>NC_134354.1:447617479-447926229 GCF_048569485.1 Anomaloglossus baeobatrachus | reverse complement strand
ATTCCCCTGCGTCCATGCCCTGGCGACTGAGAAATTCTGCTTCCCAGTTTTCTACGCTCGGGATGTGAACTGCGGAGATGGTGGAGGCTGTGGATTCCACCCACAGCAGAATCCGCCGGACCTGCTGGAAGGCTTGCCGACTGCTTGTGCCGCCTTGGTGGTTGATGTATGCCACCGCCTTGGCGTTGTCCGACTGAATTCGGATCTGCCTGCCTTCCAGCCATGGCTGGAACGCCTTTAGGGCTAGAACACTGCCCTTATCTCCAGAACATTGATCTGGAGGGAAGACTCTGCTGAGTCCATGTACCCTGAGCCCTGTGGCGGAGGAAGACTCCCTGACAGACTCGCGTCCGTCGTAACCACAGGCCAGGATGTGGGCAGGAAGGACTTTTTCCTTTGACAAGAGTGGGAAGAAGCCACCACTGAAGGGAGGCCATGGCTGCCCGAGAAGGAGCAACGTCCTTGTCGAGGGACGTCGATTTGCTGTCCCATTTGCGGAGAAAGTCCCATTAAAGTGGGCGCAGATGAATCAGCGCAAACGGAGCTGCCTCTATTGCTGCCACCAACTTCTCTAGGAAGTGCATGAGGCGCCTCAAAGGGTGTGACTGGGCTCGAAGGAACGATTGCACCCTTGTCTGTAGTGAACGCTGTTTGTCCAGCGGAAGCTTCACTATCGCTGAGAGAGTATGGAACTCCATGCCGAGATATGTCAGTGATTGGGCCGGTGTCAATTTTGACTTTAGGAAAAATTGATGAACCACCCGAATCTCTGGAGAGTCTCTAGAGCCATGTTCAGGCTGTGCTGGCATGCCACCCGAGAGGGGGCCTTGACCAGCAGATTGCCTGAGAGAGTAGGACCGCTACCACAGTTGTCATGACCTTGGTGAAGGCCCGTAGGGCTGTCACCAGGCCGAAAGTTAGTGCCACGAACTGAAGGTGTTCGTTCCCTATGTCGAAGCGCAGGAAGTGCTGATATCCTGATACAATCGGCACGTGGAGATAAGCATCCCTGATGTCGATTGATGCTAGGAAGCCTCCTTGGGCCATCAAAGGCGATGGCAAGCGGAGAGATTCCATCCGGAACCGTCAGGTTCTCTGTCCGTTGAGCAGTGTGAAGTCCAGAACGGGGCGGGGTGATCCGTCCTATCTGGTACCACGAACAAGCTGGAGTAAAAAGCCGCGACTACGTTCTTGAAGGGGAACGAGGATCGCAACTCCTCCTGCCTTCAGAGTGTTCACCGCCTGGAAACGTGCATCGGCTCGCTCGGGGGACGGAGATGCTGTGAAGCAACGAGTCGGAGGACGAGAACTGAGCTCTATCCTGTGACCGTAAGACAGAATGTCTCCTACATCGGTCTTGGACATGTGGGGATCACTCCCCTGACCTGGACCGCCATGCAGAAAAGGTTCTCTGTGCCCGGCGGAGGATGAAAATACCCTCGCCTGAGACGTCAAAGACGCTAATTGCGGAGCCCAGGATGACCGCATTGATCTGAGACAGAGCAGCTGAGATAGCCTGGAGTGCCCACCCCTGCAAAGGCCGGGGCAACGGACGCGCCTATGGCTTCATAGATGGATCCCATTAGGAGTGCTATCTGTCTGTCCGTGGCATTTTTGAGCGTGGACCCGCCAGCCACTGCTACTAACAGCGCGGTAGTCCCCATAAACAAACACACCCAGCCACGCTGCAGTGTGTGATGGCACAAGCGCGGTCAGCGCTGCGGTCCCCGGCGCACTAACACACCCAGCAATGCTGGAGTGTTTCTGTGCGCGGTCCCCACGGGGACACAGAGTACCTTAAAGTAGCAGGGCCTTGTCCCTGACGATACTCGGCTCCTTATCCAGCAGAGTCCCCAGGAGCTGTGGATGGAGCACGGTCTCAGTGCCTGGAGACCGATTAGGATCCCACTTCACCCAGAGCCCTAAAGGGGATGGGGAAGGAAAACAGCATGTGGGCTCCAGCCTCCGTACCCGCAATGGATACCTCAACCTTAACAACACCGCCGACAAGAGTGGGGTGAGAAGGGAGCATGCTGGGGGCCCTGTTATGGGCCCTCTTTTCTTCCATCCGACATAGTCAGCAGCTGCTGCTGACTAAGCTGTGGAGCTATGAGTGCATGTGTGCCTCCTTCGCACAAAGCTTAAAAACTGAGGAGCCCGTGATGCACGGGAGGGTGTATAGCAGAGGGGAGGGGTTTACACTTTTAAGTGTAATACTTTGTGTGGCCTCCGGAGGCAGTAGCTATACACCCAATTGTCTGGGTCTCCCAATGGAGCGACAAAGAAATATATATATATACAGATATACATTATATATATATATATATATATATATATATATATATATATATATATATATATATATATATATATATATATATATATATATATATATATATATATATATACACACACACACACACACACACACACACACACACACACACACACATATACACACATCAGATTTTTTTTAATTTTTAAAATAGTCACTGCCATAATATCTCGGTTTGGATTTGAAATAGCACATCAAGCAAAACAATGCATCATTTGCAGGATGACCTTGGAAATGGTTACACTTACTCGAATACAGCTGAAGCAGCAGAGCTTGGAACAATGTGGACAGAGGCGAGCATCCCTCAGCTTTTCCATGCAGATGAAACATCTGAATACCTCAGCTATGCCCTAGAAAAACAAAATTGGAGTGCAGGGAAAAAAAAAAAAAAAAAAAAGCAGAAGTTATTTAGCTATAATTATTAGAGAATTCAATTATTAATATGAATGAATATCTGTTTACTAAAGATGTGTACATTGAATCTTTTATTTTTTTTCCAATTATCAACAGACTATACAAAGAAAATAAGCTTTGTACTGCAGGTGCAGCTCAATAAATTAGAATACATCAAAAAATTAATTTATTTCAGTAATTCAATACAAAAAGGGAAACTCATATCCTAAACACAGAGTGATCTACGTCAAGTGTTTTTCTGTTAATGTTGATGACAGCCAATGAAAACCCAAAAGTCATCTCAGAAAATTAGATTATTATATAAGACCAACTGAAAAAAATTATGTTAAACTCAGACATGTTTGCCTACTGAAATGTGCAGTAAATGCACTCAATACTTGATTAGTCATTATCACAAAAAATTACAATTGACACAAAACACCTGCAAAAGCTTCCTAAGCATTTAAAAATGGTCATTAGTCTGGTTCAGTAGGCTACACAATCATGAAGATTGCTGACTTCACAGATGTCCAGAAGGCAGTCGTTGATACACTCCACAAGGAGGGTAAGCAACAAAAGGTCATTGCTAAAGAAGCTGTCTGTTCACAGAGTGCTGAATCCAAGCATATTAATGGAAAGTTTAGTGGAAGGAAAAAAGTGTGGTAGAAAAAGTTACACAAGCAACCGGGATAACCACAGCCTTGAAATTGTTTTCAGTTGGTATATAATATTCTAATTTTCTGAGATAATGACTTTTGTTTTTTCATTGGCTGTAAACCACAATCATCAACATTAAAGAGGGAGAGAGAGAGACAGACAGACAGAGAGAGAGACTCATCTGAGCATGCTCGGTAGAAAAAAAAAAAAACAAAACTGATCAGTCGCCAGAATTCGTCATTTTACGGATTGCGACGGATCCTGAGCCCATAGGCTTCCATTATAACAAACAATGGACACCAACAGATCTGGTGCTGTCTGTTTTTTCAACGAAAATAAAAAAAAAAAAAAAATAAAAATTGGTCATGTGGACGTCTGCTCCATCGCCCAGACAAACATTTTACGACGGATCCGTTGCACGCCGGATGAAACTTGAGGCCATACATCGCAAGCCGTCACTAATACAAGTCAATGACAAAAAACGGATCCGGCGTTGGATCGGTTTTTTTCACAAAAATGACGGATTGCGACTGATGGTAAAAAACTGATGCGTGAAAGGGGCCTAACTTACAGGCTATTATCACACACAGCATTTTTGCAGAGTTTGTTTTTTTTCTGCAGACAAAACCTGCTCTTTTGGTGGGTTTTGCTGCATTCTTTGTCGGAGACAGCGTGTGAGAGTGGGCTTCCAGTAGGCGTAGATGTACGAAAATGGTGCACGACAGAGCACACGATGTATCCGTCTGCACCATTATAGTCAGTAGTCCCGTAGGTGCTTGCATCCAAATGCAGTTTTGTGGGGGGATTGGACTTAAGCCCCAATGGGTCAGTGAACAAAACGCACTATGAGAGCACCCTAGAAGATTAATGCATGATTATCAAACATCCCATGCTCAGTTAAAAGGAATCTGTCAGAAGATTTTTGCTGCCTCATCTGAGAGCAGCATGATGTAGGCAAAGAGATTCTGAATCCTACGATATATCACTTAGATTAGTGGCTGCAGCCATTCTGACACAGTGAAAGATTTTAGATTTTGTATGCAGAAGAGCTCAGAGCTGTCAGCACCCACATCAGGCTCTGAGTGTACATTTCCACGAACAGAAGCTGCTAATTACAGAAGGGGGCAGACTTGGACTTAGGCCAAAATCACACTTGCTAGTGCCTCGCGTCTAACTCGCGCGAGTCTCTCATGGTAGAACCCGGCTTGGCCGCACACTATGCATACAGGAGCGTCTGAGCTGCATAGAGATACATGCAACTGACCCGCTCCTGTCAGGGGAGTGTGCGGCCATGCCGGGTTCTACCATGAGAGACTCGCGCGAGTTACACGCGAGGCACTAGCAAGTGTGATTCTGGCCTAAAGATTAGAGTTGAGCGCGGTTCGCGGTTCTCCATCGAACGAGAACTCAAGCTTTTTGATAAAGCTCGATAGTTCTAGTTACGTTCGAGAACGGTTCTAGCAGCAAAAAGCCAAGCTAATTACTAGCTGGCTTTCCGCTGTAAGGCTATGTGCCCACGGGGACAGTGTCCTGCGGTTATATCCGCAGGACATTCCGCAGGTGCTCCCAGAAATCCACAACAGAAATTTCTCTGTTTCAATGCTGCGGATATACAGCGGAATGTCCTGCGGATATGGTGCAGACATTCTGATTGAGGATACAGTACCATTGCTTCGGCACTGCATCCTCAATGCAGAACAAGTGCTGCAGTGATCGGGGTGTTCATATTTACCTCCATCATGCAGCACCTCGCTTTCTGGCGGCCGGGTCACTGTCAGCGTCTGGTGCACTGTGCTGGAGGTGGGCGGGCCTGAACTAGCTCCGGCTGTCACATGACCGGAGCTCGTGCAGGCCCCGCCCACCTCTTACTTCCTGTACCTGGCTGGATCCACCGCGCTGCTGTACACCGGACGGAGAAAGTGACTCGGGTGTCTATCAAGGCAGGTAAGTATATGGGACCCTGTGGAGAAATCCGCAACAATAATTGACATGCTGCAGATTTTTCCCACACGAAAATCCGCACGATTTCCACTGCGGAAAAATCCGCAGCGTGGGCACAGCATTTCCCAAATGCCATAGAAATGGCTGGGGAGTAGCTGTGCTGCAGATTTTTGGAAAATCCGCGGCTTTTCCGTGAGAAATCCGCGGCAAAATCCGCACATTTTCCGCAGCGTGGGAACATAGCCTAATAGTGTAACTCACTCTGACTCACACTATTATGAAATTTTAGCGTATAGTGTGCAGGAACAGCGCATTCAGATCACTGCTGCTGGGATAATGGCGATTGCAATTTTTTTTTTTCCCTTGTCTTCCTTCCCTAAGCGTGCGCGTGTAGTGGGGCGGGCCAGCATGTCAGCCAATCCCAGACACACACACAGCTAAGTGGACTTTTAGCCAGAGAAGCAACGGCATGTGTGATAGGATGTCCATGCATTATAAAAACGGGTATCTGCCCGTCCGGACGCCATTATCTGCCTTCTGCGTCTGGGTGTCAGTCACCGCTGGCGTAGCTCCTGTCTCCGATACTGCTGTGTACGCTCTACACACAGTGCTATACAGAATAGGGATAGAAGTTTCTATTAGCCCTTGTAAGGGCTAATAACAGCAGGCTCAGAGCCATAGGTGACAGTCAGGTCCGTGGAAACAGATTTTAAACAGCTACAGAAGCTAACAGCGTCTGTGTAGCTAAGCTCAGGGACTTCCTCGCTGCATTTCCCCATTAGGAGGGATAGAAAGTGAGGCTTCCTTTCCTGTACACTGACCCACAACCCGGCCACTGTACCCTCCTGCCCTTTGCACACTCAAACTCATTGTTACTAAGCCATTATACTAGCAAACTATGCTGCCAGTTTAAGGGCCGTAGTTGCATTGTCAGGGATAGTTATTGTTGTTTATTCTGCTGTTAATAAAGATAGACCACCGCTGCAATCTACACCACCTCTCAATTTTTACTACCACATTTTAAGTGCACAATATTGTCGCAATCAAAATGAGTGGCAAAATGACAGATGCTGGTGGAAAGGGGAAGAGGCGTGTTGGAAAAGGAAAAAAAGGGTTTGTCCGTGGGGAAGGTGGCAAAGCTCCATTAACATCTGCTGAAGATAGACCATCTTTCAGCAAAAGTAAGATGTCTACTACTTACCGTGGACAATCCGATGTGCTCTCTTTTTTACGGACACGAACAACTGGAACAAAAGGTAGATTATGGCCAAAAAAAGAAAATGCTTGAATGGATCTCAAGTGGTCCAACAAGCGCCCTCTCCGCCACCTCAACTACCGCATCCAAAAAACACCAGTCCTCTGAGTTGTCATCCCAATCACACTAGCTTTCTCCCAGCTCTGAAGTCTCCATCCGCCCTGCACAGTATGGTGGAACTGAGATGGCTGATGTTCAGTCACACTATAGCCTGGGAATCAGAGGTCTGCTCCCAAGTCACAGTGAGTACAGACCAGGAAATGGTCTGCAGTGATGCCCAGAACCTTTGTGACTCAGATTCAGGCCGTGATGAACAAGTTTCTGAGCATAATGTTGACCCTTATTCAAACTGAAACACCTGTTGTAATAGACAAGGAGGAACATACTGATGACGATGAGATGCAGATACCAGATTGGGATGACAACCTAAATATTCGGTCAGGGCAGGAGAGGCTCGGTCTGAGGGTGAGGGGAGTGCAAACACAATAGTTGATGAGGAAGTTCTAGATCCCACATACTGTCAACCCACAGTCAGGCACTCGAGGAGGTCAACAGAGGCGGTGGAGGAGGATGCAACTGACGACGAAGTTACCTTGCGCCTTCCTGGACAGAGTTGGAGTACTGGTAGCACATCTACAACTGCATCCTCAGCCACCACTGTGCCTCTGAGCACTAGTCGGGGTGGATCAGCAGGTCGCATGCCCTCTAAGCCTTGCCTAGCCTGGTCCTTTTTTGACATAGCAAAAGATCGCCCAAATTATGTGATCTGGAAAATTTGTCGTGATTCTGTTAGTAGAGGGCAAAACCTCAGCAGTTTGACAACTTCTTCCATGAATCGTCACATGAATAAATATCATATGTCCCAGTGGGAAGCTCACCGTGCTGCAATGCGGCCTAGCGGAGCGAACCATCTACCGCCTGCCCCTTCCAGTGCATCCGCGCGCTCTTCATCTTCTAGGGCTGTGGGGACAGCTGTCACACCTGGTTTTCCACGCACAACTTCCACCACTGTAACCGCAACAGGCAGTTTACTTGGAAGGTCGTCAGTTGGTTTGGAAGGGGAAACAAGTGCGTGTGTACAGCTCTCTCAGACATCGATAGCACCAACGTTGGATGAAGGCAACATCATGTCTACGCCTGCACTTTGCTCACAAACCTGCATTTTTCCAGGGACACCCTACTCAACACCGTCTACACACAGCAGCCGGATCTCTGTCCCTCAGATGTGGACAAATAAAAGGCCATTTCTTGCGACCCATGACAAAGCTAAGAGGTTGACTTTATTCCTCTGTAAGCTCTTGGCTGCCGAAATGCTGCCTTTCCGCCTGGTGGACACATAGGATTTTAGAGACCTTATGTCTGTCACTGTGCCCCAGTACCAGATTCCCAGTTGCCACTACTTCTCTAAGAAAGGTGTGCCTGCGCTACACCAGCATGTCGCACACAACATCACCGCTTCCTTGAGAAACTGTGTGTGAACGGGTACATTTCACCACCGATACTTGGACCAGTAAGCATGGACAGGGACGTTACATGTTGCTGACTGGGCACTGGGTAACTATGGTGATAGATGGTGAAGAGTCTGCTGCATAAGTCTTGCCGTCCCCACGACTTGTGTGTCAATCCTCTGTCTGTCCAAGTTCCGCCACTGCTTCTGCCTCCTCCACCTCGTCTGGGTCCTCCACCTCTGCCCCAAGCCTGCCTGGTCAGTCCACCAGCGTTCTAACTGCGCAGAAGGAATCACGCACCCCTCATTACTATGCTGGCAGCAGAGCGCAACGGCATCAGGCGGTCTTTAGCTTGAAATGTCTTGGAAATAAGAGTCACACAGTGGCTGAGTTGTGGGCAGCTCTGGAGACTGAGTTTGGTAAATGGTTGTCTCCACTCAACCTGCAGCCTGGTAAGGCCGTGTGCGACAATGCTGCAAACCTGGGTGCGGCCCTTCGCCTGGGCAAGGTGACACACGTGCCTTGTATGGCTCACGTGTTGAACCTTGTTGTCCAGCAATTTTTAACACACTATCCCAGCCTAGATGGCCTTCTGAACAGGGCACGAAAACTGTCTGCTCACTTCCGCCGTTCAACCACCGCTGCTGAGCGACTTGCATCACTCCAGAAGTCTTTCGGCCTGCCGGTTCATCGCCTGAAATGCGATGTGCCGACACGCTGGAATTCGACTCTCCACATGTTACAGCGACTGTGGCAGCACAGTCGAGCCCTGGTGCAATACGTCATGACGTATAGCCTGGGCCAACGAGATGCAGAGGTGGGGCAGATCACCCTGATGGAGTGGTATCAAATCAAGGACCTATGCACCCTTCTGCACAGTTTCGACATGGCGACGAATATGTTTAGCGCTGACAATGCCATTATCAGCATGACAATTCCAGTCATTTACATGCTGGAGCACACGCTAAACACTATTCGGAGTCAGGTGGTGGGACAACAGGAAGGTGAAGAGCTACAGGAGGATTCATATGCGCAAGACACAACAACATCACCAAGGTCCAGACGTTCATCATCACCAACGCGGCAGGCATGGGATCATGGGGGACAGGGATCAACAAGGGCGCATAGTAGCAGGCGAAATGTTGAGGAAGGTGCAGGAGAACATGAAGAAATGGAGGACGAACTGTCCATGGACATGGAAGACTCAGCGGATGAGGGAGACCTTGGTCAAATTTCTGTTGAAAGAGGTTGGGGGGAGATGTCAGAGGAAGAAAGAACGGTTAGCACCTCTATGCCACAAACACAGCATGGACTTGGTCCGCATGGCTGCGCAAGACATATGAGCGCCTTCTTGCTGCACTACCTCCAACATGACCCTTGTATTGTCAAAATTAGAAGTGATGATGACTACTGGATTGCCACACTATTAGATCCCCGGTACAAGTCCAAATTTTGTGACATAATTCCAGCCATAGAAAGGGACGCACGTATGCAGGAGTATCAGCAGAAGCTGTTACTCGATCTTAGCTCGGCTTTTCCACCAAACAACCCTGGTGCAGAGAGTGAATCTCCCAGTTGTAACTTCACAAACATGGGATGGTCTCGTCATCTTCAACAGTCTACCAGTAGCACCGTATCTGGTGCTGGTAACCAGGGCTGTGGAGTCGGTAAGCCAAACCTTCGACTCCGACTCCTCAATTTCTCTTGCTCCGACTCTGACATATATTGCTTATAGTTAGGTGAAAAATTTATTGTAGTACATGAACATGTGTATGTGAACATCAGACATTTAATAATTTCTATGATACAATAATCAAGATATTTGGATAGAACATAAAATATATTTATTGGAATACAACTTTAGAACACAAAAAAAAACTAATAAATTGTAAATATGTAATACACTATGTAATATACAGTAGATTACATATATATCGTGTGTGTGTGTATATATATATATATATATATATATTACATATTGTATTACATAATTACAATCTATTAGTTTTTTGTGTTCTAAAGTTGTATTCCAATAAATATTTGATGTTCTATCCAAATATCTTGATTATTGTATCATAAAAATAATTAAATGTCTGATGTTCACATTGTACTACAATACATTTTTCACTTAAATATAAGCATTATACTAAATATTATTTAGTAAAATATTCAGCACATTCTGCATTGCGCTACTGTCCCCAATTTATTATATATTTTAGGAGTCGGAGTCGGTGCATTTTACACCGACTCCACCAAAATGAGCTCCGACTCCGACTCCACAGCCCTGCTGGTAACAGCAATTTTATTGAATCTTTTCAAAAAAAATTTACACCATCCTTTGCAAGGTCCCCAGGGACAACAAGTCTGACACATAGTCAACGGCTGGAGAGGATGATACAGGAGTATCTCCAAATGAACATCGATGCCATGACTTTGCAAATGGAGCCTTGCTCATTTTGGGCTTCAAATCTTGAAAAATGGCCAGAACTCTCCACTTACTCCTTGGAGATCTTGTAGTGTCCAGCTGCCAGCGTTGTCTCTGAACGTGTCTTCAGTGCTGCTGGGTGTGTGCTGACAGATAAGCGCACGCGTCTGTCCAGTGACAATGTGGACAGACTAACGTTCATCAAAATGAACAAGTCATGGATCCACAAGGAATTTACTACCCCTGTGTCATCCTGGGGAGAGTAAAGGCTTGTGGATTTTGAATGTGCTTGATGCAAATCTAGCTGTGAAGTGTACAACTGGGGCATAAGTGCTGCCACTGAAGCGGTGGGTGTGGGTGTGGCCCAATTTTTGGAAAAAAGGGAGACTCCACTTGGAGTAACCTTGCGGTGTTTTACATGATTTTAGAAGGGCATGCCTATATCTTTGTCTCATCCTCTTTTTCTTGTAACGTTGTTTTGTTTTCACATGAGAATTTGTTCTTGTCACTTTCCCATGTGTTTGTGTTGCGAGTTGTTTGTCACCTTTTGAACACCTTTGAGGGTGTTTTCTAGGTGTTTTTATGTGTTTGTGATTGCCTCCCATTCTTTCCTATGCGGTTCACCGAACTGGTTCGCCAAACCGAACTTGACCGAGATCTCCGTTCGGCGAACAGAACTCGAGCCGAACCGCGACCGGTTTGCTCATCTCTACTAAAGATCATGCACTGCTGAGAGCCACTAATGATAAAGATAAGATGCTTTAACCAACAGCAGGAAAACAAAAGAAAAAAACAAAAAAAAACAAAACTGCGAGATAACAGAAGCAAGGCTGAATTATCTGTTTAAACTCATGAAGCAAATGGTCTTCAGATTACATTACAGAAACCTGCTGACCAGAGTCCCTTTAATAAATATACTCTGGTTACATTATATCGACATGTTTACCTTTAGGCGTCAAAAGGGTTATTTTTATTTCAAAAGAAGGGAATTTTGTTTACTTACCATAAATTCCTTTTCTTCTAGCTCCTATTGGGAGACCCAGACAATTGGGTGTATAGCTTCTGCCTCCGGAGGCCACACAAAGCATTACACTTAAAAGTGTAAACCCCTCCCCTCTGCCTATACACCCCCCCGTGCATCACGGGCTCCTCAGTTTTGGTGCAAAAGCAGGAAGGAGGAAACTTATAAATTGGTCTAAGGTAAATTCAATCCGAAGGATGTTCAGAGAACTTAAACCATGAACCAAAGAACAATTCAACATGAACAACATGTGTACACAAAAGAACAACAGCCCGAAGGGAACAGGGGCGGGTGCTGGGTCTCCCAATAGGAGCTAGAAGAAAAGGAATTTACGGTAAGTAAACAAAATTCCCTTCTTCTTTGTCGCTCCATTGGGAGACCCAGACAATTGGGACGTCCAAAAGCAGTCCCTGGGTGGGTAAAAGAATACCTCGGTAATAGAGCCGTAACACGGCCCCTTCCTACAGGTGGGCAACCGCCGCCTGAAGGACTCGCCTACCTAGGCTGGCATCTGCCGAAGCGTAGGTATGCACCTGATAGTGTTTCGTGAAAGTGTGCAGACTCGACCAGGTAGCCGCCTGACACACCTGCTGAGCCGTAGCCTGGTGCCGCAATGCCCAGGACGCACCCACGGCTCTGGTAGAATGGGCTTTCAGTCCTGAAGGAACCGGAAGCCCAGAAGAACGGTAGGCTTCAAGAATTGGTTCCTTGATCCACCGAGCCAAGGTTGACTTGGAAGCCTGCGACCCTTTACGCTGGCCAGCGACAAGGACAAAGAGCGCATCCGAGCGGCGCAAGGGCGCCGTACGAGAAATGTAGAGCCGGAGTGCTCTCACAAGATCTAACAAGTGCAAATCCTTTTCACATTGGTGAACTGGATGAGGGCAAAAAGAAGGTAAGGAGATATCCTGATTGAGATGAAAAGGGGATACCACCTTAGGGAGAAATTCCGGAACCGGACGCAGAACCACCTTGTCCTGGTGAAACACCAGGAAGGGGGCTTTGCATGACAGTGCAGCTAGCTCAGACACTCTGCGAAGTGATGTGACTGCCACTAGGAAGACCACCTTCTGCGAGAGGCGAGAAAGAGAAATATCTCTCATTGGCTCGAAAGGTGGTTTCTGAAGAGCCGTTAGAACCCTGTTCAGATCCCAGGGTTCTAGCGGGCGCTTGTAAGGGGGGACTATGTGGCAAACCCCCTGCAGGAACGTGCGTACCTGCGGAATCCTGGCTAGACGCTTTTGAAAAAACACAGAGAGCGCCGAAACTTGTCCCTTAAGAGAGCCGAGAGACAACCCCTTTTCCATTCCGGATTGAAGGAAGGACAGAAAAGTGGGCAAGGCAAATGGCCAGGGAATAAAACCCTGATCAGAGCACCAGGATAAGAAGATCCTCCACGTCCTGTGGTAGATCTTGGCTGACGTTGGTTTCCTGGCCTGTCTCATAGTGGCAATGACCTCTTGAGATAACCCTGAAGACGCTAGGATCCAGGACTCAATGGCCACACAGTCAGGTTGAGGGCCGCAGAATTCAGGTGGAAAAATGGCCCTTGAGACAGCAAGTCTGGTCGGTCTGGTAGTGCCCACGGTTGACCCACCGTGAGATGCCACAGATCCGGGTACCACGACCTCCTCGGCCAGTCTGGGGCGATGAGGATGGCGCGGCGGCAGTCGGACCTGATCTTGCATAACACTCTGGGCAGCAGTGCCAGAGGAGGAAAAACATAGGGCAGTCGAAACTGCGACCAATCCTGAACTAATGCGTCTGCCGCCAGAGCTCTGTGATCTTGAGACCGTGCCATGAATGCCGAGACCTTGTTGTTGTGCCGGGACGCCATTAGGTCGACGTCCGGCTTCCCCCAGCGGCAACAAATCTCTTGAAACACGTCCGGGTGAAGAGACCATTCCCCTGCGTCCATGCCCTGGCGACTGAGAAAGTCTGCTTCCCAGTTTTCTACGCCCGGGATGTGAACTGCCGAGATGGTGGATGCTGTGGCTTCCACCCACAGCAGAATCCGCCGAACTTCCTGGAAGGCTTGGCGACTGCGTGTGCCGCCTTGGTGGTTGATGTATGCCACCGCCGTGGCGTTGTCCGACTGAATTCGGATCTGCTTGCCTTCCAGCCACGGATGGAACGCCTTTAGGGCTAGATACACTGCCCTTATCTCCAGAACATTGATCTGAAGGGAGGACTCTGTCGGAGTCCAGGTTCCCTGAGCCCTGTGGTGGAGGAAGACCGCTCCCCACCCTGACAGACTCACGTCCGTCGTGACCACAGCCCAGGATGGGGGCAGAAACGATTTCCCCTTCGACAAGGAAGTGGGAAGAAGCCACCACTGAAGGGAGGCCTTGGCTGCCCGAGAAAGGGAGACGTTCCTGTCGAGGGACGTCGATTTCCTGTCCCATTTGCGGAGAATGTCCCATTGAAGTGGACGCAGATGAAACTGCGCAAATGGAACTGCCTCCATTGCTGCCACCATCTTCCCTAGGAAGTGCATGAGGCGTCTCAAGGGGTGCGACTGGGTTCGGAGGAGAGATTGCACCCCTGTCCGTAGTGAACGCTGTTTGTCCAGCGGGAGTTTCACTATCGCTGGGAGAGTATGAAACTCCATCCCGAGATATGTCAGCAATTGGGTCTGTGTCCGTTTTGACTTTGGGAAATTGATGATCCACCCGAACCTCTGGAGAGTCTCCAGAGCAATGTTCAGGCTGTGTTGGCATGCCACCCGAGAGGGGGCCTTGACAAGAAGATCGTCCAAGTAAGGGATCACTGAGTGTCCCTGAGAGTGTAGGACTGCTACCACTGTTGCCATGACCTTGGTGAAGACCCGTGGGGCTGTTGCCAGGCCGAAAGGCAGTGCCACGAACTGAAGGTGTTCGTCCCCGATGGCGAAACGCAGGAAGCGCTGATGCTCTGGTGCAATCGGCACGTGGAGATAAGCATCCCTGATGTCGATTGAGGCTAGGAAGTCTCCTTGGGACATCGAGGCGATGACGGAGCGGAGAGATTCCATCCGGAACCGCCTGGTTTTCACGTGTCTGTTGAGCAGTTTGAGGTCCAGAACGGGACGGAAAGATCCGTCCTTTTTTGGTACCACAAACAAGTTGGAGTAAAAACCGTGACCCCATTGCTGAAGGGGAACAGGGATAACCACTGCTTCTGCCTTCAGAGTGTTCACCGCCTGAAGAACAGCATCGGCTCGCTCGGGGGGCGGAGATGTTCTGAAGAAACGAATCGGAGAACGAGAACTGAACTCTATCCTGTAACCGTGAGACAGAATGTCTCTCACCCATCGGTCTTGGACATGTGGGAACCAGGCGTCGCAAAAGCGGGAGAGCCTGCCACCGACCGAGGATGCGGTTTAGGGAGTCCGCAAGTCATGAGGAGGCCGCTATGGGAGCGGTTCCTCCGGCGGTCTTTTTAGGACGTGACTTAGACCGCCATGAATCAGAGTTCCTCTGACCCTTTTGAGGCCTGTTGGACGAGGAGAATTGAGACCTGCCTGAGGGCTGAAAGGACCGAAACCTCGATTGTACCTTCCGTTGTTGAGGTCTGTTAGGTTTGGACTGGGGTAAGGACGAGTCCTTACCCTTGGATTGTTTAATGATTTCATCCAATTGCTCGCCAAACAGGCGGTCGCCAGAAAATGGCAAACCGGTTAAAAACTTTTTGGAGGCAGAGTCTGCCTTCCATTCACGTAGCCAAATGGCCCTGCGGACTGCCACTGAATTGGCGGATGCTACCGCCGTACGGCTCACAGAGTCCAGGACAGCATTCATGGCGTAGGACGCAAACGCCGACGCCTGAGAGGTTAAAGACACAACCTGCGGAGTAGAGGCACGTGTGACTGCATTAATCTCAGACTGACAAGCTGAGATAGCTTGGAGTGCCCATACGGCTGCAAATGCCGGAGCAAAGGACGCGCCGATAGCCTCATAGATGGATTTCATCAGGAGCTCTATCTGCCTGTCAGTGGCATCCTTGAGTGATGCACCATCTGCCACTGCAACTATGGATCTGGCCGCCAGTCTAGAGACTGGAGGATCCACCTTGGGACACTGAGCCCAACCCTTGACTACGTCAGGGGGGAAGGGATAACGTGTGTCATTAAGGCGCTTAGTAAAGCGCTTATCCGGAAAAGCCCGGTGTTTCTGGACTGCATCTTTGAAGTCGGAGTGATCAAGAAACGCACTCCGTGTACGTTTGGGAAACCTAAAATGAAATTTCTCCTGCTGAGAAGCTGACTCCTCACTCGGAGGGGCTGGAGGAGAAAGATCTAACACCTGATTGATGGACGCTATAAGGTCGTTTACTATGGCGTCCCCTTCAGGCGTATCAAGGTTGAGCGCGGCCTCAGGATCAGAGCCCTGATCTGCCACATCCGCTTCATCTTCCAGAGAGTCCTCATGCTGAGACCCTGAACAGTGTGATGAAGTCGAGGGAAGCTCCCAGCGAGCCCTCTTAGTCGGTCTGGGACTGTGGTCCGTGTCGGAGTCCTCCCCGTGGGACCTATGAGTCGACCCAGGAGCACTTTGCTGCTCCGACCGAGGGGGGCCTGGGGGCAATGAATCAACAGTGCCCGGGGCCTGTGTTACAGGTCTGGACTGCAAAGCTTCTAGTATCTTAGCAGACCATCTATCCATAGACTCAGAAAGTTTGTCAGCGAATACTGCAAACTCTGTCCCTGTCACCTGGACAGTGGGGGCCGGTGGTTCCACCTGGGCCGGGGGTCCCACCAGTGGCTGAGACTCCGGCTGAGTGAGTGTCACAGGGGCCGAGCATTGCACACAATGAGGGTAGGTGGAACCTGCAGGTAGCATTGCCGCACATGAGGTACAGGTTGCAAAGTAAGCCTGTGCCTTGGCACCCTTGCTTTTTGCGGACGACATGCTGTTGTCTCCTCTTAGAGCAATCAGTGAGGGTATATAGCCAAAAGCTAATAGTGCGGCCGTACAGAGTAAATGTATACAATATAAGCATATAAATATACACTTCGGCACCCAGGGGGGCCAGCACCTAGTAACAGGTGCGGCTTACCGACCGCCCTCAGCGGTTGTGTGACCACCAGATTCCCTGCCTGGGCCTCCCAGAGCTGTGGAGCTCGGCTTTGAAGTTCTCCAGCGTCAGACGTGCTGATAGGAATGGCTGCCAGCGTTCTGAGAGGAGGAGGGAGCCGTGGGCGTGCCTCAGAAAGTGCGGGAATCTGGTGACCCACGGTGCTCAGTGAGGGGGGAGGAGGATACAAAGTATGCTCAAGCCCTCAGCGCTGACGTCTAGTGCAGCGTCCCGCCCTTACCCCTGACTGGCAGGCCCGGGGGCGGGAGAATGCGGTACTAGGCCGCAAAAGCCGGGGACTAAAGTTATAAGCGCGGCCGGCAAACAAGCGCGGTCAGCGCGGTAGTCCCGGCGCACAAACACACCCAGCAGTGCTGCAGTGTCCATTACACAGGCGCTCTATGCGCCGTCCCCAAGGGGACACAGAGTACCTCATAGGAGCAGGGCCTGTCCCTGAAGATACCCGGTCTCCTGTCCAGCAGATTCCCCCAGGGGCTGCGGAGGGAGCACGGTCCCAGTGCCTGGTGACCGGTTAGGATCCCACTTCACCCAGAGCCCCTAAGGGATGGGGAAGGAAAACAGCATGTGGGCTCCAGCCTCTGTACCCGCAATGGGTACCTCAACCTTAACAGCACCGCCGACCAGAGTGGGGTGAGAAGGGAGCATGCCAGGGGCCCTGTTATGGGCCCACTTTTCTTCCATCCGATATAGTCAGCAGCTGCTGCTGACTAAAATGTGGAGCTTGCGTGGATGTGTGCCTCCTTCAACACAAAGCAATAAAACTGAGGAGCCCGTGATGCACGGGGGGGGTGTATAGGCAGAGGGGAGGGGTTTACACTTTTAAGTGTAATGCTTTGTGTGGCCTCCGGAGGCAGAAGCTATACACCCAATTGTCTGGGTCTCCCAATGGAGCGACAAAGAAATACATAATTTAAAAAGAGGCTCTCCAATGTTATGCATCCTTCAAAGAATCAAAATCTCACCTAGGGTCAGTTGCCAAGACTAATGTATGACCCCATGTAAGTATTGGGCAAATATCCTTTTCTAACGACACTGCTTACTACGGTATATGGCTGCATTGGTAACATAGCCCAGTGTGCAGCGGCGTATTTCCACATCCAGTTTCAGAGGTTTGGCTGCAGAGTAGATCTTAAGAAATCTATTTAATGAAAATGTAGCATCAGGTAATGAATCAAGTATTTATGTAAATGTATTATCATTTCCAATGTCAATCTAAGTTTAAAAAAAATAAAGTTGAAGTTGCAATTTTCACTCTGGGCAAGAGTCTCACAATAGATTCACCATTTCTGTTCTGTAGAGAGGAGTTCTCGGCAATTCTTATCATATGTAAGATCACTAATTAAGGCTATCATACTTTAAAGTAGGTCTTCTTAAACATTTTTTTACTTGGCCCTCACCAAACAAACCAAGAATGATGTTTGGCCTGCTCCCCCCCAATCTGTAGGCTCCAAGTAGTCATATCCCTAAAATGTTTTACTTTTGTTTCCAGGAATCAATAGCACTATCATAAGTACAAACCATTACACTCAATTATGTTGTAACATTAAAGGGAACCAGTCACCAGGATTTTCCTATGTAACCTGAAGCCAATGCTATACTGGCGCTATCAGGCTGATTCTCTACATAGCTGTAGTGGTCAGCTCGGATGTATAGGTTTTGAAATCCAAAAGAGTAAAGTTTGAAATCAGCAGCTTCTTGAGTGACAGCAGCTGAGGAGCAGATAATATCTGGGGGTATTCAGTTATCTCCTCCCCGTTAGAATTAGCATAAGTATTATACAATTGACCTAGCAGGACCTGTGGTGAGGTCATACCCATGTGACCAGAAGGGGCGGAGCCTCAGCCAACAAAGCTGATATCTGGAAACAACATTTTTCTGTTCGTGGAGGCCCCACCCCATCTGGTCACATGGGTATGACCTCACCACAGGTCCTGTTAGATCGATTGTATAATACTTATGCTAATTCTAATAGAGGGAGGGGATAACTATGAATACCCCCCTCCAATATATTCTGATTCTCAGCTGATGTCACTCAAGAAGCTGCTGTTTTATAAACTTTACTTTCCTGGATTTCAAAACCTAAAAACAGCCGAGCTGACCACTACAGGTATGTAGGGAATCAACCTGATTAGCACTGGCTTTAGCTGATATACAAAAATCCTGGTGATTGGTTCCCTTTAAATAATGCTTTAGCATTAGAAAGGATTGTGCAGTATATCATCCCTTCTAAGAAAACGGTCTTCTTCACCACACCTCAACAGCCAGTGGACACCCTAATGGTATGGCCAGCCTTAGGCCCCCTTCACACGTCTGTGGAAAAACGTTTGTGTTTTGCACGGCCGTGTAGAAGGTGCGTATGGCCCATCCGTGTGCCAAGATTTTGGAGCATTAATGTTCACTGTGTGCTATCCGTGATAGCACACAGAGAGCAGGAACTTTTACTCGCCTGTCCCCGGCGCTGCTGTCTCAGGAGCTGCTGATGCGTCCCGCAGTGCAGTGAATATTCATGAGCCTAATGAGTAGGCCTAGAAGCAAGTGACAACAGCACCAAACACAGCAGCGCTGGAGACAGGTGAGTAAAGAAAAACATTTTATTTCAAAGACACGTGTTTTCACAGGTATGTGTCACACTGATGTCACATGGATCACATCAGTGTGTGGTCTGTATGACATCAGTGCTGCCGGAGAAAAATGGACTCTGTGTGGAACACAAGGACACGCAGTGCTCAAACCGGTACATGGTCCTCGTGAAAACATCGGGTATGTCCGTGTCTCCAATACGTATGAAAACAGACGTCATATGTACCGGAATCACTGACGTGTGAAGGGGGCCTTACAACTTTGAGAAACACTGAGAGAACATAAAATTCACCTTTCATAATAAGAGATGGTCACAGCTCACTTCTTCCCCCTACCTGTACAAGGACAAGTTACAGAGCATCTTTCAAAAACCTTCCCATAAGTCAAGGAACATTTCTAGTTTTTCAGGTTACTATAGCCCATGTAGGCTGCGGTGAAGCAAATCACTAAATGCTGTTAACAGCAGCTCATGCAATAGGGTTGTACCCATAATCATGTGCAAAAAAATAGAAATAAAAAGCCACAACAAAAAAAAAAAAAAAAATAAGTATGATTAAAATATTATAAGTGATTAATTTCCTTTTAATTAGCACCACAGCCTTTTTGTACTGGCTGTCAGAAATGTGCTATTGTGACTACCAAATTACCAGAACACTGAGACACCCCATTATTGTATTGTCAGTTAGTGTCCTTTTAAAGGGAACACATCACGTGACTCATAGTACCCGGACCAAGGGCAGCAGAAACTGTAATCCAGGAGTAGGTAGCAGAAGACTAGTAATCCGGGGAGGTTCCCACTGCCTTCGGCCCACTCAGCTCTGCCATACTGGCCATGGTGGGCAGCATGAATCACAATACTGCATCTCACTGGATCCGTTAGATTGTGGCAGTACCTGCCATGTAGTTCAATGGGCGCCGGCTCCTGCTGTACCGGAAGTTAACGGATCCTGATAGAAAAGATCCTGTTTTCTGTACCGAGCATCCCCAGAAAGCAGCCTGGCATGGTCAGTACAGAAATCTCTCTCTCGGCCAGGATCGTGGAGGGGTGAGAGGGAGTAATAAACATGGAGTCACTAAGTGTGTCTGTGTATTTATTTCAAATAAAGTATTTTTTCTCTGTGTGATGTCTTTTGTTTAACCCATTATTGGAGACTCTTAATGGCCGGGGCAAACTTGCCCTGACATTAAGAATCTCGGGATTTATACCAGCTGGTAAAATAAAGCTGGTATTAACCCCTTATTACCCAGCGTGCCACCTGGCACCAGGGCAGCTGGAAGAGTTAGATAGAGCGCCAGAAGATGGCGCTTCTATGAAAGCGCCATTTTCTGGGGTGGCTGCGGGCTGAAATTCCAATCCCCAGCTGTCTAGTTCTACGTGGCTAGACACAAAAATTGGGCGAAGGCCACGTTTTGTTTTTTTTAATTATTTCATGAAATAATTAAAAAAAGGGCTTCCCTTTATTTTTGGTTCCCAGCCGGGTACAAATAGGCAGTTGGGGGCTGCCCGTACCTGCCTACTGTACCTGGCTAGCATACAAAAATATGGCGAAGCCCATGTCATTTTTTTTTTTACCCCTAATGTTAGGGTTGTGCGCTTGGGTATTTTTTTTTTAATACATTAAAAAAAAAAAAAAAAAAAAAAACAACATGGCCTTCGACCATTGAGCACCCAGGCATTTTACTGCTCACTCCTCCCTACTCCTGACCACATAGCCAGCAAAACAAGTAATCAGATCAGCTGACTCCAGTGTCGGCCGATTATTTGTTCTGTGCCCCCTGCATCCATCGCAGAGTGTGCGGGCTGTGAGATCACCTGAGTTTGGCCGGCACTGGAGTCCGCTGATCTGAACTCAGCTGACCTCACAGCCCGCACACTCTGCGATGGATGCAGCAGGACACAGAACAAGTAATCGGCCGACACTGGAGTCCTCAGATGATCTGAACTCCACTGAACTCCTGACCACACAGCCAGCACATGATCACACGTGATCGGCAGCAGGCAGTGACTGCTGTTAACCTGCATCCATCGCAGCGTGTGCGGGCTGTGAGATCAGGAGTCAGCCGACTCCAGTGCCGGCCGATAAATTCTGTGTCTCGCTGCAGAAGGATCCAGTAAAATAACAATTGCGGCTGCATGCGTTGCATATTCAATCCACAGGATCCGGTCATATCCAGTTTGCGTTTTCTTGTCGCCAGACAAAAAAAAAAATGCTGATGTGAAAGCACCCTTATAGGCTCCCTTTAGAAACTGATCTGCCCCAAGTGTCATGGGATTGCTCCAAACAGAAACCATGATGCTGAGCAACACCTTCCCTGAACAAAGAAATGTCTTGATTGGTTTCCGGATCTATGGTGACATGGAAATACAAGAATGTTAAGAACTTAAAATTGCCACCTGAGGATAGAGGGAATATATTCTAATTAACGTAGTGACTACTGTGCAGTCACCCCGAATATATGCATCACATCATAGTTATTACTGTGTCCGAGCCCATCATGAGCAGACAGACCGGTACATAATAGGCAGTTCTGGATCAGACAATGGTGGCTAACTTCGTGTAGGTCACAAAGCTGCTGGCCAATCTGTGGAGGCGTTTCCATTCCAGTATTCGATTACAGCTGGAAACCCAAAAGTAATGCAAAATACTGCACAAAAGTCACAGTGATGACTGCAATGCTATGGACACCTCCACAGCCATTATTATTGCTCCAATGTATCCAAACTAAAGGCGGCTTTACTTGCTACGATATCGTTAATGTTTTATCGTCGGGGTCACGTTGTTAGTGACGCACATCCGGCGTCATTAACAATATCGCAGCGTGTGACACTTACCTGCGACCTCAAAAATGGTGAAAATCGTTCACCATGGAGAGGTCGTCCCAAACTCAAAAATCGGTAAGGGTTGTCCGTTGTGGTTCGTCGCTCATGCGGCAGCACACATCGCTGTATGTGACACCGCAGGAGCGAGGAACGTCTCCTTACCTGCCGCCGGCCGCAATGCGGAAGGAAGAGGTGGGCGGGATGTTTACATCACGCTCAGCTCTGCCCCTCCGCTTTGATTGGCCGACCGCTTAATAACGTCGCGGTGACGTCGCTGTGATGCCGAACGTCCCTCCCCCTTGAGGGAGGGATTGTTCGGCAGTCACAGCGCCGACGCCGACCAGGTAAGTGCGTGTGACGCTGCCGTAGCGATAATGTTCGCTACGGCAGCGATCACACGATTTCGCTTGCACGACGGGGGCAGGTGCCATCACGCTCGATATCGCTAGCAATATCGTCCGCGTGTAAAGCCGCCTTTTGTCTTAAACCCTATGGTCTACAGCTCCTATGCAGGTCAATGTGTCTCCATGGTTACCATACAAGAGTCCAACACAATATAGTCTGAAGCTACATATCTGATTTATAACCAATTCCCCTCATCTCTACCTGCTGTACAGAAGTGGAAGATCAGAAAGCACAGTTTGGTTGTAGTCTGAAGCCATGGAGGCACATACAGTGCCTTGAAGAAAGTATTCACACCTTGTGAACATTACACCCACAAATCTTAGATGGATTTTATTGGAATTTAGGTGACATACCAAAACAAAGTAGCAATTATTTATGAAGTGTAAAAAAATGATACATGGTTTTCGAAATATAGATCTGAAAATTGTGACATGGATTTGTATTCAGCCCCCAGAGTGAATACTTTGAAGGAGCACCTTTTGCTGAAATTACTGCTGCAAGTCTTTTGGGTCTGTCTCTATCAGCTGTGTACATCTAGAGGCTGACAAGTTTTGCCTATTCTTCTTTGTAAAATATCTCTAGCTCAGTGAGATTGGCTGGAGATCGTCTGGACAGCAATTCTCTTGCCACAGATTCTAAATGGATTTAAGTCTGGACTGTGACTAGGCTATTCACACACATGAATATGCTTTGATCTAAACCATCCATTGTAGCTCTGGCAGTATGTTTAGGGTCATTGTCCTGGTGGAAGATGAACCTACACCTCAGTCTCAAGTCTTTTGCAGCCTCTAACAGGTTTCCCTACAGGATTGAGCCCCATCTACCTTCCCATCAAATTTTACCAGCTTCCCTCTCCCTGCTGATGAAAAGCATCCTCACAGCATGATGCTGCCACCACGTTAGACAGTGGGGATGGTGTTTTCAGGGTGACGTGCAATTTTAGTTATCTGCCACATATAGAGTTTTCATTTGGCCCAAAAAGTTATACCCTGGCGTCATCTGACCAGAGCACTTTCTTCCAAGTTAAATGTATCCTTTATATTGCTGTCAGGTGAAATAATGTTTTGATCTGGCCGATGACCATTGTTCTCAGCAGCACATAGTCTGGTGTAAGCAAAAGTCAAGCTGACAAGAACAATGGCCATCTATTCGTAATGAACAATAAAAATAGAGTCGGCCTGCGCGTACAGGGTACTAAAAAACAGACCAACATGTTGGCGGTCATTTAGCGCAGTGAAAATGAACTTCATTGCCTCATGCCATGCGTCGGATGATTGGCAGCCTATCTACACTGCACGATCATCATGAAACGAGCTGCTCTAGGACTCAGGATAACCTCGCCGTATAATGCACCTTCAGAGCAGGCAGTATTACTAGGTGCCGCATTATCACAGTGGATCATGCTGGATGAGAAATGTGGCTCATTTACACTATTACTTGGCTTATTTTATTCCTGATATTTGAGCCAAAACATTGGATGATGTAGAATGATGCAGAGACAGTGTCTGAGACAAAGAAATACAGCGCAATTCACGAAAGATCCTTTTTGAGCAAAATACATAAGACCTTAGCGATACTTTTTACCACAACATTGACAGCTGCTACAATAGGAAAAGAAGAAAAAGTTGCTGTGGCCAAGAATTAAAAAATGCATCAAATTAACAATGTGTACAACACACAAAAATAGTACATGCACCAAAAAAAAAAAAAAAAAAAAAAAAAAAATGAAGAAAGAGAAATAAAAGGGGGGTGGAAACTTCATGTGTCCCAGGCGAGGTGCACACTACTCAGTCTGGAGTTTTCCAGATGTACACTGTGACATTGTCATGAGTGACCACTGGCCAGACACAGGCGGTGAATGTGTGCTCTCTTATGTTTAACTGTACAGGAAAGTCTGCACTGCACAGAGGGCTACTGCACTGCAACAGGCACCAAGCAGTTTCCGGCTCTTTGCACTGGGTCCCTGTGGTGGCCAAACACTATGGCACCCATCCTGAGTGTGCGCTGAGCGTATGTGCCGGACGGGGAGCACAGACACTGTGGACTGAGCCCAAGTCCTCCAAACCTCTGTGAGAGCTGCTATAAGGCCGGTCACTGCAGTAACTCACTGCCCTCATGTCTATACCCACCAACTGTGGCAGCTTTGTATAGACATCAATAGTCATAAACCCCACAGAAACAAACATGGTATGAACATGCAGATGGCAGTCTGCACACGCAGCACTATCTCAGAGGCAGATCCGATCACTTACAGTGGTTTCCACTGCCCTGGCACCCGGCGCACCCCGGTGAGGCCTGAACGCAGCCAAGGCATCCAGGGAGGCCACTACATCGCCCCGTCGCCAGGCGCACTCCGGGGAGGCCAGTAGATCACCCCGTCGCCAGGCGCCCCCCGGGGAGGGCAGTAGATCACCCCGTCGCCAGGCGCCCCCCGGGGAGGGCAGTAGATCACCCCGTCGCCAGGCGCCCCCCGGGGAGGGCAGTAGATCACCCCGTCGCCAGGCGCCCCCCGGGGAGGGCAGTAGATCACCCCGTCGCCAGGCGCCCCCCGGGGAGGGCAGTAGATCACCCCGTCGCCAGGCGCCCCCCGGGGACGGCAGTACGTCGCCCCCCCGGGGACGGCAGTACGGGGGCAGTACGTCGCCCCCCCGGGGACGGCAGTACGTCGCCCCCCCGGGGACGGCAGTACGTCGCCCCCCCGGGGACGGCAGTACGTCGCCCCCCCGGGGACGGCAGTACGTCGCCCCCCCGGGGACGGCAGTACGTCGCCCCGTCGCCGGCAGTACGTCGCCCCCCCGGGGACGGCAGTACGTCGGCCCCGTCGCCCCCCGGGGACGGCAGTACGTCGCCCCGTCGCCAGGCGCACCCCGGGGACGGCAGTACGTCGCCCCGTCGCCAGGCGCACCCCGGGGACGGCAGTACGTCGCCCCGTCGCACCCCAGGGAGGGCAGTAGATCGCCATGGTAATCAGCAGCACGGTACAGGGAGGGCAGTAGATCGCCATGGTAATCAGCAGCACGGTACAGGGAGGGCAGTAGATCGCCATGGTAAGCAGCAGCACGGTACAGGGAGGGCAGTAGATCGCCATGGTAAGCAGCAGCACAGGGAGGGCAGTAGATCGCCATGGTAAGCAGCAGCACGGTACAGGGAGGGCAGTAGATCGCCATGGTAAGCAGCAGCACAGTACAGGGAGGGCAGTAGATCGCCATGGTAAGCAGCAGCACAGGGAGGGCAGTAGATCGCCATGGTAATCAGCAGCACAGTACAGGGAGGGCAGTAGATCGCCATGGTAAGCAGCAGCACAGGGAGGGCAGTAGATCGCCATGGTAAGCAGCAGCACGGTACAGGGAGGGCAGTAGATCGCCATGGTAAGCAGCAGCACGGTACAGGGAGGGCAGTAGATCGCCATGGTAAGCAGCAGCACGGTACAGGGAGGGCAGTAGATCGCCATGGTAAGCAGCAGCACGGTACAGGGAGGGCAGTAGATCGCCATGGTAAGCAGCAGCACGGTACAGGGAGGGCAGTAGATCGCCATGGTAAGCAGCAGAACAGGGAGGGCAGTAGATCGCCATGGTAAGCAGCAGCACAGGGAGGGCAGTAGATCGCCATGGTAAGCAGCAGCACAGGGAGGGCAGTAGATCGCCATGGTAAGCAGCAGCACGGTACAGGGAGGGCAGTAGATCGCCATGGTAAGCAGCAGCACGGTACAGGGAGGGCAGTAGATCGCCATGGTAAGCAGCAGCACGGTACAGGGAGGGCAGTAGATCGCCATGGTAAGCAGCAGAACAGGGAGGGCAGTAGATCGCCATGGTAAGCAGCAGCACAGGGAGGGCAGTAGATCGCCATGGTAAGCAGCAGCACAGGGAGGGCAGTAGATCGCCATGGTAAGCAGCAGCACAGGGAGGGCAGTAGATCGCCATGGTAAGCAGCAGCACAGGGAGGGCAGTAGATCGCCATGGTAAGCAGCAGCACAGGGAGGGCAGTAGATCGCCATGGTAAGCAGCAGCACAGGGAGGGCAGTAGATCGCCATGGTAAGCAGCAGCACAGGGAGGGCAGTAGATCGCCATGGTAAGCAGCAGCACAGGGAGGGCAGTAGATCGCCATGGTAAGCAGCAGCACAGGGAGGGCAGTAGATCGCCATGGTAAGCAGCAGCACAGGGAGGGCAGTAGATCGCCATGGTAAGCAGCAGCACAGGGAGGGCAGTAGATCGCCATGGTAAGCAGCAGCACAGGGAGGGCAGTAGATCGCCATGGTAAGCAGCAGCACAGGGAGGGCAGTAGATCGCCATGGTAAGCAGCAGCACAGGGAGGGCAGTAGATCGCCATGGTAAGCAGCAGCACAGGGAGGGCAGTAGATCGCCATGGTAAGCAGCAGCACAGGGAGGGCAGTAGATCGCCATGGTAAGCAGCAGCACAGGGAGGGCAGTAGATCGCCATGGTAAGCAGCAGCACAGGCAGGGCAGTAGATCGCCATGGTAAGCAGCAGCACAGGGAGGGCAGTAGATCGCCATGGTAAGCAGCAGCACAGGGAGGGCAGTAGATCGCCATGGTAAGCAGCAGCACAGGCAGGGCAGTAGATCGCCATAGTAAGCAGCAGCACAGGGAGGGCAGTAGATCGCCATGGTAAGCAGCAGCACAGGCAGGGCAGTAGATCGCCATAGTAAGCAGCAGCACGGTACAGGGGGGCGCCATCAGCCCTGTCCCAGTCCTGCAGCATCATCTGGACAGACAGCTGTCACATCCCGCCCCTTCCCCTCACCTCCACGCTCTGCTCGTCCATCTCCTCCAGTTTGGGCTCCTTGATCTTGCAGTACTGGAGAGATTTCTTCCTAGACCTGAAGTAGGTCAGGTACTTGATGGTGCTGCACAGACAGGTGAGGAAATTATCAGTAAAACGCCCCCTTTCAGCTGCAGACATGCAGCAGCCGGGGAAGGGGAGAGTCGGGGCTGGTGGAGATACGTGCTCGCCTCTTGCTGCTGAGTGTGCGGGGAACGGAGGCAGGAAAATAACAGCACGAACGCTCCGCTCCTTCAGATCCCGGCCGCCATATTGAACCGCGGCTCGTTACTGAGAGACGAGCGACGCCAAGGCCGAGCGAACAGGCAGAGGGCGGGGTCAGTGACGTCAGCGCGCCGGCGCCCGAGCTTGTCTGAGCGGTGTTAGGATTGCTGCACTGTGGGAGGCGGCCGTCATGGGAGGCAGCCATAGGTCAGCTTTTACCTCTCCATGGAAGTCTATGGAGCTCTGAGCAGTGGACGTCTAACGCATATGGACCTGCTGATGGAAAGCCCCTCAAAGTGCATTTTTCCTACAGTACATAAATCCCACAGTAATGTGGCAGTTGTGCAGGGTGTACCATTCTATCCTGCCATTTGTGGAGCTTCCTCCATGGCTGGTGTCATGGCTGCACCCGTCACATCTGTATTGTCCTGTCCCATGTAACCGCTGTGGTCAGATGTCTCCTGACAGGTGATGGTTTAGAGTAGGGCGACAAGTGCTGTGACTGCCATGCATTAGTCACCAGGAGAATTTATGCCAGCACGCCACAAGGGCAGAAGAGGACCCAATCAGTAGAGATTCGCGGACCCATTGAAGTTCGGTTCGGCGGGTTCAGCCAGACTTTAGATAAAGTGCGGATCGGGACCTGAACCCCATTGGAAGTCACTTATTGGGCAGTTCGGGTCTCCACCCACATGTAGCCAGCCATAAACAGATCACTTACAGGGTGTGTGGGATGTGGGGTGCAGGCTGTGTGGGTGTACTGTGTGTTAGATAAGGCTGCTTTCACACCTCCGGTTTCTGCAATGCGGCACAATCCGGCACTTTGCAGGAAAATCGCAACCGTTTTTTTTTGCTGCCGGTTGCGTTTTTTCTGCATAGACTTTAATTAGTGCCGCATTGTGCCGCATGGCCTTGCGTTCCATCCGGTTTTTGCCGCATGCGGCAGATTTAGCCGATGCGGCGGCCGGATGGAACGTTGCCTGGCACGGTTTTTCGTTCGGCAAAAAAAAACGCATCGCGCCGCATTCGGCCGATGTGGCGCATTTTTCAATGCATGCCTATGGCGGCCAGATGCGGCACGATGCGGCAATAACCGCATCCGGCCGCCGCATGCGGTTTTTGCCACTGCGCATGCTCAATAGCATGCCGCAAGCGGCAAAAACCGGACTGGCCTCTAAGGAAAAACGTATGCAAAGGATGCGGTGTTTTCACCACATCCGTTGCATAGCTTGCACAGCCGGATTGAGCCGCAGAGCTCAAGCCGGATGTGTGAAAGCAGCCTAAGAGGGTGCAGGGTGTATGGGATGGGGGGTGCAAGCTGTGTGGGTGTGCAGGGTGTATGGGATGGGGGGTGCAAGCTGTGTAGGGTAGGGAGATGCAGGGTATGTGGGAAAGGGGGTGCAACGTAAGATAGGTGGGTGCAGGGTGTGTGAGTTGTGTGGTTGTAGGGTGTGTGAGAGAGTGAAGATGAGGGAGGTGTAAGTGCTCCACTGTGGAGCTGAACATATGAGGAAGTTTCACTGTAGTGTGTGGGAGCAGGAATAGGGGTGTTCACTCAGTATACAAAGTAATGGCACTTTATGGTGGCTATAGGGTATGAAAATGGGCACAGTATAGGGAGGGGGCAGTGTGGGGAGGGGCACAGAAGATGTGGACAGTGTGGAGGCCATTGTTCATATTGCAGGTACATTGGTAGTTTGGACAGCGTACAGACCATGGTTCATAAGGTGGGCTGGTTTGACGGATATATTTCATAAGGAAGACAGTGTGGCGGACATAATTCATGGGGGTAGGGTGGTGTAGAGGTTATACTATATGAGTGGGACAGTGTGTATGCCATGTATCATAAGAG
This sequence comes from Anomaloglossus baeobatrachus, assembly GCF_048569485.1. NCBI lineage: Eukaryota > Metazoa > Chordata > Amphibia > Anura > Aromobatidae > Anomaloglossus > Anomaloglossus baeobatrachus. Next base: position 447,897,017 of record NC_134354.1, on the reverse strand, counting down.
AGACAGTGTGTCAGTCACTTTTTGGGCAGGGAAAATAGTGGGGCAAATATTTATTCCAGTGCACAGTGTAAGGCTTATTTTATGCACAGCATATGTGGATATTGTATATTTAAGTGTAGTTATAATGACACTGGTATTTTTAAGGACACCGTGTCAGGATGTGCTGTAGAAAACAAGAGAAGAGGTAAGACTGCAGAGGCGAGCTGTGGATGTCCAAAGTCATCATGGCATCTGGACCAGATGAAGAAAAATCAGATGAGACAATTTCAATCAGAACAGAAGTCAACCAATAAGGTACCTGGAGCTAAGGGTGCATATTATACTGGACAATTGCTGCAATTAATTGACCGTTGAACAGTTGGTTACATGAAGCGGATCGGCAGTCGTTTAACGCCATGACCTAGGATGTACCTATATTTCTTAGGCTAGCGCCACACATCCGTGCCGCCGGCACGTGTTTGTCATTTTTTACACGTACCGGCGGCACGGAGACACATACTGCAATGCTACCCTATGGTAGCAGGAACACACACGTAAAACCACACGGAACGTGTGTCCGTGTGCGTTTGTACGTGTGTGCGTTTTTCAAAGCGCTGACATGTCTGTTTTTTCTCCGGCAGCACGGGTGTCACACGGCCCGCACCCGTACTACACGGGTGTAGTGTGGATGCGGTCCCGTGTGACACGCGCCGGAGAAAACACACGTGTCAGTGAAAAAAAAAAAAAACATTAACTCACCTTCTCCATCCCTCCTGTCTCTGCCGCTGCTGCCACTTGCTGCCGACTGCCGCTCATTAATCTCATAGAATATTCACTTCACTGCCTGGCAGCAGCAGCAGCGGGGAGACGGGAGGGCTGGAGCCCGAGGATCAGCACCACGGACAGCAGCGCGGACAGCAGGAAGGACCAGGTGAGTATGATAATTACCGGTTCTACGTGTGCTATCGCGGATAGCACACGTAGAACACACGTGGCCCGCACGTACCAGAGACACGTACTTACCTGCACGCAACACGCAGGGGAAATACGTGTCTCTCGGCACGTGCGTGAATTTCACGTGAGTGTGGCAGAAGCCTTAGGTAGTATCTATCAAGTTAATGTGGGCTCGCACACCGAACCTGCATTATTCCCCACACATGTCTGCTGATCTGATCAGCAGACATGTGCAGCTAACAGGCGCAGGTGACTCTCTGATCCACCCACAACTGTCAACTAGTTAGATCAAGCTGTAACGCGCTCCGACGAGGAAGGTGCCGTTCGGCTGCAGTCCCATTATACAATCACAGGGCGCCAATAGGTTGTCAAGACAGCGTGGGATCAACTGATGACCCCTGTTGTTGTCATGACTCACTTCCTGTGAATGCCAGCAGAGCATCGGCACTCACAAGAGATCAGCATTTCTGCTGATGAGAGCGATGCTTCCGCATTGCTCTGAACAGCAGAAGCCATTGGAAAGTGCAGGCTTCAAGTCCCCTAAAGGGACTAGTGAAATCAATTAAAAAAAAAAGTTTTCAAAAATAAAAGTTCAAATCACTTAATTGAAAATAAAACAACAAATAAACCCATATTTGGTATCACTGAGTTTAGAAATGCCCGATCTATCAAAATATAAAATTAATTCTTCTGATCGGTACACAGCATAGTGAGAAATAAAATCTAAACTCCAGATTGTATTAAAATGCAAACATTAAGGGGTACTTTGCACGCTGCGACATCGCTAGCCGATGCTTGCGATGCCGAGCGCGATAGTACCCGCTTCCGTCGCACATGCAATATCTTGTGATAGCTGCCGTAGCGAACATTATCGCTACGGCAGCTTCACACGCACTTGCCTGCCCTGCGACGTCGCTCTGGCCGGCGACCCGCCTCCTTCCTAAGGGGGCGGATTGTGCGGCGTCACAGCGACGTCACACGGCAGGCGGCCAATAGAAGCGGAGGGGCGGAGATGAGCGGTACGTAAACATCTCGCCCACCTCCTTTCTTCCGTATAACCGGTGGAGGCAGGTAAGGAGATGTTCCTCGCTCCTGCGGCTTCACACACAGCGATGTGTGCTGCCGCAGGAACGAGGAACAACATCGTATGTCCTATTGGTGCAACATTATGAAAATGTCTGACGCTACACAGATCACCGATTCACAACGCCTTTTGCGATCGTTTATCGGCGCATCTGGGCTTTACACGTTGCGACGTCGTTACCGGTGCCCGATGTGCGTCACTTTCGATTTGACCCCGACGATATCACAGTAGCGATGTCGCAACGTGCAAAGTACCCCTAACTCCAGACACAACAAAATAAGGCGGCACTGAGCCCCAGATCCCGAAAAATGAGAATGCTACGGGACTCGGAAGATGGCGACAAAAGGGCAATTCTTTTTTGTTTCTTTTTTTTTTTTTACAAACTTCTTAATTTTTTTTTTATCACTTAGATAAAAGTAAAAATATACATGTTTGGCATCTACAAACTGGTACTGACCTGGAGGATCATACTGCCAGGTCAGGTTTACCATATAGTGAACATGGTAAATAAAAGTGAACATGGTAAATAAAATAAAAAAAAAAAACCTTGTGCAATTGCACTTGTTTTGCAATTTTACCACACTTCTAATATGTCCTCGTTTTCCAATATTATTTGAGGCAGAATGAATGGTGTCAGTCAAAACTACAACTCGTCCTGCAAAAACCAAGCCATCATATGGCTATATTGTGTCAAGGCCAGGTGGACGGGCAGACCCAGGAGGTGGATCCACTGGGCCGAACTCCTAGATGTTGCTAAGGGGTCCGGTAGCTGGAGCACTATAGACAGCAGAACAGTCCGTGCACACGAGGATAACGGAGAAGTCCCTGGGACCACGGAGTCACTGGTGGTAGTCCGGGTGACGCAGCTCAGGTTCGGAAGCCGAGATGATGTCAAGCGGGGTCCGGAACCTTTGGAGCGAGATGACGGGTCACCGCAGGGATCCGAGATGGTACGGACTGTCAGGATGGCAGATGGACAGCGTTCGGGATTCGGTCAGGACCGGATGGCGAGGCAGGCACGGCTCTACAAGAGAGATAGGTGAGTATATCACAAAAACACCAGGAGACCTGACTCCTAGCTTAGGAAACACGAAGATCAGGCCCCGCCCCCTTGGACAATAAACTCCTTTATACCCTGTACCTGTTTTGCATCATTTCCTGTTAATGGACGCTGGCCCTTTAAGAAAGGGTCAGTGACCGCGCGCGCGCCCTAATGCGCATGCGCGCGGCCCGGGTGCCAGAAGCCAGGGAAGGAAGCTGAGAGGAGGACGCAGGGGAGCCGGCCAGGACCTGGGAAGCCGTCGGGCGCCGGGATCGGAGACCAGGGGGCCTGGGAAGGACGGGCACCGGAGGCTGGAGAGCGGGGAGCGTGGCAGGTGAGCCGGGGAGCGGAGCTGAGGACCCGGGGAGCGGAGCAGAGGACCCGGGGAGGGGAGCCGAGGACCCGGGGAGCGTGACAGTACCCCCCCCACACACCCCCCTCCCCGCAACCGGGACATGAAGGCACGGATCAGAGGAGTGCCCACGTTCTCCCTGGGCTCCCAGGACCTATCCTCAGGACCATACCCCTCCCAGTCCACCAGGAAGAACTGTCGACCCCGTACGGTCTTCATGGCCACGATATCCCTTACCGCATAGATGTCGTCATCGGCAATAGGTGGAGGAGCCGGACTGGCAGCAGCGGAGAAGGGACCAAGGACAACCAGCTTGAGCAGGGAGACGTGGAATGAGTTGGGTATCCTCATCGTGGCCGGGAGCTGTAGCTTGTAGGAGACCTCATTGATCTTGTTGAGGACTTTAAACGGCCCGATGTAGCGAGGACCCAGCTTGTAGGATGGTATCTTCAAGCGGACGTACTTGGAAGCAAGCCAGACGAGATCTCCAGGAGAGAAACACGGAGGGTCCAGACGTCTCTTGTCTGCGTGTCGTTTCATCCGTAGGGAAGCACGCCCAAGGGACGCCTTGACAGAGTCCCAAATGGTTGCAAAGTCACGGGCTACAGTATCAGCAGCAGGGACATCCGAAGAAGGGGATACCGGCAATGGGACGGAGGGCTGGAGTCCGTAAACGACATGGAAGGGAGAGCTGGAGGACGACTCACTGATGTGGTGGTTATGGGAGAATTCAGCCCAAGGAAGAAGCGTGGACCAGTCGTCGTGATGGGCGTTGACATAGTGACGTAAAAAAGAGGTCAAGATTTGATTGACCCTCTCCACTTGGCCATTAGACTGAGGATGGTATGCAGATGAAAAGTCCAGAGTCACTCCCAGATGTTTGCAGAGAGCCCTCCAGAAGCGGGAGGTGAACTGAGTTCCTCTGTCGGATACGATGTGTAATGGAAAGCCATGCAAGCGGAAGATGTGATGTATATAGGCATCCGCGAGTTCTTGAGCAGAGGGTAGTCCAGCCATAGGGACGAAATGAGCCATTTTAGAGAACCGATCCACCACGACCCATATGACTGTGTGCCCGGAGGACAATGGCAAGTCCGTAATAAAGTCCATCGCTATGTGTTGCCACGGAACTGAGGGTATCGGCAGAGGCAGAAGACGGCCATATGGCAGGTGTTTGGGCGTCTTGTTCCTGGCACAAGAGGAGCAGGCAGAGACAAAAGCAGCGACGTCCGTGCGAAGGGATGGCCACCAGTAGTGACGTACAATCGCACTCCAAGTTCTCTTCTGACCAGCATGACCGGCTGTTTTCGAGGCATGACCCCAGTGTAACACTTTTTGCCTGTCTGTCTCAGAGACATAGGTCTTCCCGGGCGGTATCTGGGCCAGGGTGACAGGGGCCACCGGAATGATTTTGCTAGGACAGATGATGGGTTGGGTAGTCTCTTCCTCCTGCTCCATGGGCATGAAAGACCTGGACAAGGCATCAGCGCGTACATTCTTGTCCGCGGGTCGGAAATGGAGCTGGAAATCAAACCTGGCAAAGAATAAGGACCACCTGGCTTGCCGTGGGTTCAGTCGCTGAGCAGACCGCAGGTATTCCAGGTTCTTGTGGTCCGTGTAAATGATCACGGGGTACACTGCTCCCTCTAGAAGGTAGCGCCATTCCTCCAGAGCCAGTTTGACTGCCAAGAGCTCTCGGTCACCGATGGTGTAGTTGCGTTCAGGCGCTGAGAAGCTCTTGGAGAAGAATCCGCAAGTCACCATCTTCCCGGAGGAGGACTTCTGCATGAGCACTGCTCCGGCTCCTGAGGAGGAGGCGTCCACCTCCAGGGTGAACTGGCGGTTTAACTCCGGACGGTGGAGTACAGGAGAGGAGGCAAATGCCCGCTTCAGAGAGCCAAACGCGGCGTCGGCCGCCGGGGACCAGTCCTTGGGATTAGCCTCTTTCCTGGTCAAAGCGGAGAGAGGAGCAGTCAGAGCAGAGAAGTGAGGGATGAACTGGCGGTAGTAGTTGGCGAATCCCAGGAAGCGTTGGATTGCCTTCAGTCCAGAAGGAGGAGGCCAGTTGAGAATGGAGGAGACCTTCTTTGGATCCATCTGCAGTCCAGTATCAGAGATGATGTACCCCAGGAAGGGGAGAGAAGACTGCTCAAAGACACACTTCTCGTACTTGGCGTACAGGCGATTCTCTCTCAGTCTTTGTAAAACCAGTTGTACGTTCTCTCTGTGGGTCTGGAGGTCCGGTGAGAAGACAAGGATGTCATCCAGATACACTACTACACAGACGTAAAGAAGGTCCCGGAAAACGTCGTTCACCAGTTCTTGAAAGACGGCTGGGGCGTTACACAGGCCGAAGGGCATCACGCAGTATTCATAGTGCCCATCGCGCGTATTGAACGCGGTCTTCCATTCGTCCCCAGAGCGGATGCGTACCAGATTGTAAGCACCCCGAAGATCCAGCTTGGTGAACACACGAGCTCCTCTAAGCCGGTCAAACAATTCGGGGATGAGCGGCAGAGGGTACTTGTTTTTTACGGTGATTTGATTCAAACCCCGGTAGTCTATGCATGGGCGTAAGTCGCCCTCTTTCTTCTTGACGAAGAAGAAACCTGCTCCAGCAGGAGAGGAGGATCTCCGAATGAATCCCCTTGCCAGGCTCTCTGTGATGTAAGTAGACATGGCCCTTGTTTCGGCTGGAGACAATGGATATATCCGTCCTCGAGGTGGTGTTGTTCCAGGGAGCAGGTCGATGGCACAATCGTAAGGACGATGTGGCGGAAGTACCTCGGATTCCTTTTTATCAAAGACGTCTGCAAAGGACCAATAGCCCGAGGGCAGCCCCGGTAGGTTCTCTGGAACCGGAGGTCGTCGGATGGGTTGTATAGTCTTCAGGCACTTCTCATGGCACGAAGAGCCCCATCGGGTGATTTCGCCAGTGCCCCAGCTGACTGACGGTTCGTGTGTCCGTAACCAGGGAAGTCCCAGCAGGATCTGATGGGACATGTGTGGGAGGACGTAGAAAGCGATGTTCTCGGTGTGCAGGGCACCGATACGCAGTTCCACCGGCTTGGTGATCCAGGAGATGGTGTCAGAGAGGGGTCTCCCATCCACAGAGGCAATCACGAGGGGCTTGTTGAGTGGAGTAACAGGCACCTGGTACTTGTCCACCGTGGCCTGCTGGATGAAATTGCCTGCTGCCCCGGAATCGAGGTATGCCTCAGCCGTGAACCGCGTCTCTCCCGTTGTCACTTGCACAGTCCACGTAACCGGGTCTGAGAGAGTCCCAGCACCTAGGGTGGCCTCTCCTACCAACCCTAGGCTTTGGAGTTTCCCGGCCTCTCTGGACAGGAGCGTAGCAGGTGTGTGTCCTCTCCGCAGTAAAAGCAGAGGCCCTTGGCGAGCCGCTCAGCTCGACGTAGTTCAGACTGCTGCACTCTGTCGATCTGCATGGGCTCGTGAATGGGAAGTCCAGCTGTCGATGACTGAAGTACGGCGGGCTTCTGCGGAGGAGAGGAATGCCGTACCGGACGTCTCTCACGGGACACTTCCTTGGATCGCTCCTGAAAACGAATGTCCACTCGAGTCGCTAGGGCGATCAGGGCATCCAGGGTGGTCGGTACGTCACGACCCGCCAGCTCGTCTTTAATTCGCCCCGAGAGTCCTTCCCAGAAGGCGGCGGTTAGGGCCTCGTTGTTCCACCCGAGTTCCGAAGCCAAGGTGCGAAACCGGATGGCGTATTGGCCCACCGTCAGAGTCCCCTGACGTAACCGGAGAAGAGACGAAGCGGACGCGGAGGCGCGTCCGGGCTCATCAAAGGTGCCACGGAATGCCTGCAGGAACTCCTGGATGTTCGTGGTCACAGGGTCGCCCTTCTCCCACAAGGGGTTCATCCACGCCAGTGCCTCACCCTCTAGATGGGACATGATGAAGGCGACCTTGGCTTGATCGGAGGCAAACAAATGCGGCAGCTGCGTGAAATGAAGGGAGCATTGGTTTAAGAATCCCCTGCAGGTCTTGGGGTCTCCGGCGTACCGGGGTGGTGAGGCCAAACGAAGTCTGGAAGTATCTGAAGATGTCGCCACGGGAGCTGGAGCCGTGGACTGACTAGTGGAAGCCCGGGATGCTGAAGACGTAACTGCCGCTTGTAGCGTGTTCAGGCGGGCGTCCACAGAAGACATGAATTGCAGCATGCGGGTCTGAGTCTCACGCTGGCGTTGGAGTTCCTCCTGTACGGCTGCTAGTGCTGCAGCGGGATCCATGGCCTGATCTTACTGTCAAGGCCAGGTGGACGGGCAGACCCAGGAGGTGGATCCACTGGGCCGAACTCCTAGATGTTGGTAAGGGGTCCGGTAGCTGGAGCACTATAGACAGCAGAACAGTCCGTGCACACGAGGATAACGGAGAAGTCCCTGGGACCACGGAGTCACTGGTGGTAGTCCGGGTGACGCAGCTCAGGTTCGGAAGCCGAGATGATGTCAAGCGGGGTCCGGAACCTTTGGAGCGAGATGACGGGTCACCGCAGGGATCCGAGATGGTACGGACTGTCAGGATGGCAGATGGACAGCGTTCGGGGTTCGGGATTCGGTCAGGACCGGATGGCGAGGCAGGCACGGCTCTACAAGAGAGATAGGTGAGTATATCACAAAAACACCAGGAGACCTGACTCCTAGCTTAGGAAACACGAAGATCAGGCCCCGCCCCCTTGGACAATAAACTCCTTTATACCCTGTACCTGTTTTGCATCATTTCCTGTTAATGGACGCTGGCCCTTTAAGAAAGGGTCAGTGACCGCGCGCGCGCCCTAATGCGCATGCGCGCGGCCCGGGTGCCAGAAGCCAGGGAAGGAAGCTGAGAGGAGGACGCAGGGGAGCCGGCCAGGACCTGGGAAGCCGTCGGGCGCCGGGATCGGAGACCAGGGGGCCTGGGAAGGACGGGCACCGGAGGCTGGAGAGCGGGGAGCGTGGCAGGTGAGCCGGGGAGCGGAGCTGAGGACCCGGGGAGCGGAGCAGAGGACCCGGGGAGGGGAGCCGAGGACCCGGGGAGCGTGACATATTGATGGAAAAGCATGCGCACCGCATGCTGTCGGGGTTTTCCAGTGCTGGCGGTTAGAGCAGATCATCATGTGACCACACAGGTGCGATTTGCATACTTCTGGCCATATTCCTACTAGATATGCACGGCCTCGCTAAGTTCACTTTCATCACATGGCAAACCTGGACAACCCTTTAAAATGCTCCTTCTGCATACATGTTCTAACATGGTTTTCGGCAGCACATGCTTATTTTTGCAGGAATATCTGCTGTCAAGAACAATGATATTTAAGCAGCAAGCTTATAACTTATTTCTCCAGTCACACTCCATGACAGCACCAAGAAGGTTAACTCTACACCCCAATAGGGACAGGAAACACAGAGATTAAAGAGCCCCTCCCCGCCTCCCATCTCCAGGGTTTTTTCCTGTCCCTACTGGGGCATGATTAAGTTTCACTGTGGTGCTTCTTGACCGGTGATTGAGGCACTTTTTTCTTATCTAGCCGGGCAGATGAGGTCATCAGCTCTGCCCTCCTCCTCCCTTGGTGCTCCCTTCTACTGTGATGCCGGACTCTCCCATTCTTCTTGAACCTCCCCACGAGTTAAAGCAGAATGGTGTACCCTGCTAGAGGCCTACCTGAGCTCTCTGGGATTGCACGCACATCGGAAGGGATGCACGGTGCCCCTTTGACGTCACTTCTGGTTTAGCATTTCACAGTGGAACAAACGCCATTCCTCCCATATAACCGGCAAAATTATCTGGGTGCACTGCGGATCTCCGGGCCCACCTTTTCTATGACTCACGAAGAGAGGCTCTTATCTGATGATGCCGAACTGAGGGTCCAGCACTTCCTTATAAGTGCACAGCCAGAAAACAGCTCCAGGTAGGGCCTGATTATTTTTATATCATGAAGGGTGATTCATCTTCCCGCTCTGCTTCTGCAGAGCCCAGTGCTTTCCCCACTTCAGTAAATCCTCTGGAACAGGGTTGGGTCAGTATGTATGGCCTGAATGTCTTGGAGATTGAACCCTTTTCCGGTCTTATAGTATGTGTGGTTCTCTTCTTCCATCTGGGGAGGGTCCTTTGGTAATTCCCTTCTCACTCTCATTTTTGTAGGGAGGCAAGGTTCCTGCACCAAGGAAGGAGAGAAATCCCAGTCGCAAAGGTGCTGTATGCTACAAAAAGCTCCTCTCAAAAGAAAAAATTGTCAATCTTGCAACAACGGTATCATCAGAGAGGAACAACCGTCCTTAATTGAGGAGATCAAGGGACTAGTCCGGCAAGAGGTCCAGTCATCCCTGGTGTCCTTTTCCCAGTCGCTACCCTTTGTAACATCCAAAAAGTGGAAGATTAGCACGGACCCATTGATAAGTCACAACAGATGCCAGCCAGAGAGGTTGGGGAGCTGTTATTGCATAGATATAGTTTCAGGAACCTGGATACTCGAGACCAGCCTCAATCTTCAAACTACAGAGAACTGAAGGCGGTAGAAGAAGCACTCGATGAGTTAAAAATTTTGATCCAGTGGTCCCACGTAAAAATGTACTCAGGTAATATAACAATGGTCGTCCACCTATGTCACCAGGGAAGCACAAGACATGAAGGTCTAAAGATGGTATCCATATGAATGTTCTTGTGGGCAGAAAAACATCCATCTCTGTCAGCCTTTCACCTGAGGGGCTCTGCAAACATTCAAGCAGACTTCCACAGCAGACAAGCTGTCCATCCAGGCGAGTGGAGCTTGAACTCAGAAGTGTTTCAGACATTAACCGAAAGAAAAATGTTTTGGTACCGTGTTAGCTAGTTGAAAAATGATTAATTGCTCTCAGTGAGAGAAACAAAATTAAAATTTTGTAGTTGTGATACCTTTTAATGGCAAACTGAAATAAAAATAAAATATGATGTTATAAAGCAAGCTTTCGAGACATCTCAGGTCTCTTCCTCAGGCATGGTATGACAAAATATCTGAAGAAACACAAATATATACACACAAAGTTAGTTTAGTTATCCATTAAAAGGTATCACAACTACAAAATTTAAATTTTGATTCTCTCACTGAGAGCAATTAGACATTAACCGAGAAATGGGGCCATCCAGAGGTGCATCTATTCGCATGCCATCAAAACACCAAAGTGAAACACTTCTTCCCTCTAAAGATGTAGATGTATTCGCCAGCCCTGGACTTTCAGACTGGCATACGCCTTTCCGCCAATCCCAGTCCTGGCAAAGATGCTGCAAAAGATCAAGATAGACAGGGGTCACTACTATTCTGATAGCACCCATGTGACCAAAAGGAGTTGGTTTGGTGCACTGATCACTTTGGCCCAGGAGGGTCCCTTAATGCTGCCACAGGTCAGCAACCTTCTTCATCAATGTCCTCTATACCACACAGAATTCCAGAGGTCTAACCTGCCTGCCTGGCTACTAAAATCGGGATCTTGAAAGTCAGAGGTCTCTCTGACAGCGTCATAAGAACCTTCCAAACAAAGCAGAAAACCCGTAACTATCGCTATTTACGGCAACATATGGAAGACATTTATTTCCTGGTGTAAGTCCAACCTGCCGGATCCATTCCACCCAAATGTGGCTCAGATCCTGTACTTTCTCCAGAATTAACTAGATAAGGGCCTCAAACCTAGTGTTACGGTCACCGAGGGGCGGCAACCATCCGGGGGTGGACTCAATGGACCGTACACCGAACTCTCCTGAAGGACCAATGAGCAGTGAACCCCTACACAGGGACTGTGTGGTGCTCCAAATGGAAGGCCTAAATGCACGGCAGCCAGAGACCAGAGGAGATAGCCTTTACGGACAATTAAAGTCTCTATGTCCGGTGCAGAAGTCCACAGATTTGGAGACACAGAGGTGGAGGCAGAGATGGGACATCACAGTGGAGATGGTTCTGACGAGACGGCACTGTGGTGAAGACTTAGCAGTGGCGGAACTTTGGTGATGGCTCAGATGTGACAGCACTGCGGTATAGGCTCAGATGTGGCGGCTCTCTGGTGATGGAACAGATGTGGCAGCACAACACGGGCAATGGTGGAAGGCAGGCACTAGGACGAGACAGAGATTAGCAACAGAAGACTGGTACTAGAGCTAAATACAGAACCGTACTGGGACCTGAGAACTAGCAACGCACTATAGGCAACGTTGCTCCAGCACCTCCTGTCAGGGGAGGTGGTCTTAAATGCCTTTAGAGTAATAGGTAACCTCAGTTATTGTTTCCGGGTAATTCCGGGCACTTACTGAAGCCCTGAGCGTGGCCTGGAGTAAGGAAGAGGTTTGCAGCAGACTCCGGGACAGGAGAGGAAGCAATAGAGCCTCTGGACGAGTGAGAAGGAGGATGCCCCCGCCGTGGTCTGGGAGTGGGGACGCATGGAGACACCACGCTGGGACTGAAGGCTAAAGAGCTGCTGCGCAGGTGAGAGGGGGGACGCCCCCGCCGGAATCTGGGAACAAGGGCACGTGTTACGGGGGGCTGTCTGATAATAACCGAAAGGAGTATCAGACAGTCAGGGTCCACCGTGCAAAGACTTTGCTGCAGACTATGGCAGAGTGCAATACCTCTGTTAACTCACAGAAGGATATAATAAGTAAGTAAAGCAATTCCTCCCTTACTTGAAGGGTGTGTGGAATGATCTCTGTTAATAATCACAGAGACAAAGGCAATGTGTGCGAAATGGCACCTACCTAGGTCCGCTCTTCTAGTGGTGCAAAAGAGACGAACAGCAGCGTAAGCCGCACAAAGCTCCTACCTGCGTTCGCTCCACTAGTGTGCGAGGACACGAACCACTAGATATGGCACCTGCCTAGGTCCGCTCTTCTAGTGGTGCAAAAGAGACGAACAGCAGCGTAAGCCGCACAAAGCTCCTACCTCTGTTCGCTCCCCTAGTGTGCGAGGATACGAACAACTGCCAGACGCAGTATAAGGAACGTTACCCTAGCGGCAACGTCCACCTACGAGTAGAATCACAAGGCCCAGCCAGACCATGTGCCTCAGGCACCTGCCTATGTCCGCTCCCCTAAGAGGTAAGGATACGGACAGCAGCCGAAGCTGTAAGGTATAAGAACGCTACCCTGCCGGTAGCGCTCACCTAGCATAGACAGAGGAATGCCTAGAGGAACGCGCACAGAGCGTCTACTCATATGCATGAACCAAGAGGACTGAGCACCATGCGGCGTGTGTCAGGGTCTTATATAGACTCTGTGCCTCATCCAAGATGGAGGACACCAGAGCCAATCCGCTGCCAGAACGACAGGAGTGACGTCATGCTGGCCTATCACCGAGCAAGACGTCACAAGCACATGACCAGCGACCAATCGGCATAGAGGGTGTCAGAGACATGTGACCTCGTGTCAGCGATGATGTCACCCGCACATGTGCAATGGCTCCAAGATTGGACTTAGTCTCCAGCGCTCGCACATGTGCAGTAGCAAGAAATCTGGACTTAGTCTCCAGCGCTCGCACATGTGCAGTAGCAAGAAATCTGGACTTAGTCTCCGGCGCTCGCACATGTGCAGTAACAAGAAATCTGGACATAGTCTCCAGTGCTCGCAGCAACCGTAACAGTACCTCCCCCTCAAGGGCCCCCCTCCCGGCGACGCAGGTAATCGGCAACTAAGTCGGGAGCATGGACAGCCTCCTCAGGCTCCCAAGAGCGATGTTCCGGGCCATAGCCCTCCCAATCTATCAAGAAGAACCTGCGCCCTCTAACCATCTTAGAACCAACTATGGCTCGTACCTCATAGCTAGAGCGAGAGGAATCAGAGGCAGGAGAGTGCACTTCACGAGCGTGAGGTAAAATAGCCAGGTTTAGCAGTGAGACATGGAATTTGTCATGAATCCTAAGATGGACAGGTAACTTCAATTGATAGACTACAGGATTTACCTGTCGAAGAACCTCATAAGGACCCAGGAAGCGAGGAGCAAATTTGACAGAGCTCACTCTAAGTCTCACGTGTTTTGCAGAGAGCCACACAAAGTCCCCTGGAGAAAAGACAGGAGCCGGGCGACGAAACCGATCGGACACCGTCTTCATACGGTCCTTAGCTGCTTGGATCGACTCTTGAGTCCGATCCCAAACCTCTCTGGCATTAGTTGCCCAGTCGGCCACAAGAGGAGAAGGTGCAGCAGCGGGAAACGGTACCGGTACCCTAGGGTGTTGCCCATTATTGAGTACGAACGGTGTCTGCCCAGTGGCCTCAGCCAGCGAATTGTTAAGGGCAAATTCTGCCCAGGGTAGGAGGGAGGACCAGTTATCGTGGTTCTCAGCAACAAAGTGTCGAAGGTATATAATCATAGATTGATTGGTACGTTCAACCAAACCATTAGTCTCCGGATGGTATGCCGAAGAGAGATTCAACTCAATTTGCAGAAGGCTACAAAGATCTCGCCAGAAACGGGAAGTAAATTGCGGGCCTCTATCACAAATGATACGATCTGGCATCCCGTGAAGCCTAAAGACATGCTTGAGGAATAGTTTGGCTAGTACCCTGGAAGATGGGATTCTCGATAACGGTACGAGATGAACCATCCGGGAGAAATGGTCCGTAATGACCCACACAAATCTATGTCCCTGTGAACATGGAAGATCACCCACAAAGTCCATGCCTACCACCTCCCATGGTCTATCTGGCACTGGTAAAGGATGCAAGAGCCCAGCCGGTCTCTGCCGTAATGGACGGTTGCGAGCACACGAGTAGCAGGAACCGACATATCTCTTGACGTGGCTGGCTAAGTGTGGCCACCAATACCACCTCTCCAGTAACTCTCGTGTCCGCCTAATACCAAAATGCCCACCCACCTTTGAGGTGTGGGCCCATGACAGTATATCATTCTGTCGATCAGGCGGAACAAAGGTCTTGCCCGGTGGGATTTGGTCTAACGTCACAGGGGAGAGCGTATGAAAAACCCTGGAGGGAAGGATAAGACGAGGTTCGTCAATCTCTTCCTGGGTAGAAAGCATAGAGCGAGACAGGGCGTCTGCCTTGTTATTCTTACTCCCAGACAGATAGTTGATGGAGAAGTGAAAGCGGGAGAAAAACAAGGACCAGCGGGCTTGGCGAGGATTCAGACGCTGAGCGGTTTGTAAGTACGTCAGATTCTTATGGTCTGTATAGACCTGGAAAGGATGTTTCGCTCCTTCCAGCAAGTGACGCCACTCCTCCAAGGCTAATCTCAAGGCGAGCAGTTCCCTATCCCCAATGGTATAGTTTCTCTCTGCCGGTGAAAAGGTTTTAGCAAAGAAGAAACACGGCCTTTTTCTACCTGCACCGTTCTTTTGATACAAGACCGCACCAGCACCCACTGAAGAGGCATCAACCTCTAAGAGGAAGGGCTTATTCTCATCGGGTCTTTGAAGAACGGGAGCAGTTGAAAAGTGTCTTTTTACTGCCTCAAAAGCCTGAGATGTCTCAGTAGACCAGGCTTTGGGATTAGCACCTTTCTTAGTCAAGGCCACCAAAGGGGCCACCAAAGTAGAAAAATGGGGTATGAACTGCCTGTAACAATTTATGAATCCTAAGAAGCGTTGCACCGCCTTCAAGGAATGAGGTTCGGACCATTGCAGGACAGCAGAGAGCTTCGCAGGATCCATAGCCAGACCCTCTTGTGAGATAATGTAACCCAAAAAAGGCAATGAGGACTGCTCGAATACACATTTCTCGAGTTTAGCAAACAATGAGTGCTCCTTTAAACGGGAAAGGACACGAACGACATCCTGACGATGAGTCTCCAGATCAGGAGAAAAAATCAGGATGTCGTCCAGATACACCACTACTGAGGATAACAGTAAATCCCTGAACACATCGTTTACGAAGTCCTGAAATACTGCGGGTGCATTACATAACCCAAAAGGCATGACGAGGTATTCATAGTGACCGTCTCGGGTGTTAAAAGCGGTCTTCCATTCGTCACCCTTTCGAATTCGTACCAAGTTATACGCACCCCGCAGATCCAACTTCGTAAAAACTTGAGCTCCTCTCAGTCTGTCAAAGAGCTCCGAAATTAAAGGTAATGGGTATTTGTTCTTTATTGTGATTGCGTTGAGACCCCTGTAATCTATGCAGGGACGCAAATCACCCTCTTTCTTCCGAACAAAGAAAAACCCAGCTCCCGCGGGAGAGACAGACTTACGAATGAACCCCTTCTCTAAACTCTCTCTTATATAGGTCGACATGGCCTCCGACTCAGGTATCGACAGGGGGTAAACCCTGCCTTTAGGTGGAACCGAACCTGGGATAAGGTCTATGGCACAGTCATACGGCCTATGGGGTGGAAGAACCTCAGCACCCTGTTTGGAGAACACGTCAGCGAAATCCAAATAGGGTGTAGGTATGGGAGAGAGATCAGTTGATGCAACCGCAACGACCTTAGGTGGTAAGGGAAGACATCGGGACTGACATTTCGAACCCCAACTAATAATGCTGTCAGACTCCCAGTCAATGTGAGGAGCATGAGTCCGAAGCCATGGAAGACCCAGAAGGATGTCGTCTATACCCTCAGGCAAAACAAGAAAAGAAATCTCCTCTATGTGACCCTGAGACAGGGAAAGGCGCAAGGGAACTGTCCTCAATGTAATGGAGTCAGACAACATAGTTCCATTAACAACACGGACAGGAATAGGCGCCTCTAACATGATAGAGGGAATATTGT
The DNA here is from genome assembly GCF_048569485.1 of Anomaloglossus baeobatrachus. Classification (NCBI taxonomy): domain Eukaryota; kingdom Metazoa; phylum Chordata; class Amphibia; order Anura; family Aromobatidae; genus Anomaloglossus; species Anomaloglossus baeobatrachus. The sequence continues at coordinate 447,880,918 of NC_134354.1, read as the reverse complement.
GTCCCTTTACAAATCCCGAGGACACAAAAATCCCGTCAGCTCCGGAATCCACAAAAGCCATAATAGGCCATGTATTCTCAGATAACGAGAGCTGACCTGGGATACAACACTTAGAGGGTGCAGAAGACGTCTCTAGTAACCCCCCTCTAATGGTTACTAGGCCAGGGAGTTTCCCTGACGACTAGGACACTTGTTGGCATAGTGCCCAGCCTGACGACATACGTAACATATAGGAGGACCAGACTTGCGTAGTCTGGAGAACGTATGACCTAACTCCATAGGAGTGGGAGATGTTTCAGATGCTGAGGAAGATGGTAGTGGGCCCTCAACAACTGGAATAGCCCGATGCTTAGGGCGTGAGGAAGAGACCTCGAGTCTACGTTCCTTATGGCGTACATCGATCCTCGTTGCTACTGTGATCAAGTCCTCCAGAGAAGCAGGGACCTCACGAGTAGCAAGGGCATCCTTGACATAGCCTGCCAACCCTCTCCAGAAGATAGGAATCAACACCTTCTCTGGCCAATCTAGTTCTGCCACCAGAGTTCTAAAAGCAATGGCATAAGAACTAGTGGATAACGAACCCTGAGATAGATCTAACAGTCTCAGGGCCGCATCATGGGTAACCTGCGGACCCATGAATACCGCCTTAAGAGCATCAAGAAAGTCTTGATGTCTCAGAGTAACCACATCAGAGCGCTCCCATAGGGGAGTCGCCCATTCTAAGGCTTTGTCCTGAAGTAAGGAGATGATAAAGCCTACTCTGGACCTCTCCGTAGAGAAGCGAGAAGAGTTGACCTCTAGGTGTATCTGACACTGACTAATGAAACCACGACATGATCTGGCATCGCCAGAATATCTGTTTGGCAGAGCAAGTCGAGGATCATGTGCAGATGTCACCATGGTCTGAGGTTTATCCTCTATACTCTTGAGCCGTGACTCAAGTACTTGTATGTAACGGTGTAACTGCTGATATTCTGCCATAACTGCCAGACCCTTGGCTCAGTCCTAATGTTACGGGGGGCTGTCTGATAATAACCGAAAGGAGTATCAGACAGTCAGGGTCCACCGTGCAAAGACTTTGCTGCAGACTATGGCAGAGTGCAATACCTCTGTTAACTCACAGAAGGCTATAATAAGTAAGTAAAGCAATTCCTCCCTTACTTGAAGGGTGTGTGGAATGATCTCTGTTAATAATCACAGAGACAAAGGCAATGTGTGCGAAATGGCACCTACCTAGGTCCGCTCTTCTAGTGGTGCAAAAGAGACGAACAGCAGCGTAAGCCGCACAAAGCTCCTACCTGCGTTCGCTCCACTAGTGTGCGAGGACACGAACCACTAGATATGGCACCTGCCTAGGTCCGCTCTTCTAGTGGTGCAAAAGAGACGAACAGCAGCGTAAGCCGCACAAAGCTCCTACCTCTGTTCGCTCCCCTAGTGTGCGAGGATACGAACAACTGCCAGACGCAGTATAAGGAACGTTACCCTAGCGGCAACGTCCACCTACGAGTAGAATCACAAGGCCCAGCCAGACCATGTGCCTCAGGCACCTGCCTATGTCCGCTCCCCTAAGAGGTAAGGATACGGACAGCAGCCGAAGCTGTAAGGTATAAGAACGCTACCCTGCCGGTAGCGCTCACCTAGCATAGACAGAGGAATGCCTAGAGGAACGCGCACAGAGCGTCTACTCATATGCATGAACCAAGAGGACTGAGCACCATGCGGCGTGTGTCAGGGTCTTATATAGACTCTGTGCCTCATCCAAGATGGAGGACACCAGAGCCAATCCGCTGCCAGAACGACAGGAGTGACGTCATGCTGGCCTATCACCGAGCAAGACGTCACAAGCACATGACCAGCGACCAATCGGCATAGAGGGTGTCAGAGACATGTGACCTCGTGTCAGCGATGATGTCACCCGCACATGTGCAATGGCTCCAAGATTGGACTTAGTCTCCGGCGCTCGCACATGTGCAGTAGCAAGAAATCTGGACTTAGTCTCCAGCGCTCGCACATGTGCAGTAGCAAGAAATCTGGACTTAGTCTCCAGCGCTCGCACATGTGCAGTAGCAAGAAATCTGGACTTAGTCTCCGGCGCTCGCACATGTGCAGTAACAAGAAATCTGGACATAGTCTCCAGTGCTCGCAGCAACCGTAACAGCACGCATGTTGGAACCAGGACTGGGCACTACATCTAGCATGCTCAAGGTACAGGTTTCAGCCTTAAGTTCCCTTTTCTATCAGATTCTTGCAAACCATCATTGGATTTAGAGGTTCTTAAAATTGTCTCTCAGACCTCATCCTAGACAACCCATTCTGTTTCCCCCTCGGGATCCAAATATTGTACTTAAAGGGATTTCATAGCTCCTCTTCGAGCCAATAGCCCCTTTAGGCCTGCAGATGCTATCTTGGAAAAACGTTTTCCTGGTCGCAATTACTACAGCAGTGAGGGTTGGTGAACTCCAAGCTATGTCAATCAGAGAACCCTACCTGAGATTCTGGAGGATAGAATCATCTTTTGCCTCTATCCATCATTCCTCCCCAAGGTAGTATTGGACTTCCACATGTCCCAAAACATTGTACTTCGCTCCTGACAAAATCCATCTATCGACAAAGAAGCAAAATTTTACTCCTTAGCTGTCCGAAGAACAGTGCTGCATTATCTCCAGCAAACAGGTTCCTAGAGGAAAGGCCAAAATCTCTTTCTCCAAATTTGAGGTAAAAATAGAGGCAAAAAAAATACTATCACAAACTGGATAAGGAAAGCTATATACAAAAACCAAGACCTGACGCCACCAGAGAAACTTTCAGCCCACTCCACCAAATCCATGTCAGTCTCCTGGGCTTAGAGGGCAAACGGTTCCACCAAGCAGATATGCAGAGCCGACACATGGTCTTCAATTCATACATTCATCAAACACTATAGATTGGACCTGTCCTCTAACAAGGACTTAGCTTTTGTTAGAAAAGTTCGTCAGGTCTTTGCCCCCCCCCCTCCCCCAAACAAGAGTTCATTGGTACTCCTTCTCTGGTTCTGTTGTTGAGAGTGACTTGAGAAAATAGAGTTAGTCTTACCTGTAATTTAGTTTCTAGGAGTTCCACAACAGCACCGGTTTCCCTCCCTATGTTATGTAATTACGTTTCATATTTGGCTTGTTTCTTGAAAATATAAGATTTAACCATTCATGCCAGTGTGGTCTTATAAAAAAACACTGGAGATGGGAAGCGGGGAGGGGCTATTTAACCTCTTTCTGTTTCCTGTCCCTATGTGGGTGGAGAATTAACCTCCTGTGGTGCTGTCATGGAGGGTTCCTAGAAACCAAATTACCGGTAAGACATTCTACACTGTGTGCAGAATTAGACAAATGAGTATTTTGATCACATGATACTTTTTATACATTTGTCCCTACTCCAAGCTGTATAGGCTTGAGAGTCAACTACCAATTAAGTAAATCAGGTGATGTGCATCTCTGTAATGAGGAGGGGTCTGGTGTAATGACATCAACACCCTATATAAGGTGTGCTTAATTATTAGGCAACTTCCTTTCCTTTGGCAAAAGGGGTCAGAAGAGAAATTTGACAGGCTCTGATAAGTCCAAAATTGTGAGATGTCTTGCAGAGGGATGCAGCAGTCTTGAAATTGCCAAACCTTTGAAGCGTGATAACCGAACAATCAAGCATTTCATGGCAAATAGCCAACAGGGCCGCAAGAAGCGTGTTGGGCAAAAAAGGCACAAAATAACTGCCCATGAATTGAGGAAAATCAAGCGTGAAGCTGCCAAGATGCCATTTGCCCCCAGTTTGGCCAGAAATATCTTAAGAGTGATTTTTCAAAGGTTTTATGGACTGATGAAATGTGAGTGACTCTTGATGGGCCAGATGGATGGGCCAGAGGCTGGATCAGTAAAGGGCAGAGAGCTCCACTCCCACTCAGACGCAAGCAAGGTGGAGGTGGGGTACTGGTATGGGCTGGTATCATCAAAGATGAACTTGTGGGATCTTTTCAGGTTGAGGATGGAGTGAAGCTCAACTCCCAGACCTACTGCCAGTTTCTGGAAGACAACTTCTTCAAGCAGTGGTACAGGAAGAAGTTGGTATCGTTCAAGAAAAACATGATTTTCATACAAGACAATGCTCCATCACATGCATCCAACTAATCCACAGCATGGCTGGCCAGTAAAGGTCTAAAAGATGAAAACATAATGACATGGTGCCCTTGTTCACCTGATCTGAATCCCATAGAGAACCTGTGGTCACTCATAAAATGTGAGATCTACAGGGAGGGAAACCAGTACTCCTCTCGGAACAGTGTCTGGGAGGCTGTGGTGGCTGCTGCACGCAATGTTGAGGGTAAACAGATCAAGCAACTGACAGAATCTATGGATGGTAGGCTGTTGAGTGTCATCATAAAGAAAGGTGGCTATATTGGTCACTAATTTCTTTGGGGGTTTTGTTTTTGCATATCAGAAATTTTTATGTATAAAATTTGTGCAGTTATATTGGTTTACCTGGTGAAAATAAACAAGTGGGATGGGAATATATTTGGTTTTTATTAGGTTGCCTAATAATTATTCACAGTAATAGTTACCTGCACAAACAGATATCCTCCTAAAATACCCAAATCTAAAAAAAACCACTCCAACTTCAAAAAATATTAAGCTTTGATATTTATGAGTCTTTTTGGGTTGATTGAGAACATTGTTGTTGATTAACAAAAAAAAATCCTCTAAAATACAACTTGCCTAATAATTCTGCACACGGTGTATTTTCACTCAATGGATGAACATTTTGCTCATGTATTGGGTGATTGGCAGCCTGTTTTTTTGTTCAAATCCAGATTTATTGAAGAAAATGTAGTCAATACAAAACATTCAAAGACATTTTTAAAGTGATTACATAAGACTATTAAAGAGATCGAAGAAAAAGGAAACCGAGAATGACATATCTAGTAGGTAAAACCATTCATGGATCTCAATATACAATCATGGCCAAAAGTTTTGAGAATGACACCAAAATTATATTTTCACATGATCTGTTGCCCTCTGTTTTTTAATTGTGTTTGTCTGATGTTTACATCACATACAGAAATATAATTGCAATCATATTATGAGTACCAAAAGGTTATATTGACAGTTAGAATGAGTTAATGCAGCAAGTCAATATTTGCAGTGTTTACCCTTCTTCTTCAGGACCTCTGCAATTCTCCCTGGCATGCTCTCAATCAACTTCTGCATCAAATCCTGACTGATAGCTGTCCATTCTTGCATAAGCAATGCTTGCATTTTGCCAGAATTTGTTGGTTTTTTTTGTTTGTCCACCCGTCTCTTGATGATTGCCCACAAGTTCTCAATGGGATTAAGATCTGGGGCGTTTCCAGGCCATGGACCCAAAATCTCTATGTTTTGTTCCATGAGCCATTTAGTGATCACCTTTGCTTTATGGCAAGGTGCTCCATCATACTGGAAAAGGCATTGTTGGGCGCCAAACTGCTCTTGGACAGTTAGAAGTTGCTCTTGGAGGACATTCTGGTACCATTCTTTATTCATGGCTGTGTTTTTAGGCAAGACTGTGAGTGAGCCGATTCCCTTGCCTGAGAAGCAACCCCACACATGAATCGTTTCAGGATGCTTAACAGTTGGCATGAGACAAGACTGGTGGTAGCGCTCACCTCTTCTTCTCCTAATAAGCTGTTTTCCAGATGTCCCAAACAATCGAAAAGGGGATTCATCTCAGAAAATGACTTTACCCCAGTCCTCAGCAGTCCACTCCCTGTACCTTTTGCAGAATATCAGTCGGTCCCTGATGTTTTTTCTGGAGAGAAGTGGCTTCTTTGCTGCCCTCCTTGAAACCAGGCCTTGCTCAAGCAGTCTCCGCCTCACAGTGCGTGCAGAAGTACTCACATCAGCCTTCTGCCATTGCTGAGCTAGCTCGAAACTGCTGGTAGTCTGATCCCGCAGCTGAAACAGTTTTAAGATACGGTCCTGGCGTTTGCTGGTCCTTCTTGGGCGCCCTGGAGCCTTTTTGGCAACAATGGAAGCTCTCTCCTTGAAGTTCTTGATGATGCGATAGATTGTTGACTGAGGTGCAATCTTTGTAGCTGCGATACTCTTCCCTATTAGGCCATTTTTGTGCAGAGCAATGATGGCTGCGCGTGTTTCTTTAAAGATAACCATGGTTAACTGAAGAGAAACAATGATACGAAGCACCAGTCTCCTTTTAAAGTGTCCAGTGGTGTCATTCTTACTTAATCATGACTGATTGATCGCCAGCCCTGTCCTCCTCAACACCACACCTGTGTTAATGGAACAATCACTAAAACAATGTTAGCTGCTCCTTTTAAGGCAGGAATGCAATGATGTTGAAATGTGTTTTGGTGGTTAAAGTTCATTTTCTTAGCCAATATTGACTTTGCAAGTAATTGCTGTTAAGCTGATCACTCTTTATGACATTCTGGAGTGTATGCAAATTGCCATTAGAAAAACTTAAGCAGTAGACTTTGTAAAAATGAATATTTGTAGCATTCTCAAAACTTTTGGCTATGACTGTATGAGTAAAAACAGTGATATTGATCTATTTTCAAATTAAAGCATTATCAAAGAGCTAGTAGGAATAGCGAAAAGAAGAAAAAGAATAGAATAGAAATCTTAAGTAAGATGAAAAAGGGAAAAAGAAAACAGAGCCCTGCATTAGAGGTTCAAGCCTCACTTCTCTCTGTCACCCCATACTAGACATGGTTCCCTAACTGGGAATCCACAGTCCAAATTCAACAGATTCTCGGTACGTAATCCAGAGGGTCCACACCTTCAGCACCCTTTCTGAAGTGTCTGTTGTCTGTCCTATAAGTTCCTCCACCCTAAAAATCTCATTAAGTTCTGAAACCAGATCAGATTTAGAAGGTGTCATTACCTGTTTCCACCATCTGGGGATCAGCCTCCTGGCAGCTGCCAGAAAATGCGTAAGGATGCTCTTCTTGTATTTAGCAATGGAGAGCTCACTTAGAGACAAAAGGGCAAGCTCAGGGGTAGGCCGAATCCCCATTCCAGAAACTTTGTTAAATAGAACGAATACATCTCTCCAGAATGCCCTAATAGAGGGGCATTGCCACCAGATATGTATGTACGAGCCTCTTTCTTTCAGACATCTCCAACAGGTGTCTGATGAACCAGGGAACATAGCTTTAATTGTCGTCGGGCATCTATACCACCGTATCAAGATCTTGTAGCTTCTCTCCTGCGTCAGAGCACACATAGAAGAGCGCTTAGTGAACAGTAGAATCTTAGCACGGTCACCCTTGTTAAGGGATGGGATACAAGTGATCCCTTTTCGATCTGACCGTTGTTCCAAATTAAAATATCGTGTGTGCACAACGAGAAAGAGAATAATAATTAATTAAATCAATTATAAAACTCCCTCACACGACAGGAGCTGAGGCAAAACTGAAATCTTTATTCTTGGACAGCTAGACCACGAAGTAAAAGGGGTGTAAACAAAAGTTTTAGTCCAATCAAGTCTTGTAGGTCGGGGCTTCATGACGTATAGGATCTGCATATCCTCCCTTTGATTGGACAGTCCAGACTCCAGGAATTTTTTTTGTCCATCGTCCCATGTGCAAAACAGGAAATGGCAGCCATCTTTACAATTACATGTGCTGGCATATATATAAATATATATTATATATATATATATATATATATATATATATATATATATATATATATATATATATATATATATATATATAAAATATATATATATATATATATATATATATATATATATATATACTGTGTCTAAGGAAAATACACTGAATATGCAATATACATGTTAGTAAGAAACAAAAGCATTCACAAATATGTGTGTTAGTTCACATCTGCTAGACTATATACCTGAGTCTATGAAATGACTGAATTAAGTATTTTTGTATACTCAATTCTTGTCCTCAACAGTCCCCCCCTAAAGACTTACTTCTGCCATTTCTAAATTCTAAGGGTACTGTGTTCTCCTAGGAAGAGAGGTAAAAATATATACATATAGAGAAAACGGGTATATGCCGCGCTTAAAAACCACTGAGGCAGAACTAATTTAAAATTTCTTTTTTTATTACAGCATTCTAACGCGTTTCAGAGACAGGACCGTCTCCTTCTTCAGGGAAAAAGAAATTTCTTTTTCCCTGAAGAAGGAGATGGTCCTGTCTCTGAAACGCGTTGGAATGCTGTAATAAAAAAATAAATTTTAAATCAGTTCTGCCTCAGTGGTTTTTAAGCGCGGCATATACCCGTTTTCTCTATATGTATATATTTTCACCACGTATTCACGGGGCCGCTGCTTGAACCACGCGGACACTCACATGCGCTTTAAGGAGTTGTGACTGGCACAACCCCATCAGGTGAGTGTACCTATATCTTCCTATTACCCCTGGTATACCGGGTAAGACCCTATTGCGCCTTTTTGTCTCCCCACTTCTAGTATCTTCTAGGAAGAGAGGTAGAAAGATCTGTTGAAAAACCTGCCTAACTGAACGTTGAAACATGGGCGGAAAGGGGAAAGGGGTTTTCTTCACCGGTTTGAGACCAAGGACTCCTAGGCGAGTCCTCACCCTTTGTAGTTGGACTTTCCCATGTCTCAAGGTTCTCTAAGTCCTCTCTTCTAACTGTTCTGGCAATACTGGTCTAAGACTGTACAGGGTTTTCTGAAAAGGATAAGTATGAGCAGAATGCTCAGCGCAGCTCTGGTTGATCAACCCTTCTGCAATGCGAGGTGTGGATCCATAGATTTTTCTGCGGTTGGATCGGCTACTCTAGTGTTGACTCATGGCTCTTTCTCGCTTGTCCTTTAGGATCAATCAGTCTCCAGACCGAAAACCATATGCTAATAGCTCTGATTTAAGATCTGGAATTGGAAAATACACCTGTTTATCACACTATTCAGTCAATTATATAAAAATATACATGTCTGTGCTAAACCAACAAATATCTTACATAAAGACCTGTTTATTATGAAAAAAAACCAAAACATACATTTTGTACACGATTTGCCAGTTTCCACTTTTCTATAAAATATACACTTTTTGTAAACACTTTACATACCAACTTCATGTGCTTCTCAACAATAATGTCGTTTTCTGCACTGGAATGCCTCTGACCAAACCTGAAGAGAAATTTACACAACACGCACAGACTTGCATACAACGTGTTCATGGTATACATCTATAATCAGTTTGCAGTTTCTAAAAATGGGTAGAGTAGGTGCAGGGTCTTTCTACGGACTCTTTACAGTTTTTTCTCACTTCGTTTTAGGCACATGTCTTACAAGACTGGGTGAATCTGCCCACCTGGGTACTGAACCCTGGCGTCACCAAAGCACACACTGACAATTGTCTTTCACAGATGTTACCTGGGCCATCATTAAGAAGAGCTCTCATGGCAGAGAAAGCTTACCACCCTTTGTCCACAGTCCTTCCTCAGTCAGCTGGCTCCCTGCATGTCACACTCCATTCCTTGTTGTATCGCTTGTTCCTGTAGGGATTTAAGAACACAAGGAGTGACAAAAGTCACTAACGATGTGACAGGTGTCACCGAGGCATGGTCGATATTGGTGAAAGACTCTCAACTCTAGGCCCGTTCACTGCTTCTTGGTCAGCTGCACCTGTGCAGGGATCTCCATCCAATTCCATCAGCTCAGATCTAGACTTTCTCTTCAGCATACCTAATTCATTTGACAACAGGAAAAAAATCTACAACCTACAAACACCTCTAAAGACTCTTACCCACTCCTGTTCTACCCATCTAGAGAGGCATTTAATGCGGCACTGCCTCCTGTACCCATAGAATTGGAGGAAGTGGTTGAATTTAACTACCTCATGTTGTGTAACGTGTAGCATAGCCAGTGCAGAATCGACCACCATCTGGTTTCATCTATAAAAACAAAACTAAAAGAAATATAGATTAGATCATTCTTATAACTTTAACTCTGACCATAATACAGTTAGTGGTCATCTATACTTCACATGACTGAAAATACTAAATAAACAAATAAACATATAAGACAAGATTTTTCCCATTTCAGTTAACAGATATACCTCATAGTAATCTAATAAACATAGCCTATGGGAAAAAGGTCAGCTTCAAAACCTATCTAATATGCCTGCTGCACCCTCGAAGAAACTGGAGAATATAACTAATACCTTTTTCCCCCCTTGTTTAATTCTTTATTTACCAATATGGCAAAATTCAGAGTTTTTATACTGGTATTCCCTAAACGAAAAATAAAACAGCAGGTAATAAATTAGCTACATACTAAAACTTAAATTGGACAAATACTGAAAATAACGGATATCTTACAACAATATACATTGCTGGGGAAGTTTAAAACCTTACAATAAACAACACTGTATCCATAAAGAAAAGAAAAACCTTTTATAATAGAAATAACTGAGACGTGATTAAATGACAGCTATGACTGGGCAACTTACCTGCAAAAATATATAAATTGTTTAGAAATAATCGTGAAAAGGTGATAGAGTCACAAAATAAAAATATATTGTTTGAATAAATCGCCATTAAAAAACAAAACAACACAGAAATTAAATCGCACATCCCATGAAATCTAATATTCCCTGTTCAGGTATAAGCAGTAAACTAAAAATGGGAAATCCTGAACTCTAAAGGTGGCTTTACACACGGCAACATCGCAAACGACATCGCTGTAACGTCACCGGTTTTGTGACGTTATAGCGACCTCCCCAGCGACATTGCAGTGTGTGAAACACATCAGCGACCTGGCCCCTGCTGTGAAGTTGTGATCGCTACAAATCGTTCAGGACCATTCTTTGGTCCTTTGTTTCCCGCTGTGCAGCAAAGTTTTAGTGTGTAAAGGGGACTTTACAGCGACTTCGTTAGCGACTTCCCTTTCAAAAAGCTGCTTTACAACGTCCTCAATAACTAGCTAGGTCGTTCTGCAGGTCCGGATCGCTGTTGCGTCGTTGGCCAGGTTTGCCTGTTTGACAGCTCACCAGAGACTTTAGCGATCCCGGCCAGGTTGGGATCGCTGGTGGGATCGCTAGAAAGTTTCAGTGTGTAAAGGGGCCTTAAGGGTTAAACCAAACTTACGTCACTATTGGGGAAAGACACATTCCATCCTTATCTCTTAACAGCGAGAGAGGAAGAAGAAAAAAACGCATCCTTTGTTATAACAAAGACGTAGCAGTGAACACATCCATTTCCCATATCTACATTGGATGCATTATACATTTTTCCTTATTTCTTTTTACAAATGGATTTGATACATTTTAACATCAGTGGGGGTAAGTCGTTTACAATTTTTGTTTTAAATTAACTAACACAGTACAAAGATATATACATATATATTTACCTTCCTCTATTTTATTTTATGATATAATGCTGCAGGACTTCTAAAATACCAATTGATTTTATATGAACAGATATCTTTCTATTCATCAATTCTGTAAAAGTTTCACTTACTTATCTTTGACTTGCATTTATGGGATAGCTGAGTAAACAAATATACTGTTTTATACTTATTCAAATGTGTTAGTCATATATACCAGAGAACACCTCCCACCGGGGATGGGTGGAGAGCTTTGAACAAAGAGCCATTGCGAGGGGTGTGGCTTATGAGGTGTACTGCCATCAGTGGGTGTAGCAAGACGGCTGCCACAGGAAGTTCCAGGCACCTGACTTCCGGGTGTAGCATTCATATTGTGACTCCCTGGGTGTACTGGGAGTGGCTGGAACTACCTAGTGAACCAGGGATACTTTTAGTGCCTATAAACCAATTTGCCTTCCAGCATACAAAGAAAAAATTTAATTAGTACCAGATATGTTGACTTCTAAAGGAAAACAATGAGGCACAGCTAGAGAAAGACATTTAGTGATTCTACAAACAGCAACACATAGTGAATAGGGTCCCTGTCCTCCAGTATACCATCACTGGAGATTAATCTGAACTTCAGTACATGGGTTGCAGCCTGCCATCTAGTGGTAGTCCAACGATTTTACACAACCTTTTACAATCTCATATATTTTTCCGCTCTTTTTTTTTGTAACTAGGGCGACAGCATTCTCAGCTCCTACTAAAAACAATCTCTTCTTGAACAGAGTATACAGTGCTCTAATTGGGCCGGCCGGCTCCAACGGAATTCTTTCTTGCCTCGTCCGCGTTTGTAATGCGCAGACAATGACTCGCGTCTAATACGCAGGAGAATACGCTAATTCCAGCACCTTTAACTTAACCAAAATTAAATTCTGTCCCGCCTCGTCTGTGTATCGAACGCAAACAGTGACATGCGTCTAAAACGCAAGGGAATACGCTAATTCCACTTTAAATTACCAGAACCCTTCCCGCCTCGTTTATTATCTATTCAATATTTAATATTTAATAAACAGTGGCTGTGTCATCTGCAACACAGGGGAATCGCTAGTTCTCATACTTCTGTTCAAAAAGAAACTGAACTGTAAAATACTGAAAAACGCATGAACCCGTTAGTTTCTGTTCCAATCCAAACCAAAATATCACTTGTCTTTCTTTCAAATCATTACAACTCCTTCGTTTGCTTTTTGCTACACAAAGGCTGCAGCCACCTCCTGTATGTTAGCCCACTGACCCCTCCTTTCTCCTCACTCCAAAGAGCTGCGCTGTCTCTGCCTCTTCACTTCTAGCAGGGATGGGTAATTCACTAACCCCCCCTCGTTTCCTTTGTTCACAGTATAGAAATGCAGGCTGCGTAATTCGATCTCCGCTCTATCTCTGTCTCAAGCAGCCGGTGGGCAATGGCCAACACACACTGACCCCCCTTAATGCTGCCCTCTCAGCGAAAGAATGTAGCTGCGTGAGCGAGTGACCCCCACCTTTTTCTTGCTTTCCTCTTAGTGGAGAAATACAGGGACGTAGAGTTGCAGTCTGTCCCTGCTCAAGTAGCCAGTGGGGAACTGACCCCCCTCCTTTTTGTGTATTACTGAGCCCTATATGAACAGTAACAAACAATCAACTTCTTTGAGAACTAAATCAGAGCGTAGAATCTACAAGCTATCTATGAAGCTAAGAACTCCGTTCACAACTAGCAATAAAAACAGACGGTCAGATCGTATGACCCACGGACCTTATGACGCTATGGGGTCTGGGTCCGTCTCTTTGTTCTTAAACTACCGGCGAAAGATTCAGGCCCGCTAAGGGTCAATAGCGTCAACCCTTTCCTCAGTTCAGAGATCATACCTCTCTCCACAGACCGCCGAATCGCAGGTAACCATCACATACATTATATATGACACTCACCTGCGATTTTTGAGTGATCAACTCTGTTTCGGCGGCCTCCGGGTACTAGGAAACGATCCCCTGGATCCGAGATAGACGTTCGGCCAATCTTTCTTACGGTTGATCTCAGCAGTGCCTCCAACTGTTAAGGGATGGGATACAAGTGATCCCTTTTCGATCTGACCGTTGTTCCAAATTAAAATATCGTGTCTGCACAACGAGAAAGAAAAATAATTAAATCAATTATAAAACTCCCTCACACGACAGAAGCTGAGGCAAAACTGAAATCTTTATTCTTGGACAGCTAGACCACGAAGTAAAAGGGGTGTAAACAAAAGTTTTAGTCCAATCAAGTATTGTAGGTCGGGGCTTCATGACGTATAGGATCTGCATATCCTCCCTTCGATTGGACAGTCCAGACTCCAGGAATTTCTTTTGTCCATCGTCCCATGTGCAAAACAGGAAATGGCAGCCATCTTTACAATTACATGTGCTGGTATATATACACACATATATATATATATATATATATATATATATATATATATACTGTGTCTAAGGAAAATGCACTGAATATGCAATATACATGTTAGTAAGAAACAAAAGCATTCACAAATATGTGTGTTAGTTCACATCTGCTAGACTATATACCTGAGTCTATGAAATGGCTGCATTAAGTATTTTTGTATACTCAATTCTTGTCCTCAACACCCTCAGAAAGGCGTCTCCCCAGATCCTCCTCCCATTTGGTGAAGCAAAGAAGTTGTGAACCTCTAGTAGTCACCATATCCAGAAACAGGTTGTACAGCAATGAGACCGGATGGGCAGGAGGGTACCTATCCAAGCAAAGCTGTTCAAAAGCAGTAGGAGGTCTAAAAATATTGTCTCTTGGGGTTAAAGAACTGATATAGCTTTTCACCTGCTTGTATAAAAACCAAGCCCCGGGAGGAACCAGTGCTTCTCAGAAAAGAGATGATAGAGATCTAACCTCTGAGTTGTCTATGTAGTCTTTGACCATGGCATGATTTTGTTTCTTCTTGTGAAATATGGATTGGCCAGATACACCTGCTGGAAACCCCGGGTTTCCGCAAAGTGGAGTGAGCAGACCAGGGATAGTGGTTAGCTTAATCACTTCCAAATTTCTCCTGACCCACCTAGACAAATTCAGTACCAGAAACGATGTCTCTCGCACGGAGTTAGGAATGTTTTCTGGCAACCAAATCTCAGCCAATGGGCCATTGTCTATCTTGTTATACTTGATATTCACCCAACACTTCTCTCCTCTGTTATGGAAGAGATACAAAATACAGGTTCCCAAGGCCGCAAAACTGTAGAGCAGGAAGTAAGGTAAACCTGCCCTGCCATTTACTCTAGTTCTACGCAAAATCTGATAGGAGGTGCGGGATCTTTTGTTGGCCCAGACAAATTTATTTATCAGAGTCTTAAGTCTGGAAAAGTAGGAGGCCGGAAGGCAAATGGGAAGAGCCTGAAAAAAGTATAAAAGACAGGGCAAAAGGTCCATCTTGACCGCATTGATCCTGCCAAACCAGGAAAGGTTCAGCTTGTTCCATTTTGATATATCCTGTTCAATAGAATGGATCGCCTTGTGGAAGTTCAGACGTGGAAGACTATTCAGGTCCTTAGATATTTTAATACCCAGATAGGTAAGAGATTCCGCGGCCCATTTGTATGATAAGGAGCTACGGAGTTGCGACACCAATTGGGGCGGCATAGTTACATTAAGGATTTCAGATTTATGTGAATTCACCTTGAAATTGCTGAGGCGACCAAAGCCAGAAAACTCCGATATCAGATTTGGTGTGGTGACCGGAGACGTGATGTAAAGGAGCAGGTCATCAGCAAAAAGAGCCAACTTATGCTCCACACCCCTAACAGACAGTCCCCTGATAGACTGGTTAGATCTGATCACCTCAGCGAGGAACTCCATGGTCAACACATATAACAGTGGCGAGAGTGGACAACCCTATTCTCCAAGCTGGTCGACTTCACGCCACTCACCGGGTTACAATCCGCTCCAATTCTCGCTGAGTTGTTCATCCAGCACATCTTCCACTTACACGGCTTGTCCCTCCACATCTTGTCCGTCTATCTTGCCCCGTCCATCTTGTCCAGTTAACAGCTCAGTTCAGGAGAGCTGTCTGCAAGATGCTGGATGTCGCTTTAGACTTTTCTTCAGCCTATTGCCCACAGTCTAATGGCCAAATGGAGCGCGTTAACCAAGTCCTGACAAACTATCTTCGCCACTTTGTGGATGAACACCACAGCAACTGGGTCAAGCTCCTTCCATGGGTCGAGTTCTCCTATAACAATCATGTGAGTGAGTCCTCCACCAAATCCCCGTTCCAGGTGGTTTATGGTCAGCAACCCAAAGTTCCGTGTCCTGTGGTGTGTTCTCCTGGCAACCCTGCAGCTGATAACCTCATGAAGTCCTCCGACATCTGAGTAGAGACCAAGTCCACCCTGGAGCGCTTCTCCAACTGCAGGAAGAGACACACTGACGATAGACGCCTTGAAGCTCCCCTGTGGTCCCTGGTATGTAATCTTTCATATTGAATGTATTGTGATGTATCAATGCATACTATAATACTATAGGTGCCATTTAAATACTTCTTATGTGGTGCCTTCTCTATATGGTTTCCTTATATGTAATGTGCTCAGCATATATGCCATATAATATGCTTCATTATGCAAAAATGGCTTATGATTGAATTTAGTTCTATATAGTATACAGTGCACTGTGCACCTTATATTTATCTATTACTATTTTAGCCTTTCATCTGAATTAATTCATGTTAATTTATGCCATATATCTTCTTTTTGATTAATTTACTATACTGAGCGTATTATTATATTTTCCTATTTATTGACTACTATGTCTGTTTAATGTTGGATCACCATATAGTATACTCTCTTGTGCATGGAGAGGATCAATGTGGACTAGTCCAGGTTCCTTTTTGTACATAATTATTAATTATTTATTTATTTATTCCTCTTAAGCACTTGGCACTTTATGCATGTCTTCAATACTGATTTGTTAGGAATGGATAGTTTATACCACATTAACCTGACCTTCTCTATATAATTTCGCCAGTATTTACATTTTTTACTGTATCTTATGTATTGACCATTGGCACATCCCATGTCTACTTGCCTTATTTTTGACTTGTGACCAATTTATGGTTATTCATTCACTGTACATTTTCTCTACCCTTCTTATTTTCATGTTTTTCTTTTAAAAAATCCTTTTCTGCAATAATAAAAACTATTGCTTTACAATATGTGTTTTAGTTTTTTCTTTATAGGCTTTAATAAACAGTTCCCTGTTAAATTTGCAGAGCTTTATACAAAAAAACACATTATTAGACAAATAGAAAAAGCAAAACAAAAAGGGAAGGGGAAGAAAAGAAAAATGGAAGGGAAAGTATAGATAGAGAGGTAAAGGGAGAAGAAAAAAAGGAAACAAGTTGAGTCTCGTCCGCATGACCACCCCAATCCAAGACAACACATGACGTTCTGAAAAAGAGTTCTACTGACAAGAGGAGAGTTAAGCTATCTGACCTCTATGAGTTCAGCCATTCAGCCATGTCTGGGGAGTCCCGGAACATAATCCAGGGCAACCACGTGTCAAATACCTTGTCATACGTATCAGAGGTCTAGCCTATCAAATCTTCCATCCTGAATATGTTGTTATTTTCCAACACCAGTTCAGAACGTGATGGAGACTTTTCCTGTCTCCAGTACCTCAGGATCAGCCTCCTAGCCGCGGACAGTATATGTCTAAGTAAGCCCTTGTTGTACCTGGAGAAAGAGAACTCCCCTAGGGATAGCATTGCCAGCTCCAGTGTCGACGCCACAGGAAATAGAGATAGTTTGTTGGCTAAATTAATGGCTCCATCATAAAAATGTTTTATTTTGTGGACATGACCACCATGCGTGCAGATATGTGCCCTTCTCCTTTAGGCATCTCCAGCATACGTCCGAAGCCAGAGGCAACATGGCGCCGATAGCTGCAGGGCACCTGTGCCATCTAGACAGAACCTTGTAATTCCTCTCCTGTGAGAGCATACAAGGGGAGGACTTATGAGTAAACTGATATATTTTGGCACACTCCTCCGCAGAGAAGCTTCTGTCTAAGTCTCATTCCCATCTAGTCAAGAAGGGAGGCTTATCGCTGCTTGCCCCAGACATGCCTTTCCGAAGTATCTTATACAATAGTGACACGGTATGGTCTGGAGGGTCCTGTATAAAAAAGGTTCTCAAATGCGGTATGCGGGCAAAAAACAGCTTGGCGTGGCAAGGATCTAATAAAACTACCTATTTGCCTTTGAAGGAACCAAGCATCCACAGAGGCTTTTCCCCTAGGATAAAAGTCTTGTAAAGGTCTAATACCTGTTTAAGATATGAAGTCCGATATAATCAGGTGCTCAGCCCTTGACTTGTGTAGGAAAACCTGCTTCTGTGCACCTACTGGGAACGATGGGTTATCGTATATGGTTGTTAAGGGTCCCGGGAAGGAAGATATATGATGTGATCTACTACATTTTCTAAGAAAGTACAGCAGATTTCTAATGATAGGGGGACTGTGTTCCTTGTTGGCTCCACAGAGGACCAGAGAAGTGCCAGGGGACTGGATGTGCACTAAGAAAATTCCGCTTCCACACAGTTTTTTGTCGACCGGCCATGGAAGTGGTCTAATATGTGTGACGCCCCTGGACTATTCAGAGTGTCACAGGGTACTGCACTTCCTATTCTTGGTGCAGTATTCAACCCCTCATGGTTCTGGGTTCCCAACCTGTGGTACTGCCTCCATCAGCATCCAAAATCCCAACCACACCTCACACCACACCCTGTCAGGCACACCAGTGGGCTGCTGAGCTGGAATGGGGCCGCCCACCTAGATGGGAGGGAAGTAAAGCAGAATAGTTGTAGCCCTCAAGAAGTGAGGAGCTGGGGAGTAGTGGTTCCCTGTTTGTGGCACGTTGGGTCGTAGACGGGGGTATGAGCCAGAGGAGTTGGAGACCCGGTTGCAGGGTATTGAGGCTGGGTGCCTAGACCTGGTCTTGGAGGACGGGAGGCATCTGAGTCTAATAATCGGTCCAGGACCGAAAGCACAGCAGGGTACAGGACCCTACTTCGGTGAGTAGCTTCAGGTAACCCAGCAATTAACCTGCGGAGGATAGTGACTTTATGGACTGTCCCCAAGAAGCTCAGAAATCAGGGGCACTAGCGCAACGAGGGGGATAGGGCTTTCCAACCCATGCAGCCCACAGAAATCCCAAGCATGAGCCCTTGAGAGCACAGCTCCACTACCAACCAGGAGGGAGCGGGGCCCGGACAGCTTTACGCCAACTGGCCACCAGGACACTTTCAAAATTTGTGCAAAGAGGCAGGCTCCGGATCACCCGGCAGTACTACAGGGGACGGATACCCGGCTGGGCTCCCCCAAGAGGGCAGCGGCACCCAGAGACTTGGTTCACCATGTTGTCAGAGTCTGCTTTGCGGTTGCACCATCACCGATGCTGCCTGAGTGAGTACATGATCCTCCCCTGCTTCCGACTGGCCCTGCGCACTCCCGCTCCACCATCATCCAGAGTCCCGGGGCCTCCCCTACCAGTGGAGGGAACGTCATCTGGCTGCCCCGCTCCATCTCCCCCAGGTACTGCCATCGGCAGCGGCGATACTCCCTTACCGCGAACCATGGGTGGTGTCACGAATTCTCATCCCCTGTAATTAGTCCCCCCTTTTACATTTGAGTGGCCGCAAGCCCCCGGATCCGGAGACCCTCGAGCCACAGCAGCGACCCTGGGATCCGAGTTGTTCGACCGCTGCAGAGGCGGAACACCTCAAATTTACCTGGCGTCACGAACAGGATTCGGACTGGACCCATTAACCTGGGTGACGTGCGCCTTGAAAATCCAAGCTGCGTAGTCAAAGTCCAGTTCCCACCATTTTCCACCATCTTTGGCGCCAAAAACGCCATCTTCCCAACCAAAAGAGCGTGAAGCTGAAGCCCCGCCCTTTGTCCTGAGAGTGTGGCCGGAAAAGGAAGCTCCCAGGGTTCCCCTGCGCGAAAGTGATTGGCCGACGAAAACCAAGGGGGCGTGACAGGATGTAGCAGTGGAAGTGGAGCAGGGACGCCAGGACTCTGCCATTAAGTTCCTGGACACTGCAGAGGCAAGATGGCGGCAGCAAGGGACTGGTCACTCGAGCGCGCTGCTCCTGGGACTGCGACCTGGATAAAGCAAGAGACCGAGCAGCTTTTCAGGAGGATGCGGATGCAGTTCCTGTATATCCTGGACCATTGGAGGGAAGAGATGAGGAGTCTGGCTGTGGAGGTACAGGCTCATGAGATGGAGGTCCCACGCGAGGAGCAGTAAGTAGCTACTCAGTCCCGATTGATCCGGCCTACCCGGCCGCGTGATCCGGTCTGCCCCCGAATGTTGCAAGCACCAAGACACCGCCACTTCCACCCTCGATGGACGCCGAGCCACTACCCCCGACACTGGCAGCGGAACCTCCAGTCCCTGTCCGTGCAATGCAGGCTGCAACCCCTCTGGCCTTACGACCAGATCAAGCCGTGACACAGCTCGTCCCAGCACTGGCCTGACCAGACCCGGCCGCTTCACCGGGCCCATATCCCGGTATGGAGCACCCGGACTCTGCAACCCCGGCTGCGGACCAGTCGGAGTTTGTGCCCATCACAGTGGAGGCGGAGCCTGAAGAGATGTTGGTTCCGCCACTGCGCAGCATTCCGGCGGCTGCCGGGGCTCTGGGAGTTCACTTAAAGCCAGTCCCTGTAGAGGAGGCGAGGCCAGCCACTGACGCCCCCTACTGGGAAAGACAACAGCAAAAGCTGCACCTAGAAATCACTACCCGAGAACAGCGACGACGGGAGATTGCTGCCCGCACCAAATGAGAAAAGGAGCACCTGAGGAATGCCACCTACCAGGTCAGAGTGCCGCGGTACCGTGGCCTAGTGGAGCGATTTCACCCTGTTAAGGGATTTAGGTTTATCGCAGAAGCAGGCTTCACAACTGGGGTGTTCATCTCCCGGAGAGCTTACTCTATTCCACCGCATCAAGTCCGCCTCAGCTGTCTTCAGGATACTTGTGAAATTGGTGTCATATAGTTGGCACGGGTCCGCTGTCAGTTTGATACCCAAATAGTTTAAACATACTGACTGCCATCTGAATGGAAAGGAAGACCGAAGCCGTGCCACCTCGTTCAGTGAGAGGGACACATTTAGCATCTCCAATTTATAGGAGTTAATTTTGAAATTGCTCAAGTGGCAAGGTTACACAATTCTGACATTATATTTGGCAGACTAATAACAGTGTTTGTTATGTGCAGAATTATTAGGCAAGTTGTATTTTAGAGGATTTTTTTATTATTGATCAACAACTATGTTCTCAATCAACCCAATGGACTCATAAATATCAAAGCTTAATATTTTTGCAAGTTGGAGTGGTTTTTTTTAGACTTGGCTATCTTAGGAGGATATGTGTTTGTGCAGGTAACTATTAAGGCCGATTTACACGCTGCGACATCGTTATCATCGGCTAGCGATGTCGCGTGCGATAGCACCCGCCCCCGTCGGTGGCACGATCGCTGCCGTAGCGAACATTATCGCTATGGCAGCGTCACACGCACATAGCTGCTCTGCGACGTCGCTGTGACCGGCGAACCGCCTCCTTTCTAAGGGGGCGGTTCGTTCAGTGTCACAGCGATGTCACAGCAGCATCACTGAACCGCCGCCCAATAGAAAAGGAGGGGAGGAGATGAGCGTCTGGAACATGCCGCCCACCTCCTTCCTTCCTCCTTTTCCAGTGGACACAGGTAAGGAGATGTTTGTCGTTCCAGTGGCGTCACACATAGTGATGTGTGCTGCCTCAGGAACGACAAACAATATCATTACTGCAGCAGCAACAATAATTGGGAAGAGGGGGACATGTCACCGATGAGCGATTTTTAACGTTTTTGCGACGATTCAAAATCGCTCATAGGTGTCACACACAATGACATCACTAAAGCGGCCGGATGTGCGTCACAAATTCCGTGACCCCCAACGAGATCGCTTTAGCGATCTCGTAGCGTGTAAAGCCACCTTTACTGTGCAGAATTATTGGGCAACTTAATAAAAACCAAATATATTCCCATATCACTTGTTTATTTTCACCAGGTAAACCAATATAACTGCACAAAATTTAGAAATAAACATTTCTGACATGCAAAAACAAAACCCCAAAAAATGAGTGACCAATATAGCCACCTTTCTTTATGATGGCACTCAACAGCCTACCATCCATAGATTCTGTCAGTTGCTTGATCTGTTTACGATCAACAGTGCATGCAGCAGCCACCACAGCCTCCCAGACACTGTTCCGAGAGGTGTACTGTTTTCCCTCCCTGTAGATCTCACATTTTGTGAGGGATCACAGGTTCTGTATGGGGTTCAGATCAGGTGAGCAAGGGGGCCATGTCATTATTTTTTCATCTTTTAGACCTTTACTGGCCTGCCACGCTGTGGAGAAGTTGGATGCATGTGATGGAGCATTGTCCTGCATGAAAATCATGTTTTTCTTGAACGACTTCTTCCTGTTCCACTGCTTGAAGAAGTTGTCTTCCAGAAACTCACAGTAGGTCTGGGAGTTGAGCTTCACTCCATCCTCAACCCGAAAAGGTCCCATAAGTTCATCTTTGATGATACCAGTACCCCACCTCCACCTTGCTGGCGTCTGAGTGGGAGTGGAGCTCTCTGCCCTTTACTGATCCAGCCTCTGGCCCATCCATCTGGCCCATCAAGAGTCACTCTCATTTCATCAGTCCATAAAACTTTTGAAAAATCAGTCTTAAGATATTTCTTGGCCCCGTCTTGATGTTTTATATTATGTTTCTTGTATAAAAGGTGGTTCTTTTTCAGCCTTCCTTACCTTGGCCATGTCCCTGAGTATGCCACTCCTTGTGCTTTGTGGTACTCCAGTAACGTTGCAGCTCTGAAATATGGCCAAATTGGTGGCAAATGGCATCTTGGTAGCTTCATGCTTGATTTTCCTCAATTCATGGGCAGTTATTTTGCGCCTTTTTTGCCCAACACGCTTCTTGCGACCCTGTTGGCTATCTGCCATGAAACGCTTGATTGTTCGGTGATCACGCTTCAAATGTTTGGCAATTTCAAGACTACTGCATCCCTCTACAAGGCATCTCAAATCTCTCTTCTGACCCATTTTGCCAAAGGAAAGGAAGTTGCATAATAATTAAGCACACCTTATATAGGGTGTTGATGTCATTACACCACACCTCTCCTCATTACAGAGATGCACATCACCTGATTTACTTAATTGGTAGTTGGCTCTCAAGCCTATACAGCTTGGAGTAGGACAACAAGTATAAAAAGTATCATGTGATCAAAATACTCATTTGCCTAATAATTCTGCACACAGTGTATGTAAAAGAATATCATCAGCGAACAATGCCAGTTTCTGGTTGGTTAAACCCCTTCACATTGAAGGAGCAAAATTGTAGCCTATCCATATTCCAGTATTTTGGAATTAATTATTGAACTATAAGGCGACAGCCACCGAGGACAAGAGACAAGAAGAATGAAAGTGTGACTGAAAAAAGAAAAGAAAGGGCTACATATTAAGGGGTTAAGGATAGACCCCTCACGTACCATTGTGCTTAATTTGAGATAGTTAGCCAACAACTAACAACTGCACTGGGGGATAACACAGAAGCCGAGTTTTTCCCATCACCTCCCCACCACTATGTAAGTATTAACATAAAACCTGTGTAATAAGAACTATGTCATAACCACTTGAAGGACTCCTCCCCCTGCCTTTCAATCCCAGGCAGCAGACATGAGAGAAGCCCCCCACCCCAATAGACATCCAGCTGGAACATTGAACCCCAATAAAATCCTCGGCAGTATGCCCTGGACAGGAACAGAAAGTGTGTCGCCCAGGGTTATGGGGTACTCGGTCATGGACGGTGTATAACTGGGGAATGTCACTTTGGTGGCCATTGCCCGGTCCCGTGCCCTGGGTGCTTTTTGAAAAGGGGAATATTTACAGGGGAGTAGAATAATGTTCACACGTGATGCCACTTGCGGTGTTGCGGCTATGTAGATGGAGCCGCCGCTGCACAATGTTCACTACTGGGGCTGGTGTTAATGGCAGCCTGGATATTAGGCCCTCCGCAAGCAGGGCCGGGCCCCAGAGGGTAGGTGATGTGACAGGTGTCGGAAGAAGGTAGGCCACAGAAGGGTTTCAGTGCAACTGGTTCTTTACTCACTTTCTGGTGGTAACTGGTCACCCGAGGCCAGCTGGTTTCACCTTCAGGTCCTCTTAGTCCCAGTGCCGGTTTAGCAACCTGCTGGCTTTTTCCCCTGCACCTGTCTTTTGGTTTGTGGGTCCCCGTGGCATAGAGTAGCTGGGGTCCCTTCCTGGTGGTCTTCTACTGAAGTCCGTATGACGGTAACGTGAACCCTGTGGGGTTGGAGTCTCTAGTTTCTCCCTTGTCTACTGAGTCCCAAACTTCAAGGTCAGTGAGGTCCTTGATGGTCCCCTCACTCTGCAGGTGTTATCAGGCCTGCCTGGAGCTTCTGCCTGACCTAGGGTCCTGTACCCCGTTGGTGTGTAGTTCCGGGAGCACTTCACCGTACTCCACCGGCAACTAACCGATTGGGCCCTCAGGTCACTGTTCACTCCTGTCAGCACGTGTGCTCACTTTCACAGTCACTGTTCAACTCCTCACTCTCCACTGTCTGACTGTCCACAGTCTGCCCCTCCCACCTGGTCAACTAGTGGACTGGAGTGGCTCCACCTGTAGGCAGCCATCCATTGGTCCAACCCTAGCCTTGTACCATTCTATAGGGGATTGTTTGGGAAAACTGGGATTACCTGGAGTGTTTGTGTGTTACCGCCACTGGTTTTCTGGGTCCCTAGGGGGTAGACCCTGCATCACGGTGGAGATGCAGTACCTTGTAGCTCCCTGATGGCTTCAGGGGCACTACAAAAGCAACTAACACTGTGATAGCAAAACACAAACAGACAAGCAAGCATGGAGACTATGGAAGTAATACCATGCTCAACATCAGATCTGAATCATGCCATCACGGCCGTAGGCACAATACAGCTCAAGTATGTCCCTTTGAGCTATCGCAAATTGTGAGGCCTCATGCTGTTGGGCTCCAGACTTCTTAAATTTCTTCGCATTATGGGCCCTTTGCCATCCAGGTGGAGACACCGGCAGATGAGGGGTCTTCGGCCAATACGGAAGATCTGTCATAGGTAGCTCAAAGCTGCCCAAGAAATTTGCCAAGTCCCCAATTCTGCGGAATGTTGCGGATTTCCCATCCTTGCGTGCCACCAGCTGAAAAAGGAAACCCCATCTGTATTGTATATCCTTCTTCAGTTGTATTAGGACAGGTCTTAAGGCTCTTCTTATTTGAAGCGTACATCTGGCCAAGTCTGGCAGTAGTAGTATGTGTGAGTCCATATATTCAATTTTGCTTTTCTGGCATGCAGCGGCTATAATGGCGTCCTTAATTTTGAAAAAATGCACCCAGCATATTATATCTCTTGGACGAGCATCTGCCTGGGGCTTTGGACTCAGAGCCCTATGTACACGGTCCAGCTCAATGGAATATAACTGTTCATCACCCAGGATGTGGATAAATAAATCCAGCAATGTGGAATCCAAGTCAGCAGGGGCCACAGTCTCTGGGAGACCCTCTCACTGTTATATTATTTCGCCTCTTTCGATTTTCTATGTCTTCCACACCAGAGGAGAGGTCCTCTAATATGTTTGTATGGATTTCAATAGCTTTCCTTTGTGCCTGCAGCTCCAGCAGAACTGACTCCTGTGTCTTTTCTATGTCTTCCACCCTGGATGTAAACTCTGTTTTAAGGGCACACAACTCCTTGTTATATGAACTCTCCAACCTACAAGCAAATCCCTCCAGGTCTTTTTTAGTAGGCAAGTTTTTAATAAATGTACTGTACTTGTGCTGCTCCTGCAGCGTTCGAACCGCTTGGATCCGGGGTTGTTGTGGCTCGAGGGTCTCCGGATCCGGGGTCTCACGGCCACACAAATGTAAAGGGGACTATTTACAGGGGATAAATGTTCGTGACACCACCCGTGGTTCACGGTAAGGGGAGTACCGCCGCTGCCGATGGGAGTACCCGGGGAAGTTGGAGCGGGGCAGCCAGATGACGTTTCCTCCACAGGTAGGGTAGGCCCTGGGACTCTGGATGGGGAGCGCAGCACTAGTTGGGAGCAGGGGAGGACCACATACTCACTCAGGCAGTGTTGGTGATGATGAGACCGCAAAGCAGACTCTGACAACAAGGTAAACCAAGTTTCTGGGTGCCGCTGCTCTCTTGGGGGAGCTCATCCAGGTATCTGTCCCCTCTGGTACTGCCGGGTGGTCCGGAGCCTGCCTCAGTGCACAAATTAGAAGTGTTCTGGTGGCCCGTTGGCTTAAAGCTGTCCGGGCCCCGCTCCCTCCTGGTTGGTAGTGGAGCTGCGCTCATAAGGGCTCAGGCTTGGGATTTCTGTGGGCTGCGTGGGTTGGAAAGCCCTATCCCCCTCGTTGCGCTAGTGCCCCTGATCTCTGAGCTTCTTGAGGACAGTCCATAAAGTCACTATCCTCTGCAGGTTAATTGCTGGGTTGCCTGAAGCTACTCACCGACTTAGGGTCCTGTACCCCGCCATGCTTTCAGTCCTGGACCGGTTATTAGGCTTGAGCTGCTAACTGTCCTCCAAGACCAGGTTTAGGCACCCAGCCTCAATACTCTGCGACAGGGTCTCCGACTCCTCCGGGCCCAGACCACCATCTCCGACCCAACCTGTCACATACAGGGAGCCACCACTCCCGAGCTCCTCACTTCTCGAGGGCTAACACTGCGCTACTCTACTTCCCTCCCACCAGTCTGCCTGACCCCTAGGTGGGCAGCCCTATTCCAGCTAGGCAGCCCACTGGTGTGTCTGACAGGGTGTGGTGTGAGGTGTGGTTGGGATTTGGATGCTGATGGAGGCAGTACCATAGGTTGGGAAACCAGAACCATGAGGGGTTGAGTCCTTAACCAAAGAATAGGAAATGCAGTACCCTGTGATGCCCTGACTAGTCCAGGAGCGTCACATACTTAGCTCATGGAAGACCATATCCAGGGTGTCCTGCTCATCATTGCTGCTGTCGTCCTGCTGCTGATGAAGAAGCTGGTGCTGGGAACTATGAGCGCTCTGCATTTCTTTCAGTGGAGTGCTTACAGGGGATGCTGCCTGTGCCATCTTGGCTCTTATACTCCTTGCATGCAATGGTGCTCCAGGGCTCAAAAACCGGTCCATGCTCCTCAAATCACCGGTTCCCCAGACCTTTAGTATTCCTCCTGCTCCTGCCCATATGTTTCACAGGTAATTCTCACAGCTTTATAGTGGTTAAGGGACTCAGGTGGCTGGGAGCTGCAGACACACAAGTCCTACACCTTCATCAGCAAGCCACGCCCCCCCACCTTTAAAAGTATTTAAGTCCGCCTCCCCTGACAGGAGGCACCTGAGCAACGTTGCCTATAGTGTGTTGCTAGTTCTCAGGTCTCTATTTATTTTGTCTAGCCCCAATATTAGTCTCTTGTTTCTAACCACTGTCTTGTCCTAGAGCCTGCTCATCTCCATTGCCATGTGCCGTCACGTCAGAGCCTTTACCACAGTGCTGTCCGTCTGAGCCATATCCAGACTGCTACCACACCTGAGCCTTCACCACAGTGCCGTCTCATCCGGACCAACCCCTCAGTGCCGTCTCATCTCAGCCTCCACCTTGGTGCCGCTATATCTCGGACTCCTGTACTGGACTGTGACTATATCCGTTCGTAAGAGACTGCCCCCTCTGGTCCCTGGCTGCATTTAGGCCTTCTGTGGAAGTGCCGCACAGTACCTGTATAGGGATTTGTAGCTGGTCACTTCCTCAGGGGAGTCTTGTGCATGGTCCAGTGGGTCCACTCCCAGATGCTCGATGCCCCTCAGTGAGCATAACAATTGTCTTGTTGGAAGGTGAACCTTCGGCCAAGTCTGAGGTCAAGAGCACTCTGGAAGAGGTTTTTTTCCAGGATATCTATGTACTTGGCTGCGTTCAACTTTCCTTCAATTGCAACTCGTTGTCCTGTCCCTGCAGCTGAAAAACACCCCCACAGCATGATGCTACCACCACCATGTTTCACTGTTGGGATTGAATTGGGCAGGTGATGAGCAGTGCCTGGTTTTCTCCACACATACCGTTTAGATTAATCACCAAAAAGGTCTATCTTCATCTCATCAGCCTAGAGAATCTTATTCCCCATAGTTTTGGAGTCCTTCATGTGTTTTTTTTTTACAAACTCTATGCTGGCTTTCATATGTTTTGCACTGAGGAGAGGCTTCTGTCGGGCCACTCTGCCATAAAGGTCATGGTGAAGGGCTGCAGTGATAGTTGACTTTGTGGAACTTACTCCCATCCCCCTTATGCATCTCTGGAGCTCAGCCACAGTGATGTTGGGGTTCTTCTTTACCTCTCTCACCAAGGTTCTTCACGACGATTGCTCAGTTTGGCTGGACAGCCAGGTCTAGGGAGAGTTCTGGTGGTCCCAAACTTCTTCCATTTAAGCATTATGGAGGCCACTGTGCTCTTAGGAACGTTGAATACTGCACAAATTCTTTTGTAAACTTGGCCACGTCTCTGAGCTCTTTGGGCAGTTCCTTTGACCTCATGATTCTCATTTAATCTGACATGCACTGTGAGCTGTGAGGTCTTATATAGACAGGTGTGTGCCTTTCCAAATCAAGTCCTATCAGTTTAATTAGACACAGCTGGACTCCAATGAAGGAGTCGAATCATCTCAAGGAAAATCACAAGGAAATGAACAGCATGTGACTTAAATATGAGTGTCTGAGCAAAGAGTCTGAATACTTATGACCATGTGATATTTCACTTTTTCTTGTTTAATAAATTTGCAAAAATGTCTATTTTTGGTTTTTTTTTTCTGTCAAGATGGTGTGCAGAGTGTATATTAATGAGAAAAAAATGAACTTTGTTGAATTTACCAAATGGCTGCAATGAAACAAAGAGTGAAAAATTTAAAGGGATCTGAATACTTTCCGTACACACTGTATATGGACAGCAGCCCAATATTCCTTTCCCATAAGCTACCTAGCTGGGCACAATGTTCCAGCACTACAGTGTACTGGGGTTTATTTCCAATTTTTAATTTTGTAACGTTACCTGCGTTTAACTCCATGTGTATTTTCCCGAGACAAAATTGTCACTACAAATGTAGATGAATTCCCAGAGGGGTGTAATTTCCAAAATGCTGTCAGTTGAGGGGGTTTGTGCTGTTCTGGCACTTAGTGGCTCTGCAATGGAGTCAGCAAACTATTGTAGGAACATCTGTGCTCCAAAGCGCTCCTTCCCTCCCGAGTCCTGCCATGTAGCCAAACAGTATTGTACGCTCACATGTGGGGTATTGCTACATTCAAGGAAATTGTGTAACACATTATGGGGCCTTTTTTAACTATACCCCTTGTGAAAATTGGAATTCTGGGGGCGTGGCCTGGGACACATGTAGAGTAGACGTGCTCCAGGAAGCTCCCGCATTGGAACCTGCTGTCTTCGGGTTTTACCAGCTACATGCACAGTTCACCAACCCTAGTGGACTGCAATATACCTAGGAGAGCTCTGAAGTCTCAACACCGACATGACCCACACTAAAAAGGGAGAGAAGGATGCACAGGACTGCGACTCTGCAGCATCTAAGATGGCACCGGCGCTAGGAACTCCTGTCCGCAGCAGAGTATCGGAGGTACCAAGTAAACTGGAGTGCTTTGATAGGAGTTTCCCAGGCACGGCTCCTACCTCCGGGGACATCTCTGATGGGGAGCTCGAGAAGGCTGTGAGTACTCTGGTGACTGCTTGTGCAGCACCCGCAGACTAGGCAGCCCGTGGAGGAGAGTAAGGGAAAGGGAGACACATAGGAGTTGGGCCCTGTCATCCCTCAACCCACGCTGGGTGTAACAGCACGTTAGTCACCCTAAGTACACAAATGAGGACTGTCACGTTTGAAAAGGCCTGCATTAAACGAGAGCTGTGGGGGGTGACGGCTAGAGTGGGGGAACTGAAGCCCCGCCTGAGAACAGCAGAAGACAAGCTACCACCAATAGCACGGGATCTGGGGAAAGCTACGTAGAATGTTGCCATATTATTAAATAAAGTGGTTGATTTAGAAAACCTTTTCCGCAGAAGCAACCTGCTGCTGGTGGGTGTACCAGATACAATGGAGGGTAG
Source organism: Anomaloglossus baeobatrachus (assembly GCF_048569485.1). Classification (NCBI taxonomy): domain Eukaryota; kingdom Metazoa; phylum Chordata; class Amphibia; order Anura; family Aromobatidae; genus Anomaloglossus; species Anomaloglossus baeobatrachus. The sequence goes on along the minus strand of NC_134354.1, from coordinate 447,851,322 downwards.
TGACTCCTTGACATTTTTTAAAAGGTGGCTAACGGAAACCATTGGAAAGGAGGTGCTATCCCCCTTCTTTACTATTGAAAGGGCACACAAAGTACGCGCTCGCCTCCCCCTTCCCGCCAGGAGTACCACCACGACCTATCCTCCTTAAACGCTTGCATTTTAAGGCCACGTACTCCATCTTGCGCATAAGCAGAGACATTAAGGACCTTGCATTCAATGGGACTAATATTTTTATTTTCCTAGATTTCTCCATGGAGGTGCAGAGCAAAAGGGCACAATTCATCAATGTTAAAAAAAAATGCCCACGAAACTTGCAAGTGCCATATTCGATTATGTATCCTGCTAAACTGAACATTGCTGCAAATGGAGAGACTCACTTTTTTGATACAGAATTGTGGGAGTTGCATTATCCTAGCTGGATGTTAATGAGAGATCTCTACGGAGGAACAATACTTGAATGTCCATTTTTCCCCACCAGGTGTCACTTTTGTGTGGGACGCTATGCTGGTAAAGATATTGGTTTATGTTCCATTTAGGATCCTAGGCGGGGGAGGGCAACTGGTTTTTGGCCGACATCCTTTGGACAGATGAACTGTAGGCCTCCCCCTGCCTGCATGGGTTTTGGGCTGGTGTTTAGCGCCGGTTCTCTACATTTGAGAGGAATGTATACGTTATTCTTATGATGGGAGGATAATACATTGTATACTGTTATACATATTGTGTTTTTCTTATTTTCTGTTCTATTCTCCTTTTATGTTTGTTGCAGTACACTCTGGACGTGTTACTCTGTTCACCAACGATATGGAATGGCAGGACCCACCTCTCTCCCTCAGTAGACAGCGTTATATCCTTGGTCCATTTTATAGTCCACACTTATGACGACACTGATAAATATTGTGGCATGGAATGTTAGAGGGCTTGGGGATGTAAATAAGAGATGCGCCGTTTTTACCCATTTACAACAATTTCTTCCAGCTGTTTTGTGTGTGTCTGAGACCCACATAGTGAAAGATAACATTCATTGGCTGAGAAGAAAGTGGATTGTGCACAAATATCATTCCACGTATTTGACCCACGCAAGGGGTGTGAGTATATTGGTGCACAAATTCATTCCATTCTCCTGTACCAAATCAGTAATTGACCCAGGGAGTAGATTTGTGTGTATATTTTGCACGGTATATAATATACTGACCATCCTGGTGTCAGTTTCCCCTGCTCTACTCTGTGGAGCCAATAACAAAGATACTTCCTGTTCTTGACTCTCTCCCCTCTGTACCAACCCTTTTGATAGGGGACTTCAACACCTATCTGCATCCTTACCAAGACAAGCTCCACTCCGGTTATATATCGGAAGACGCTGCCCAAACTTCCTTTACTAGGACATTGGAAGAGCTAGGTATGGTAGATTTTTGGTATATAGAAAACCCTACAACACTTTTCCTGCTACTCTAGCTCGCACCACACTGTCACAGATAGACTTGGCTGTTGGTAACTCACTTCTGACCCCGTATACACAGACAGCTGTTTATTTACCTAGAAGCGTGTCTGATCATCCACCACTGCATGGTAAACTTTCATGGGGGAGCCCTCTTACTCCGCTTGGACCTATCTAGAGGCTAATGCGGGCGTCACACGGTACGATCTATAGTGCGATTGCACGAGCGATCGTACCCGCCCCTGTCGTTTGTGCGTCACGGGCAATTAGTTGCCCATGGCGCACAAAGTCGTTAAACCGCCGTCACACGTACTTACCTCCCAGACGACCTCGCTGTGGGCGGCGAACGTCCACTTCCTGAAGGGGGGGGACGTTTGGCGTCACAGCGATGTCACACAGCGGCCGGCCAATAGAAGCGGAGGGGCGGAGATGAGCGGGACGTAAACATCCCGCCCAACCCCTTCCTTCCGCATAGCCGGCGAGTGCCCTGGGACGCAGGTAAGCTGTGTTCATCGTTCCCGGGGTGTCACACGGAGCGATGTGTGCTGCCCCGGGTATGATGAACAACCGGCGCCATTAAAATTAAAAGATTTTTTTAAATTAAACGAGTACGCGACTCACGATTTGTGAACGAGTCAGCGTCGCTCGGAGGTGTCACACGAGACGACGTCGCAAGCGATGCCGGATGTGCGTCACGAAAACCGTGACCCCGACGATGCATCGCACGATAGATCGTCTCGTGTGACGCCCGCATTAATCCCTTTTAGATTCAGCTCATAGGGGAGTCTCTGAATGTAAACATTTTAGAATTCTTCAACCTGAACGATAGCTCCACACCATTACACACAGTTTGGGATTTTATTAATAAAATACAATAAACCTGGCTCAAACTATCACAATCTCGGTGCTCAGGAGAAAAAAAGTATAACATTTGAGAAATACTCCGGCACACTAAATGGAAATATGAAGGTGTCCAAAATGGTACTCAAAAAATTATTTTTATTAATGTTTGAACATCGTCCAATGTTTCAACCCTGTTGGGTCTTCCTCTAGGACTTATGTCTATGTGCACAAGGAACACTTTTCTACATGCACCAAAAGAGTTCAAGGGTCTCTTAATGGTCTAGTTGCTCATAAATCTACAATGACCTATCATACGTGATGGGATTTCAGTTTTTCATATATAGGATAAGGTGAAATCAAAATACATGACCATCTCTATCAGTAGAGCATAATGTGAGACATCAAAAACGTGCTTCTCCACCTGAGTCACCACTTCCTCCACCAATGCAGAGCCATTGGCCAGCTCACACATTTAAGAACTTTATCATATATTCTTGCCTGGGATTATACTCACCCAAACTGGAGAAGTTACCAGAAGTATTACCATCACTCTTAGAGAACTACTCTTTCAAGCTATCACCCATTAGCATCTATTGTGCATGGTCACAGTATGTTATTGTCATTTAGATACGGATAAGTACATTTACTTCGTATCCTTTAACAAGTCTCACCTACATCTTTGATGTCTCACATTAGGCACAGGATAGCTCCTCCTATGTTAACAGATTGGTAACGGCACTGGTAGTATGGTAGCAGATAGTGAGGATAGAGTTGAAGAAGTGTGTACATACTATTCTCATTTATATACTTCAGATTGTGATTTCATGGTGGATGAGATTATGCAGTATCTAGACGTGCTTCTGTGCCGCCCCTGTGCTAGCACCCGGCGCTGCTCAGATCCGGGGCCTACGGTACGGCTCAAGAAGTTCCCCGGACCCGGGGTCTCGCGGTCACTCCGAATAAAAGGGGGGGACGTATTTGTACGGGATTGATTGTAGAATGTCTGTGACGCCACCCATGGTGTGTGGTGAAGTGGGACACCACCGCTGCTGTTGTGGGATACCCGGGGGAGATGTAATGGCAGCCGGATGTTAACCGCTCCGTGGGTAGGGATGATTGCCCCGGGGCCCAGTGTCTCTGTGCAGGGTTTGGCGACAGCAGGGCCTTGTATGCCCAGATGAACCAGGGGATAGTTGGTTACTCACAATTGAATAAATCACATGAGTCTTTTGGTAAACCAAGGTGCTGGTGGCCGGCCGCCGCGGACGGTTGTACTCTGGTCCCCCACCCGGGCTGGTGGTCGCTGTCCTTTCCTCTGCACTGTTTTTGTGTATTGTGGGCTGCCTGGTTTGGAACTCAGGAGTCCGCTCCCGGCTTTCTGTGTGCCTAAGGAGCCGTGCCCACTGACGCTGACCCGTGGGATCTATGGGCCCTGGCGGTTGCCATATCCCTCTCTGTGGGTGGTTGTCTGCTTTTGGGACTTTGGTTGGGACAGGACCTGTAATACTGCCTTCAATCGGTTAATTAGGTAGGCCGCTAGTTTCGGTCCTGGCTTCAGGATCCGAGTAGCCCCTCTGTGCACGGTTTCCGGTCGGGTCTCCGGTGTCGGTACCGGTGGGCTCCAACCCTTCTCCGGTCCTCCTCGGATCTGCCGAGCCATCTTCCTGTCTCCTGCTGACGGAGACCACCGTCTGCCACCTAGCCAAGGTACCAGGGCTCCGACCCTGGCACCGTTCAACTTGAACTTCCTCTGCTGGAGCTACACCTAGCTCCAGCCCACACTCCTCTCCACTTGAACTACAACTCAAACTAAAGCTTAACTGCTTGTTTTCCCGTCCCGGGCTGTCTAGACCCCTAGGTGGGCGTTCCCTAACCGCCTGGTCTCACCCACTGGTGTGCCTGTCTTGCCCTAAGGGGGGTGACTAGGGTTTCAGGTCGGCTGTGTGTTACCTAGGTGAGGGAAGGTGTTATGCGGGGGCCTATGTGTGACTACCTGGTTTTGCCAGGGCGTCACAATCCCCCTTGGTTTAATACAGACCGTCCGCGGGGTGTCTGACCACCAACATTTATTGAACAGGAACTGTAGAAAAAGGTAAAAACACAATTACAATTATAATAACATATGTACATCGAAGTATATTCTCATTCTTCCCTTACGGGAGGCACTTTGCTTAAACGTTCCGCATGCAAACCGGGACGGGACGGACCGGGTCCTTCTCGCCTCACCCACCCAAAACATCCTAGCCCTGATGCCACCTCTAAAACACAGGTTGGAACCCCTTGCCCAAGTCCAGGTTAGGTCCGGGTGTTGCCTGTACGGGCCGGGTATAAAGTTCCTTACCCGGCAGTCCTTTCAAGGGCCCCACGTCGAGGGGACCCCTGACCCGGAGGGTAGCCACCGGTTTTGGTGGTGACTGGGCCTCGGCCGACTCTACCCAAGGCCCTTCCTCCAATCAGCCTCTCCAGAGACTGCGGCAGGTGAGAAGGTTGGTAAGGGACTATTTACAAGGCCCAAAAGTTTTTGAGTTGGCTTTCCAGTCCAAAGCCACGGTCCATGAACTGTAAACGGGACTTTAACTGTAAACGGTCTCAACGGAGACTTGCATAACTGGGGTAGCCGGGAACCGCTACCTTAACATTCAATCAGGTGAAGTATTCGGTCAATTGGAATTCATCGACATACACAAGACTATGTACACAGCAAGCGGGCACCACTCACTAAACATCAGTTTCCCTATATCTGAGGGGTGGCCGTCCCAGATTGGGACGTGTGGACTGTCTTATCTTCCTGCCCTCACTGTGGACTAAGGGGGTAGAGCGAATGACGGGTTCCTCTACCCTAATGTGAGGTACAGCTGGCAGGGACTTACGGGGGCGTGGTGTAGGTGCAAGGGCTTCCCTGGGTGCAGATGGTGGTGTATTGTCGACAGGCCTCTCCGGCTCCATATCTTCCACTTGTTGTGGGAACATTATCACAGGAACAATCACCGCTCCATTCTGCATAGGCCAATCAGCCGGGAAGTCACCCATGACAGTGTGGATCACCCCCTTCGCTTTCTCCGCGTCCTGTGCGGGAGCAGGAGCCTTCTCCGCCATCTTCAGGGGCTCCGGGCACCTCTTCAGGTGGTCCCTGGAGACAGTGGTCGTAGTCTTCCCCTGGTCACGACTGACGAGATACGTTTTCTGATCCCCCCCATCCAGTTGGTTGGACAACATAAGGGGTCTTCTCCCACTGGTCATCCAGCTTGTGCAGCCTTCTCTTCCTCTTTAGCACTACATCTCCGGGTTCGAAGGGGGTAGCCTGGGCTCGTCTGTTGAAACACTGCTCCTGCCTCTCTCTGCTCTGGCGCAGGTTCCTTTCTACGTACTCTTGGATTTGCCAGTACTGTTTCTGGCGCTTGGCATCCCAATTGGCAGTTGGGGAGATGGTCTCAGGCACTTCAACATCCAACTCCAGATCTACTGGCAATCTCCCGGGTCTTGCCCTCATCAAGGATGCAGGGTGTGCACTTAGTGGATCTGCTGGGAATATTGTTCTACATGTCCACCAAGTCAGGTAGCTTTTCGTGTCACAGGTTCCGCTCCTCAAGGGGCAGATGGTTCATTTTCTCGCATATTCCGTTAGTCTGGGCATGATAGGGTGTGGTCCAGATCTTCTTACACCCATACAAGTTGCAGACTTCTTCGAAGATCTCCGCTTCAAAGGCAGGGCCCCGGTATGTAAGCACCTTCTCCGGGAAACCGTGCTGCCGGCAGAAGTAGGCACCACCACCATGAACCTGGAGTAGTGGTCCATGATGGTAAGGGCAAACGTGTAGCTGCTCCGGCTGGGCGTAAGTTTGACATGGTCCAAGGCGACCAACTCCAACAGCTGACAGGTGACTATTGGCTGTATTGGGGCCTTCTGACTGGTTCCATCCCATCTTCTTAGCGTGCAAGGACCAAACTCCCTGCACCATGCCTCGATGGACTCTCTCATCCCGCTCCAGTAGAAGCACTCCCTTAGCAGCATCTCCAACTTCTTCCACCCGAAATATCCAGCCCCATCGTGATAAGCCTTCAAAACCATAGGTACATAGGCTTGCGGTACCACGAGCTGGCAGATTTTCTCCTGCGTCTTCGAGTTAGTCAGCCCTCTCTACAGCTTGCCTTGCTGCAGGTACAGGCGGTCTCTTTCTTTCCACAGCCGCTGTGCCTCCTCTGGGGCGGTGGGTGTTAATCTGGAACCATTCTGAGAGATCATCATTTAGACCAACCGGACCGCAGGCTCCTGGTCTTGGGCCTCCTGCCACCCATGGGGAGGTAACGGGTCGAAGGTGGCTTGCTGCTGGCCGACGTACGGTTTTTCGTCCTTTCTGTCCTCAGACTGATGGAACGTGGGTAGTTCAATCTCTTCCAGTTCATCTTCATTAACCCCTCCATCAGGTAGGTGCGGCATCCGGGACAACGCATCCGCATTGGTATTCTTACGCCCGGCTCTCTACTTAATGGTGAAGTGATAGTTCGCGAGCCTGGCTACCCAGCATTGTTCCAGGGCTCCTAGCTTCGCCGTCTCCAGGTGGGTTAGAGGGTTATTGTCCGTATAGGCCGTGAACCTTGCAGTCGCTAGGTAATGCTTAAACCTCTCCGTTATAGCCCAGACGAGTGCCAAGAACTCCAACTTGAAAGAGCTGTAATTCTCGAGGTTTCTCTCTGTCGGCTGGAACTTTCTGCTTTCATAGGCAATCACCTTCTCCCTGCCATCTTGCATCTGGGACAGGACAGCACCCAAGCCCACATTGCTGGCGTCCGTGTAGAGAATGAATAGGAGACCATAGTCCAGGTAGGCCAGGATCTCTTCTCTGGTTAAGGCCGACTTCAGCTGCTGAAAGGACTCTTCGTGCTTCTCACCTCAGGTAAACGGGGGCCCAGGAGCCCTCCCATTTTTGGTTTGTCCCACCAGGAGGTCTTGCATGGGGGCTGCCATTTTTGTGTAACCCTTGATGAAGCGGCGGTAGTAGCCCACCAGGCCCAGGAACTGTCTCACCTCTTTAGCGGTGGTAGGCTTCGGCCAACTTTGGATGGCTGTGATCTTCTCGGGGTCCAGCGCCACACCTTCGGCACTCACCACATGCCCGAGGTACTGTACTTTGGGCTTCAGTAGATGGCATTTGGAGGGCTTCAGTTTCATCACGTATCTGGAAAAAGCTTCGAACACTTCAGCAAGGTGTTCCAAATGGGCTTCGTAGGTTCTGGAGTAGACGATGACGTCATCTAAATACAACAGGACCTTTTCAAAATTCCGGTGCCCTAGGCAGCACTCCATCAGCCTCTGGAAGGCTCCTGGCGCATTGCACAGCCCGAAGGGCATGCTATTGAATTCGCAGAGACCCATCGGGGTAGCGAAAGCAGTCTTCTCCCGGTCTTCTTCTGCGACGGACACCTGCCAGTAACCGCTGGTAAGATCAAGAGTTGAGAAGTAATTTGCTGTCTTTAGTGCAGCCAGCAACTCTTCAATACAGGGAAGGGGTACGCATCCTTGTGAGCTATCTGGTTAATCTTCCGGTAATCCACACACATCCTCATGGTGCCGTCCTTTTTCTTCACCAGGACCAACGGAGCTGCCCAGGGACTGCAACTGTCACGAATGACCCCGGCTTCCTTCATGCTCCTCAACATGTCTTTGGCGCACTGGTAATGCGCGGGTGGGATTGGCCTGTATCTTTGCTTGATGGGTGGATGTGTACCGGTGGGAATGTGGTGTTGGACCCCCTTGAACCTCCCGAATTCTAACGGGTGTTTGCTGAATATCTGCCCATACTCTTGCGCTACCCTGTACACCCCTCCCTTATGGTGTGCAGGTGTAGAGTCGGTGCCTACATGTAACTCCTGACACCATTCTTCCAACTGCTCTGGTGAGTGGTCCTTTTCTGACTGTGATGTAGTGATTGTGGAGGAGGCTGGTTGGATGGCATTAGTGTCCACAGCGAATATTTTAGCAATTGTGGCGTAACGGGGTAGCCTAACCTCTTCCTCTCCACAATTCATCACTCTCACGGGCACTCTTCCCTTTTTGACATCAATCACCCCTCTGGCTGCCATCACTGTGGGCCAATGTTCTGAAGGCAGAGGCTCCACTACTGCCGGGTAATCCTGTCTTTGGGGGCCTACTGCTGCCCTGCACCAAATCATCATCTCACTCCGCGGAGGTACCACTAGAGGCGCCATATCCATCACCCGCATGCTGCCGATTTCTCCACCCGACATGTTCACCTGCCCTGCTGCCGCTGCAGGAGGGCCCGGATTTCACGTCCAGAGCTCTCTGCCGGCCCACTCCTGCTGTGGCAGACAGTTGCTGCAATAAATGCAGCACCTCACCCATGCAATGTTCGATCACGTTTGTCCCTAGGCCCATCTTTGGGTTACGGTCACTGGAATCATTTTGTACCACAATCAGTCCTTGATGCTTCAGCTCTACACGTCCCACCTTCAGGAAGACCTCCTTAAACCCTATCTGGGTCATGGGGAGCCCATTGGCCGCAATGATAGTCAAGCTGGCATCAGGTGGGGTGAGCTCACTGACATACCAATAACGTTTGTACAGTACACAAGGCATAGTGGTTACCTGCGAGCCAGTGTCCAGGAGGGTGGATGTCGGGGTACCGTCCACAGCAAGAGAGACGATGGGGCGACCTCCAACGTAGCGATCACGCCAATCAGCTGGGCCTTGGGGATCTATTCCTGAGGACTGGCCCTTGGTCTCAGGGGTTGCTCATTTAAAGGACACCGGCGGGAGTAATGACCAGTCTTATTTCACTTGTAGCAGACAGGCTGTCCATACCGATTGTTGTTGTTCCTCCTCCGCTGCATCCAGGGGACATCTTCCGGACCGTCGGCGAGCTGGATCTTCTCTGATGGCTTGGCCTTCGGTGGTATCTGTAAGGTGGCAAGGATCTTGGCGACGTCATCACTCAGACGCTGAACTTGCGATGATAAGTCCTCCGGAGTCCCGGCTACTGCTGCGGGTGCCGGCAGGGCCAACCAAGGGGGCCGCTACTGAGACGTGAGCGGTGTCAGCCGGCCAAGATGGCGGGTCGGTGGCACCAGCTTCAGATGTCTGTAGCGCTTTAATGGCCCGGTCCTTTAAAATGGAAAAGTTCAAGTCAGAATGTTCTACGGACCACAGCCGCAGCTGCTTGCGGTCTTCAGTGGACCCCAGCCCTTGTAGGAACTGCTCCACCAGCATTTTGTTACTCTCAGCCTCGCTAATGGGGTCCCTCTGCTTCAGTGCCCGGAGGGCAGTCTGCAACCTCAGGGCGTAGTCCCGAATGCTGTCCTGAGGGCGTTGTCGGCAGTTGTAAAAAATGCATCCGCAACTCCGCCTCGGTGCGGGTCTCAAAAATCAACCTGTAGTTTATAAAAAAATGGCGGTTACCGAGGCCCGGTCGGCATCGGCCCAAGTCTCCACTTCCTGCTCAGCGGCTCCGTTCAACTGCCCGAGTACTACAGCTGCACGCTGCTTGCCGGTCATGGCATACATATCAAGAACGGTACATATTTTCTTCTTGAATACCTGCAGGGCATTGGGTTTCCCATCATACTGAGGTAACCAGGCAGCACCGGGCACGTAGGGCAGGGTGATTGGCATGACTTGGGTGATCGCCGGGGCCGCCGCTTCCCCCGCTCCTGCGACCGGAGCCGGACCCGCCACATCTCCATCATCTGCCACATCTGCGGGCGCCACCGCTCCAGCGGCAGGCGCCACTCCGCCATCCGGATTAGGCTCGGAGATCTTCCCGCTTCTCCCTCTTGGTCTTTTGCAAGCACTCCCTTGTGTGGCTTGTTAGTTTCGTTTTACGGCCTCTGGGTTTACCTTTCGGCCGTGTTCCCAGGGGGCGGGGCTTCAGCTTCGCACCCTTTCTCGGGGGAGAAGACGCTGGGCTGTAGTTTTTTGCGCCTAAAAATGGTGGCAAAAATGGTGACTCCTGAAAATTTCTCAACGGATCAACGCTGACTGTTCAATTCAAGGCGCACTTCCACCGGGTAGGTGGATGGGTTTGAATCCTGTTCGTGACGCCAGATTTCGGGGTGTGCCGCCCCCTGTGCCAGCAGCCGGCACTGCTTAGATCCGTGGCCTACGGTACGGCTCGAGGGGTTCCCCGTACCCGGGGGTCTTGCGGTCATTCCGAATAAAAGGGGATTGATTGTAGAATGTCTGTGAAGCCACCCACGGTATGTGGTGAAGTGGGACACCACCGCTGCTGTTGTGGGATACCCGGTGGAGATGTAATGGCAGCCGGATGTTAACCCCTCTGTGGGTAGGCATGGTTGCCCCGGGGCACAGTGTCTCTGTGCACGGTTTGGCGACGGCAGTGCCTTGCACGCCCAGGTGAACCAGGGGATAGTTGGTTACTCACAATTGAATGACTCACACGAGTCTTTTGGTAAACCAAGGTGCTGGTGACCGGCAGCCGCAGCCGGTTGTACTCTGGTCCCCCACCCGGGCTGGTGGTCGCTGTTCTTTCCTCTGCACTGTTTTTGTGTATTGTTGGCTGCCTGGTTTGGACCTCAGGAGTCCGTTCCCGGCTTTCTGTGTGCCTAAGGAGCCGTGCCCACTGACGCTGACCCGTGGGATCTATGGGCCCTGGCGTTTGCCCTATCCCTCTCTGTGGGTGGTTGTCTGCTTTTGGGATTTTGGTTGGGACAGGACCTGTAATCCTGCCCTCAATCGGTTAATTAGCTAGGCCACTGGTTTCGGTCCTGGCTTCAGGGTCCGAGTAACCCCTCTGTGCACGGTTTCCGGTCGGGTCTCCGGTGTCTGTACCGGTGGGCTCCAACCCTTCTCCGGTCCTCCTCAGATCTGCCAAGCCGTCTTCCCGTCTCCTTCTGACGGAGACCACCGTCTGCCACCTAGCCAAGGTACCAGGGCTCCGACCCTGGCACCGTTCAACTTGAACTTCCTCTGCTGGAGCTACACCTAGCTCCAGCCCACACTCCTCTCCACTTGAACTACAACTCGAACTAAAGCTTAACTGCTTGTTTTCCCGCCCCGGGCTGTCTAGACCCCTAGGTGGGCGTTCCCTAACCGCCTGGTCCCGCCCACTGGTGTGGCTGTCTTGCCCTAAGGGGGGTGACTAGGGTTTCAGGTCAGCTGTGTGTTACCTAGGTGAGGAAGGTGTTATGCGGGGGCCTATGTGTGACTACCTGGTTTTGCCAGGGCGTCACACTTCCTCTTCCCAAATTATCTGATGAGGATAGAGATCTGCTGGATAGGGATATTCAGTTGGAGGAGGCGCTTGGCCAGACACAAAATGAAAAGACTCCAGTAATGGACGGCTTGGCTGGGGAGATTTTTAAAACTTATGCTCCTCTGTTGTTACCCAAATTGCTTAAAAGTATTTGAGGAGACAGAAAAAGGTTTTACCACCTTCCATGAACGAAGCCCTAATTGTTCTAATTTTAAATTCCAGGATAGATCCCGAAACACCAAAATCGTACCGTCCGATCTCCCTTCTATCAACGGACGTTAAATTATTAGTCATGATGCTCGTCAACAGAATGTCCTGAGTTGTTTCATCTATTGTGAATAACGATCAAATAGGTTTTATTCCAAGTAGGGCTACATCCTTGATTCTTAAACTGTATTTGAGATTGCAACTCAGCTCTGCGACTCTGGGGCAGAGGGCAATCTTGTCGTCAGATCCCGCTAAGGCGTTTGACAGCCTAGAATGGAGGTTCTTGTGGGCGGTTCTTGAAAACATGGGGTTCGGGGATATATTTATAAATTGGGTTAAACTGCTATATGTGACTAGAGTCAGGGTAAACGGTAAGGTCTCTGCGTCTTTTCCACTGAAAATAGACATTAGGCAGGGGTGTCCGCTCTCCCCCCTACTATTGGCTAGTTCAATAGAGCCATTGGTGGTCATAATAAGGATGTCCAAGGAGGTTGTGGGATTTAAATGTGGAGCCATAGAACAGAAAATATCTCTGTATGCAGATGATTTGCTTTTATACCTAGACAGTATGCCCTTCTCAATCTTACGGCGATAGACATGATTCAGGAATTTGTGCAGAGATTGGGTCTAAAGATTAAATAAGTTGTCCAGTTACCAAAACTGATTTTTTTTTTCTGATAAATCTTGCTAATATGTGCCCCTCAACACATCTATTATGTTTTTTCAGCAAAAAATTACCTTTTATTGTGCTCTAGCAGCACACGGTCATTGCTGGCTCCAGCTCTGATGGGGTTAATCTCTCCTCTGACTTCCTGTGTTCAGTTCCTACAAGTCCCAGAACTCTTTGTGGCTCTAGGGCGGTGTCTGGCTTATCTAACACACCCATTGTGTCTAATACACCCACTCTGCTCCCACCCAAACCCTCCTCCCTGCCTCTTCCCAGTGGATGCACTGAGATCAATCATACAGAGACAGCAGCAGCTCTACACAGCCAGGGGAAGAAAGTGTGTGTGCGCGTATATACAGTGTGTGTGCGTATATACAGTGTATGTGTGTATATACAGTGTGTGCGCTGTGAGACTGTGACCGGGGTTATCTATGACGGCCGGTATGTCTCGCCCCGGTTGTGCTCACTCCATGATAGAAAGTAACTCCACTCCAGGGTTAATGCTGTTTCCCTACAGGCCGAAGGAAGGGTTAAAAGGAAACAGGAACAAGGGCGGGTGTGCCGGGTGTGAGGGAGTGAACACAACTCCCTGAGTTCTCTGCCGGAGAGGCACATGTGTACTGTTGTTGACTTTTGTTTGGATATTAAACCGTGTGCTGTGACCCTTGGTGCCTGGATCCCGTGTCTTCTGCTGCGCAGCCGACCACGCTACCTCACATATGGTGGAGAATCGGCGGGCATGCCAGCCCGGTGAGGTATAGCTTCCATTTCTTTTGACCTGGTAGCACATGTCCTGGATTCAAGCGGCTATACTACAGCCCAAACCCGGCGACGCCATGGAGGAAATACTAAAGCAGCAGCAACAGATCAATGCACACATGCTCCGGTCGTTGGATCATCAGCAGCACTCTTTGAAATTGCAGGAACAAAGGCACCAAGAACAGATGGTTCTCCTGGCCAAGTCGATCCGTGCCGGACTGGCAGCAACAACCCCGGGACCGGGTGACGACGGCAGCGTCCGGAAAGCAGTGAGACAAGCGTTGCAAAAGATGACTCCGGGGGATGATGTGGAAGCGTTCCTGGCGGTGTTTGAGCGGGTGGCCGAGCGGGAAAAGCTGACGACCCCCCAGTGGGCTGAGGTATTGTCGCCCTATCTGACGGGGGAGCCCCAAAAAGCGTACCTGGACCTCTGTACCGAGGACGCCTTAGAATATGCGACCCTGAAAGCCGAAATACTTGCTCGGTTGGGGGTGAATACCTATGTACGGGCTCAGCGGGTAAATCAGTGGTTCTATGAGGAAGCCAAACCCGTACGCTCCCAGGCCTATGACTTGTTGCATCTCGTAAAGAAGTGGTTGCAGCCTGACACTCTGAGCCCGGCGCAAATGGTGGAAAGGGTAGTAGTTGATCGTTTTGTGCGCACTTTACCCGTCACCATTCAACGGTGGGTAGGACAGGGCGACCCAAGTACCCTGGACCAATTAGTGGGCCTGGTAGAGCGGCATGTGGCTACGCAGGACTTGATACGGGACACTGAGACTTTGCGTACCGCTCGTCGGTCCGGCCCCTCCAAGCCTAGGGCCAAGGACCCACCGCTGACACCGGGGCAGGAGTCCGCTACCGTCCCGTCTGAGGCCGCGCCCTCCGTCCCTGAGGTCCGGAAGGCTATATACCCTAAACGACAACTCGTCAAGGGGGTTTCCTTCCCTATTAGATGTTGGCGGTGCCAGCGGGTGGGACATATGGAAGCCCAGTGTCCACTCACCACGGAGCCCATGGATTGTGGGGTTACCCGGCGGGGTTCAATGTATGCTCAGGTGGTGTGTACCGCTGACCTGGTCTCCCCAGAGACTGAGCCCCACTTGTGCCAAATACAGGTGAATGGATGTCCGGTTACAGGCTTGTTGGATTCCGGAAGCTTAGTGACCTTTGTGCGATCAACCTTGAGGGCTAAAGTAAAGGCCACAGGACGTACCGTGGGGGTGATTTGCATACATGGGGACCGCCGAGACTATCCCACGGGGATTGTCACCATCACAGCACCTTGCGGTCAGGTGCAACATGAGGTGGGACTTATTAACACTCTTCCCTATGACGTGATCCTAGGAAGGGATCTGCCCTATTTTTGGACTTTATGGAAGGGACCTCCTAAGTCCCCTCAGATATTGGTCAGTCCGGGACCTGAGCCCTACAATCCTGAATCCGGGACGCCTGCCGTAGGGGTCCCCATGATAGGGACAGAATGTGAACCCGATAGGTCGCCCCTAGAGGTATTGGCAGGAGAGGCTGAGACGGTCGAACCCATCCCGGAGTTGGAGGCGTCCCCGGATACGTTTGGGACAGCCCAACTCCAGGACCCTACATTAATACATGCCCGGAGTCGGGTGACAGTAGTTGACGGGGTGGCACAGCTGCCCGGTGCCCAGGTAAGGTACCCCCATTTCGCTCTTAAGCAGGATTTACTCTACCGGGTAGATGAAATACGGGGCGTGGGGGTAGAGCAGTTGGTGGTGCCCCAGCCGTATCGCCGGCGCGTCCTCGACTTGGCTCATAAACACCTGATGAGTGGCCACCTAGGGGTCAAGAAAACGCAGGAGCGAATATTGCAAAGGTTCTATTGGCCCGGGGTCTTTGGGGAGGTAAAATGGTTCTGCGAAACCTGCCCGGAGTGTCAGCTTACCGCACCCCTGACCCACTTTCGCAGTCCGTTGGTACCGTTACCCATTATAGAAGTCCCTTTTGAACGGATAGGGATGGATCTGGTGGGGCCCCTCGTAAAGTCCGCTCGAGGGCACCAACACATCCTAGTGATCGTTGACTATGCCACCCGGTATCCAGAGGCGATACCTCTCAGACATACTGCGGCGAAGCTTATAGCTCGGGAGTTGTTTGCTGTGTTCTGCCGGGTGGGGTTGCCCAAGGAGATCCTTACGGATCAGGGGACCCCATTCATGTCTAAAGTAACCAAAGAGCTATGCCAGCTACTCCAGATCAAGCAGTTGCGTACGTCTGTGTATCATCCTCAGACGGATGGGTTAGTAGAACGATTCAATAAAACCCTGAAAACCATGCTCAAAAGGGTGATCTCCAAAGACGGGAAAGACTGGGATATGATGCTTCCCTATTTGATGTTTGCCATACGAGAGGTGCCACAGGCATCCACGGGGTTTTCGCCTTTTGAATTGTTATACGAGCGACATCCCCGGGGATTGTTGGACCTGGCAAAGGAAACATGGGAGCAAGAGCCCACCCCCCATAAAAGTGTGATTGAACACATTTTAGGAATGCAGAACCGCATAAGCGCGGTCATGCCAATTGTGAAGGAGCATTTACAGGAGGCTCAGGCCGCGCAAAGCGGCTGCTACAATAGACAAGCCACCGTGCGGACCTTTAAACCCGGGGATCGGGTGTTGGTTTTAATCCCCACGGCGGAGAGTAAATTCCTGGCTCAGTGGCAAGGCCCCTACGAGATAAAGGAAAGAGTCGGGGTGGTCAACTATAAAGTATTGCAGCCCGGTAGGCGGAAACCTGAACAAATATACCATATCAACCTATTAAAACCTTGGCAGGAACGGGAAAGCCTGATGGTTGTTTTCTCCCCATCTCCATCCTCTTCGGGTCGTTCACATCCGGCTCCAGCGACCTCCGGAGAGGACGAACCGGAAGTAAGGATTGGAGAAGCCCTCACCAAGACACAGAGGCGAGAGGCCAGACGGCTGGTTCAGCAGAACCCCGATGTCTTCTCCGAGCTGCCTGGTAGGACCAGTCTGATACGACATTACATTGTCACCGAGCCTCACCTGAAGGTACGCCTGAAGTCATACCAGGTGCCGGAGGCTCGAAGACAAGCCATATCAGAGGAAGTGAAGACAATGCTACGCCTGGGGGTCATCGAAAAATCCCGGAGTGAATGGGCTAGTCCCATTGTCCTAATACCAAAACCCGATGGCTCCTTAAGGTTCTGCAATGACTTTAGGAGATTGAACGAAATATCCAAGTTCGATCTCTACCCCATGCCCCGGGTGGATGAGCTGATTGATAGGCTGGGACAGGCGCAATATTTCACCACGCTCGACCTGACCAAGGGGTACTGGCAGGTGCCACTGACGGAGTCCGCCAAGGAGAAAACCGCTTTTGTTACGCCGGAGGGTCTCTTCCACTATGTTGTCTTGCCTTTTGGGTTACATGGCGCTCCGGCCACGTTCCAGAGGTTGATGGACTTGGTGCTGGAACCCCACCAGGCGTATGCATCAGCGTACCTTGATGACATCATTATTTACAGCTCTGAGTGGCAGACCCACTTGGAACAGGTACAAGCGGTGGTGAACGCGCTCCGAACAGCCGGATTGACAGCCAATCCCAAGAAATGTGCGTTGGGACTCACGGAAGCCCGCTACTTGGGCTACGTAAGAGGCCAAGGAGTGATTAAGCCCCAAATTAACAAAGTTGAGGCGATCCAGAAGTGGCCTAGACCCCTGACCACGAAGCAGGTTAGGGCCTTCCTGGGTATCGTGGGGTATTACAGGAGGTTTGTAAAAGATTTTGCGGGACTATCAGCCCCCTTGACGGACCTTCTCAAAGGCAAGAAGTCCGTCATGGTGCGCTGGACTCCGCAGGCCGAGGACTCCTTCCGGGCCCTGAAGGGGGTCCTGTGCGGACAGCCCGTTCTTGTCAACCCTGATTTCCGGAAGGAGTTCGTAGTACACACTGACGCCTCGGAGGTCGGCCTGGGTGCAGTGCTGTCTCAGGTAGTTCAGAGGGAGGAACACCCCGTCACCTTCTTAAGTAGGAAGCTCACCCCTCCCGAGCGGAATTATAGCGTAGTGGAGAAGGAGTGCCTGGCGATCAAGTGGGCCTTGGAGTCCCTACGCTATTACCTGCTGGGACGGCAGTTTCGCTTGGTGACTGATCACTCTCCGCTGGTCTGGATGAGGTCCGCCAAGGAACGGAATGCCCGGGTTACCCGGTGGTTCCTTTCTCTGCAGAACTTCCGGTTTACGGTTGAACACCGGGCCGGTAGGTTGCAGGGCAACGCCGATGCCTTGTCCCGCGGCCCGTGTTTGATGGCGGAAGTTCAACCCCGCACGCTTGAACTGAGGGGGGGGTATGTGAGACTGTGACCGGGGTTATCTATGACGGCCGGTATGTCTCGCCCCGGTTGTGCTCACTCCATGATAGAAAGTAACTCCACTCCAGGGTTAATGCTGTTTCCCTACAGGCTGAAGGAAGGGTTAAAAGGAAACAGGAACAAGGGCGGGTGTGCCGGGTGTGAGGGAGTGAACACAACTCCCTGAGTTCTCTGCCGGAGAGGCACATGTGTACTGTTGTTGACTTTTGTTTGGATATTAAACCGTGTGCTGTGACCCTTGGTGCCTGGATCCCGTGTCTTCTGCTGCGCAGCCGACCACGCTACCTCACAGCGCGTATATACAGTGTATGTGTGTATATACAGTGTATGTGTATATACAGTGTGTGTGCGTATATACAGTGTGTGTGTGTGTATATATACAGTGTGTATGTGTGTGTGTATGTCATACTCACCTGTCTGCAGGGTCCGGGTGCCATGCCTGCTTCCAGCCCCTGTCTCTGTACTGCCGCTTCGGCTGTGTGCAGTCTCCCCGGGGCACGTACGAAGCTTGCAGGACCTGGCGGTGGATCACCTGATGCAGTCACCTGACGCATCAGCTGATCGATTCTCGTGGTGTCGCCGGCTTTTTCGCGCCCGGCCGGCTATCAGCTGATCCTGCCGTCAGGGGACTTCATCAGCTGATTACCGGCAGCTCCTGCAGTGATGGGCCAGGATCAGACTCCGCTGCAGGAGCTGCCGGTAATCAGCACAGACGTGAGTATTTATTTATTTTTTTTTTTTGCACTGATGCTTCAGCTGATTGTATAATCGGCTTTTATACAATCAGCTGATGTGTGATGGGATTCAGGCACTTGATTGCCTTCCAGCAAACCGATCAGATGATATTGGATCCGGATTGGACAGCGCGGGACCCTGACCCAGGATTACTGCGGAGGGGGGTTTATTTCAATAAAGATGGAGTCACTAATTGTGTTGTGTTTTATTTCTAATAAAAATATTTTTCTGTCTGTTGTGTTTTTTTTTTTTATCATTACTAGAAATTCATGGTGGCCATGTCTAATATTGGCGTGACACCATGAATTTCGGGCTTAGGGCCAGCTGATAATATACAGCTAGCCCTAACTCCATTATTACCTAGCTAGCCACCCGGCATCAGGGCAGCTGGAAGAGTTGGATACAGCGCAAGAAGATGGCGCTTCTATGAAAGCGCCATTTTCTGGGGTGGCTGCGGACTGCAATTCGCAGTGGGGGTGCCCAGAAAGCTTGGGCACCCTTCACTGTGGATTCCAATCCCCAGCTGCCTAGTTGTACCCGGCTGGACACTAAAATTAGGCGAAGCTTACGTCATTTTTTTTTTTAATTATTTCATGAAATTCATGAAATAATTAAAAAAAAAAGGGCTTCTCTATATTTTTGGTTCCCAGCCGGGTACAAATAGGCAGCTGGGGGTTGGGGGCAGCCCGTATCTGCCTGCTGTACCCGGCTAGCATACAAAAATATGTCGAAGCCCATGTCATTTTTTTTTTCTTTTTGGGTAAAAAACTGCATACAGTCCTGGATGGAGAATGCTGAGCCTTGTAGTTCTGCAGCTGCTTTCTGCTCTCCTGCATACACTAGTGAATGGAGGATGCTGAGCCTTGTAGTTCTGCAGCTGCTGTCTGCTCTCCTGCATACAATGAACATTTAGAATAAGGAAATGACATCAGACCTTTTTTTTTTTTTCATCAACAATCTTTAATGGCATTGTGCACTGATTAAAAACGCAGTGAGCAAAAACGCAGCAAAAAAGGCACCAAATCGCGGCAAAAACGTGACATGCAGCACCGCAGGTGACAGAGCAGAGCAAGTTGGTGACATGCTCTGCTGTGACACATAGTGTGCTGCATGTCACTGTATCCACTCTGGGACTTGTTGTGCAGGTGACCGGATGATACATGTCACTAACTTGCTCCACTCTGTGACTTCTGCTGCATTGTTCCAACTGTATACACTCTCACCTGAACAAGTCTCAGAGTGGGGCAGTTAGTGACATGTATCATCCGGTCACCTGCACAACAAGTCCCAGAGTGGTGAAAGATAGTGACATGCAGCACACTATGTGTCAGAGCAGAGCATGTCACTGTCTCCACTCTGGGACTTGTTGTGCAGGTGACCGGATGATACATGTCACTAACTGCCCCACTCTGTGATTTCTGCTGCATAGTACCAACTGTATACACTCTCACCTGCACAACAAGTCCCATAGTGGAGACAGTTAGTGACATGTAGCATCCGGTCACCTGCACAACAAGTGCCAGAGTGGAGAAAGATAGTGACATGCAGCACACTATGTGTCAGAGCAGAGCATGTCACTGTCTCCACTCCGCTGACCTCACAGCCCGTACACGCTGCGATGGATGCAGGGGGACACAGAACAAGTAATCGGCCGACACTGGAGTCATCTGATTACTTGGGATGAATGAGAAGTAAAATGCTCTGGTGCTCGATGGGCGAAGCCCATGCCGATTTTTTTTTAAAAAAATTCATTAAAAATAAAAAAACAAAAAAATCACATTGTTTGTGGGCTCCCGCTGCATTTTCTATTGCTAAGGGTAACCAAAGCAGCTACTGGCTGCTAGCCCCCGCTGCTTGGTGTTACTTTCACTGGCAATAGAAATGCAGGGAAGCATTTTTTTTTTTATAAAGGTTTTTCCCTGAAAACGTTTTTAAGAAAATGACGTGGGCTTCGCCATATTTTTGTATGCTAGCCAGGTACAGCAGGCAGCTACGGGCTGCCCCCAACCCCCAGCTGCCTAGTTGTACCCGGCTGGGAACCAAAAATATAGAGAAGCCCTTTTTTTTCATGAATTTCATGAAATAATTAAAAAAAAAAAAAAATGATGTGGGCTTCACCAAATTTTTGAGTCCAGCCAGGTACAACTAGGCAGCTGGGGATTGGAATCCACAGTGCAGGGTGCCCAAACTTTCTGGGCCCCCCACTGCGAATTGCAGTCCACAGCTGCCCCAGAAAATGGCGCTTTCATAGAAGCGCCATCTTCAGGCGCTGTATCCAACTCTTCCAGTGGCCCTGGTGGCAGGTGGCACGCTGGGTAATAAGGGGTTAATACCAGCTATGTTTTACCAGCTGGTATAAAGCCCGAGATTCTTAATGTCAGGCCAAGTTTAACCTGGCCATTAAGAATCTCCAACAAAGGGTTTAAAAAAAAAGACATCACACAGAGAAAAATACTTTATTAGAAATAAATACACAGACACAGTAGGGACTCCATGTTTATTACTCCATCTCACCCCTCCACGATAGAGAGATTTCTGTACTGACCATGCCAGGAGAGAGCGAGGAAAAGAGAGCGAGCGGGGGGGGGAGAAGAGAGCGAGCGGGGGGGGAGAAGAGAGAGAGAGAGGGGGGGAGAAGAGAGAGAGGGGGGGAGAAGAGAGAAAGAGGGGGGGGGAAGAGAGAGAGAGGGGGGGAGAAGAGAGAGAGAGGGGGGGGAGAAGAGAGAGGGGGGGTAGAAGAGAGAGAGGGGGGGAGAAGAGAGAGAGGGGGGGAGAAGAGAGAGAGGGGGGAGAAGAGAGAGAGGGGGGAGAAGAGAGAGAGGGGGGGAAAGAGAGGGGGGGGAGAAGAGAGAGAGGGGGGGAGAAGAGAGAGAGAGGGGGGGAGAAGAGAGCGAGCGGGGGGGAGAAGAGAGCGAGCGGGGGGGAGAAGAGAGCGAGCAGGGGGGGAGAAGAGAGCGAGCGGGGGGGGAGAAGAGAGCGAGCAGGGGGGAGAAGAGAGGGAGGGGGAGAGAGAGGGAGGGGGGGAGAGAGAGGGAGGGGGGAGAAGAGAGAGAGGGGGGGAGAAGAGAGAGAGGGGGGGAGAAGAGAGTGGGGAATGAAGAGGGGGGGCAGAGGTGCTCTGTCACCAACTGTCTCCACTCTGTGACTTGTGGTGCAGGTGACAGAGTGCAGACAGTTGGTCCCATGCAGCAGGACAGATGGCAGAGCACAGCGGTGACATGCCTGTCAGTGTCTTGCTGCTGGGAGGAGCAGATGATCACACTGCCCGACACCGGCCGCTCTCCTGACATCGCAGCAGAGCGGGCGGGTGGACAGTGTGATCACATACTTACGTGCAGGGGGGGATTCAGCTGAAGACCCCCCCCTGTACTGCACACTGGCGCCCCGTGCCTCACCATCTGCAGGACGCTTCCGGTTCCACACTGACGTCCTCCGGATCCTCCCCTCGATGCTGAGCTGTGACGTGCGGTAGTCACCGCCCACAGCCCTGTCACTCAATCTGAGTGGCGCCGGCATCCTGTGACGTACCCGTCTTGTTTGAGAGCCCGGAAATGCCGGGACGTCAGAGGATGCCGGCGGCCACAGCTCCAGGGGGTCATGTGACAGGCACTGAGCGTGCAGCATAGCGCCGCTCAGTGCCAGAAATGGAAATACAAGCCAATGGAGAAAATACCTAGAATTGTAATTGGTGGATTGAGATTAAGAGCATGTAGCTCGAAACGCGTACTCCTCTGTCATCCCATCCTGTCTTTATGGGGATTTTTTATACTTTGTGGATATGATCCAATTTTACTATGAAAATTGAATAAATAAAAGAAGCAAATTTTATTACATTTCCTGGACACGAGTGCTGGATTTTTTTCTTTTTCCTAGAATTGTAAGTAGAACTTCGACAGAAAATAAAAAAAATGGGTGAACCACCCCTTTAACTGGACTAAGTCGGCTCTGATGCCAGTGGACCCTCTCCCAGTGGGCTTCTCTGACACATATACCAGTTCTGATAGTTCGAGAGTTCAAATATTTGGGAGTAAATGTTAGTTCAAATCCAAATGAATATAGAGCCCTTAATCTTGACCCCCTACTGGCGCAGTTTAGATTAAAGATCAACACCTGGTGCCGACTCCCCTTATCAAACATTGGGAGAACTAACTTAATTAAAATGGTATTGATGCCTCAATTGTTATACCTTATACATAATTCCCCTGTGTGGATAAATATGGACTTCTTTACCAAAACTGGCACCTTATTCCGGAAATTCATATGGAAGAAAAAGTATGCTAGGATCCGATTAGAGGTACTACAGAGAGGGAAGCAGGAAGGGGGGGGGTTGTCAGTACCGAACCCATACTTATACTATTTTGCTTCTCAGATGCAGCACTTTAGGGGTTGAGGAAAGGAGGGAGCATACGATGTATGTGGTGATCTGGTGAAAGAAGGTTCAGATAGGAAATACCCATTAAGTCGGCTAGAAGTGGGGTGGCGGCAGGTAAACGGGGTGAGACATCCAGCGTTAGCTATGATCTTTAAGGTATGGGATAGGGGCAAACTTCTTCTGAAAGTTAATCGGCCTGTGGAGTATTGGCCAGTATGGCGGAACCCGGATCTGCAAGAAATCCAGAAGCTTGTAGGATTTAAAGGGTGGGAAGACAGGGGATGTTCCTGGTGTCTCATATTCTGGAAAACAATGTTTTTAACAGTTTTGAGTAATTGCGGACTGATTTTCATCTCCCACATGCAATTTTCTATTAATATCTACAATTTTCTATTAATATCTACAGCCACAACATGCACTTGAGAAACAAGGGAGGTCAAGCCCTGTGAATTTAACACATAACTTTATGTTGTATACTTTAGCTCTATCTGAGTCCTCTAGAGGCCTTATATCTGAAATATATGAAGCTACTCCCTGCCCATTTGGATAGGTATCCGTTAACTGTCAAACATAAATGGGAGTGGGACATAGGCCCCTTAGATGACCAATGGTCTAATATACTTGAACAGATTTTTAAAATGGCAGTTTCAGAGTGTCAAAGGCTCTGTCAGCTGTTCCTCATTTATATGGTATACAAAACACCTAGCCTCCTGTTTAAGATAGGTCTAAGACCAAATGCACAGTGTGTCAGTAGTGGGCAGGATGATGCCAATTTAATGCATGTCATGTGGAAATGTGGACATATCGGTGAATTTTGGAAGCAAGCCCTGGGACTTATAGAACAGGTGTACTTTATCAAAATACAGCTCTCTCCCCATATTTGTTTGGTGAATTTGTGGGTGGAGGAAATGGATCCGGACTTTCCAATGGCCCTAGGTATATCACGTATTCTTTATCAAGCAAGGAAATTATTGGCGAACCACTGGCTAGATCCATCACCCCCAACTATAGTAGAGCTCAAAACTAAGATGAATAATGTCCTTAGACTGGAAAGAGGAATGCACTGAGTAAATTTTACAAGATTTGTCAACCATAGATGGAGGTACCGCGCCTCCACTCTGGTGCGTTAGTTCAGGATGGTATGCTAGATCATCTCTTTTATTATGCTTGCAATAAAGGGAGTCATCTTGGGGTTCAAGGTTAGGCTAATCCATATGTTGTTATGAACTCCTGAAGGACACTGCGGGGAGATGTTGGAAGCGATTGATTTGATGACCAGGTGGGAGGGGGAGGGGTGGACATGAACAGGGACATGCTATGGAGTGACGTGGCTGGCAAATGATTCTTAAGCTGGACAGATGTACTGTTGTTAACTTTATTTTAATCTGTGTTAACTTATAAGGTTATATTCTTTAACTTTCTTTTTTGGAAAATCAAAATAGTGCCATAAATCTGTACGGAGGGAGGATTTGTAATTCTGAATAATATTACAACACTTAGTTAATCATGGTATAAATATATACACTGTTGTGAATGTCAGTTGTGAGGCTCCCTCTTGTGGCCAGGAATGGTTTGGACAGAGACCAGGTGTGCTGGAGCAATGGGTGTTTCCATTGCTAACTCTCTGCCTATTTAAACCCTGGTCTGCTGGTAGTCTGAGCCGGTTCTCATTTGTTCTTTAGTTTACCAGCCTTCTCATCTTTCTCCAGACCACATCTACCCCAGATAAATGCTTGGTTCTTTCTTATGTTGTTTTGTTCTTATCTGGGTTTGTCATTTACTGTGGTTATTGTCAGTTTATTTGCATGCAAGAATCTTCCCTCTCTGTTGCTTAGCTGGGAAGCTCCCTGCAGCTATGTTTGGAGTTTTGCTCCTATAAGTCCATGTGCTTGTTGCTTCTTGAATTTGTAATTGTTCCTGTTTTCTGTTCATTATTTTGACAAGAGCACCTGATATAGGACGGAGTTCAGATCGTACAATCTGAGGACTTTTTGTACTATCAGATATTTGGATTTTTGTAGGGTTTTTCTCTGGCCATCAGCCCCTTTCCTATTTAGTCAGTGGGGCACCATCACCTTTGCTAATCCTATCATCCATCTGTGTATTGTGTTTTCCTATATCACCGTAGTCTTTGAATGTGGGGGGCTTGCTATACCTTTTGCGGTCTATTTCTGAGGCAGAGAGTTATTTATCTTTCCTTCCTTTAGGATAGCTAGTTCTGGATTCGCAGTGCATAGGATGTTAGTTCACCCCTCAGCTACTTCTAGTGTTGATGGTTAGTAAGGGGATGGCGGCCAGATTAGTTGCCAATGCCCTTGTCACCTTTTTTGCCAATGATCTATTGTGATCTTCCATGGTTCAGGATCATTTGTCCCTGGGGTTCATCAGGGGATCAAAGCTGACAACAGGGGAGAAAGTCACATCCCCGTCGTCCTTTCCAAAAACTTCAAGAAATATATACCCGGTATCAATATACCGTGGGGTATAGCATGTGGATCACAGAAGCTCATGCTTGGTACTCGTAATGTGCAGTCGGCTGCTTGGACAGGCTCAACTTGTTGAGGGTTGAAGATATTCCTGAAAAATGCTTGCGTTCCCCCCTGACTTCAATTATACTTGGTAAATGAGTCAAGCCCATCTTAGCGTCAAAGTGCTTGTTATGAGTACCAAGCATGGTAGTGCTCACTCATCACTAGTCAAAACCCATATCTTTTTGTCCAGTTTGCAGAGATAAAAACCAGTGCAGAAGTGTCTTTTTTTTTTCCTTCACATCTTTTGGGATCAGGCAGAAGGCTGAAAGGCATATAGAAATCTCCTTTCCCAAAAGGTGCTGAGACAGGTCTCTGTAGTAGAGAGAAAAGTACATCACTTGATTATTCTAGACAGAGGTAAAAAGATCAATTTTCAGGCTTCTTTGTAACTAGAGCAAAGATTTAGGACCTCCCAACTGTCCACTGGGGCAGAACGTCAGGACAAAGTCGGATTGGACTTATGGATTTCAATTTGACAGATCTTTTTGTTCTTACTGGAAGTTATCCTCTGCCAGAGGAGTTAGGCAGTTGCTTTTTCCTCTATCTCCATTGAGAATGCAGACTTGGCTCAAAATGCACGTTTGGGGGAAAAACTGGTAGAATATCCATTAGCCAAACAAGAATTTAGTTCACAGTTCTCAAAGATGTATGGCCACTTTTGACTATCAGCAATCAACTTCTATAGAGAACAACATGCTGCCAGTTCCTCTCAGATCAAACTCTTTAACATAATTATATAGGTTAAACAAAGACCAAGGCCCATCAAATTCAACCTTTCTCCAATTATATATTTTTGGTCACTAAATTATTTATAACCCACAATGTTGAGTCTACTCAGAAAATGATCCAGCCCTTTTTTTTAAAAAAAAAAGCTGTTAGGCCATGTGCGCACATATGCTTTTTTTTCTTGATTTTTGGTTGCTTTTTAAACTGCAGTGTCAATGACAAAATGCATGTGTTTTGCTTCCCCAGCAAACTCTATGAGCAATCATAATTTTCATCCGCACGTTGCTTTTTTTTTTTTTTAGGCAGCGTTTTGTTTGACAAATATGTCAAAATCGTTGCCTAAAAAAAAACCAGCATGTCACTTCATTGCGTTTTGGTTACATTTTCCACTCATTGACTTCTCAATCTCAAAACACACTGTTTAAAACGCAGCAAAAACGCAACGAAAACGCATGCGTTTCTAAAACTTTTTTTGTCAAACTCAGGGTTTACATTTCTCAAAACGCTGCAGTTTAGTTGTCAAGCCAGAACCAGACGTGCAGACATAGCCTTATAGTGTCTGCTATTTCTACCTCTTGCAGGAGGGCATTCCAGTCTGACTGTAAAGAATTCTTTCCTATTTAGTTGATAGAATCACCTTTCACTCGTTCTGAGTGCTCCCTGGTCCTTATTATTGTTTTTGGAAAGAATAAGTCACGTACCAGTCCTTTGTATTGACCACACATGTAGTTATACATATAAATATATTATTATATTCTAAATGAGATCTCCTTTGAGATGTCTTTTTTTCTAAGCTAAACAAGCCCAACTTTTCCAACCTCATCATTTGGGGCTTTCCATTCCTTGTCATAATCTAGTTGCCCGCCTTTAACCTGACTAACTTCTGAATATCCTTTTTAAAACGTGGTGCCCAAAACAGAGTCCAATACTCTACACTGTGTGCAGAATTATTAGCTAAATGAGTATTTTGATCACATGATAATTTTTATACATGTTGTCCTACTCCAACCTGTATAGGCTTGAGAGCCAACTACCAATTAAGTAAATCAGGTGATGTGCATCTCTGTAATGAGGAGGGGTGTGGTGTAATGACATCAACACCCTATATAAGGTGTGCTTAATTATTAGGCCTTGTGTCAGTGGGGCGGTGTGGACTGGAGCCTTGGGGACTTCGCCTTGCAGCATGGGCGCTGTGAGGCACCAGGTCACCTGCCCTGCTGGCGCTTTGTCGCTGCAGCAGTGGTTAGTGCACAGTGCCACACTATAAGGCTTAGAATAGGGACCCACTCAAGAGGTTCGCAGTGACGAGACAGTGAGCTTAATACAGTCTGATCAGAATGGTAACAAAAGAACCTCATGTTCTATTTCATTTTTTGCCTAACGACTTTTGATCATTGTATTTTTTGGGATGTGCGATCCATGTCTTTTTCTTTATAGTGTGTTATACAACATTCTATCCCCCTCTGCTTTTTGCTTGGATCTGCACCCCCCCCACCATTTGGCACAGGTAATTTTAATCAGCAGGAGACTGCAAGAGGGGTCAGGTTTTTTTGCTCCCAGTTCGCATATGGGAGCCAGTGGGAGGTGAGTTCATAGCTCCTCTCACTGTGTGCTGGTACTGTGGTGGTTTCGTGTCAGCGGGGCCTGGAGCCATGGGGGCTTCGCCTTACAGCATGGGCGCTGTGAGGCACCAGGTCACCTGCTCTGCTGGCGCTTTGTCGCTGCAGCGGTGGATAGTCCACAGTGCCACACTATAAGGCTTAGAATAGGGACCCACTCAAGAGGTTTGCCGTGACGTGACAGTGGGCTTAATACAGTCTAATCAGAATGGTAACAAAGAACCTCATGTTCTATTTAATTTTTTGCTGAACGGCTTTAGAACATTGTATTTTTTGGGATGTGCGATCCATGTCTTTTTCTTTAGGATATGTGCGCACTTTGCTTTTTTACTTGCTTTTCCACTGCTTTTTCAACTGCAGCGTTTTCATGCCATAATGCTTGCGTTATGCTTTTCAAGCAAAGTCAATGGGACATTGAGCTTTCTTGTGCGCACTTTGCTGTTCAAAACGCTGCGTTTAATTTGCATACATTTGGGCAAAACCTCAGCGTTTAAAGAAGCAACATGTCAATTGTTTTTGCCATTTTGGCTGTGTTTCCCATCCATTCAATTTAATACAAAACTGCAGCGTTTCTAAAAGCACCGGAAAAGCACTAAAAACTCATGAAAACCACAAGGTGCGCGCATAGGCTACTTTCTTTGCGTTTTACATGCATTTTTAAAGCCAAAAGCATTGTCCTTTCTGCCAGGGGATGCTTTTTGAACTGCAACTACCTCAACGCAAAGTGCGCACATAGCCTTATAGTGGACTATGAGGAAATGTGACTAGTCCAGCTCTGTCCCTAACTGGCTTCTCCCTACACTGCTGTGGTTCATTTACAGATCTCTCCCGTGTGTACATTGGAAGAGACCTGTCAGTCATCTAGAGCAGTGCAGAGAAAAGACAGCTAAAAGCAGCACAGGACTAGTCTCTCCACTCCCTATAGTTTCCAGTCAGCTCTTTAAACTATATTTTTTTTTAAACCCAAGTGTATAAGAAAAAAAAGAAAAAGAGAAAAAAAAAAAGATACCTGGCTCTAATCATGCATCCAGGCTCTAATTTGTAGTGCTTAAGGTTTTAGCAACATGAAGAATGATATCTTCCCTTTAAAAACTAAAATTCAGTTTTTTGACAGCTGTGTCAAGCTCTAAATCTCCCTATTGTTTTCTTCAGAATACCTATTGTTCTATTATGGGCCATTACTGGAGCCAGTGATAGCCACACAATGACCAAAATAGAACAGGCACTAGACATTTAGACACCAGCAAATGTTACAACCCAATTCCATTTGACTAAAGGAAAACTCCTCCCAAACCCTGTAATTTTTAGATTTAATAGAAATGTTAGTGATCACCAAGTGTATATTATTTCAGGAATTTATTAAGTAATTAAAATTTCATGGTAAAGAGTAACCAATGTTTTAGCTTATTGTTTTAAAAATTAATAGTACAAGTAATGATATATTACAAAAGGTTCTTACATCTTTCTCCTCCTGGTGTGATTAATAAGTCAATTTACTGGTAAATATCGGTCTTCAGCAAATGCATATTTATGCAGAGAACAATTGCTGCTCATAAGTGTCTATGGAGAGGGCAGGGGAGGTAAAAAGAGACAAAGGAATATATATGAATATATATTATATATATATGAATATATATATATTACATTATATACCGTATTTTTCGGACTATAAGACGCACCCTGGTTTTAGAGGAGGAAAATAAAACTTTAAGCAAAAAAATGTGGTCATGACACACTGTTATGGGGCGAGGATCTGCTGCTGACACTGTTATGGGGGTAATGTCCCCAAATTTTCTTCTAAGGTACCCCATCCTTGTAATGATCCTCCTGCCTTGTATATGATCCTGCTCATATACCCCCCATCCTGCTCATATACCCCCATCCTGTTCATATACCCCCATCCTATTGATATACCCCCATCCTATTGATATACCCTCCATCCATCCTGCTCATATTCCCCCATCCTGTTCATATACCCCCCATCCTGTTCATATACCCCCCATCCTGTTCATATACCCCCCATCCATCCTGCTCATATACCCCCATCCTGTTCATATACCCCCAATCCATCCTGTTCATATACCCCCATCCTGTTCATATACCCCCATCCTGCTATATGCCCCCATCGTGCTCATATACCATCCTGGTATATGGCCTGTATCCTATAGCACAGAGGAAAAAAAAAAAAACGTTTATACTCACCTTTTCCTCACTCCCTGCAGCCGATCATCTTCCTCTCTGCGCCGCTGACCTGTGTGTGTGGAGCCGTTCCCCTGCAGCACGCGATGTCTTCCTGTCTGTGCCGGTCAGCTGATCAGCACAGATCAGCTGACCGGCACAGACAGGAAGACATCGCGTGCAGCAGGGGGACGGTTCCACACACGGGGACGGGTGAGTACACTGATTCACTGCCCCCCGCGCTGATGATGACGAGCGGGGAGCTGTGAATACAGCCGCACATGATCACTCCAGGCTGTAATTGCCAGGGGTGATCATGCGGACCGGCTCTTTACTATGGGCGCGTCCCCGCTCGTCCGCCCGCCCACCTGTTAGCGCCGGCCTCTGCGCTGAGAGATGGGCAGGAGGATGGGCGTGCATATGTAATGAGCGGGCCCACGTGGTCACAGCAGGCTGCTACAGCCTGCTCGTGCTCCCAATGACTCGCTCCACCGCAGCACCTCATTCCCCGCAGCCACAGTCAGACCATAAGACACACCCCCAACTTTCCCCCAACATTTGGGGGAAAAGAAGGGAATTTTGTTTACTTACCGTAAATTCCTTTTCTTCTAGCTCCAATTGGGAGACCCAGACAATTGGGTGGTATAGCTCATGCCTCCGGAGGCCACACAAAGTATTACACTAAAAGTGTAAAGCCCCTCCCCTTCTGCCTATACACCCCCCGTGCATCACGGGTTCCTCAGTTTTAGTGCAAAAGCAAGAAGGAGGAAAGCAAATAAATTGGTTTAAAGTAACTTCAATCCGAAGAACCTCGGAGAACTGAAACCATTTAACATGAACAACATGTGTACACGAAAAAACAACAGGGCGGGTGCTGGGTCTCCCAATTGGAGCTAGAAGAAAAGGAATTTACGGTAAGTAAACAAAATTCCCTTCTTCTTTGTCGCTCCATTGGAAGACCCAGACAATTGGGACGTCCAAAAGCAGTCCCTGGGTGGGTAAAATAATACCTCATAATAGAGCCGTAAAACGGCCCGTTCCTACAGGTGGGCAACCGCCGCCTGAAGGACTCGTCTACCTAGGCTGGCATCCGCCGAAGCATAGGCATGCACCTGATAGTGTTTGGTGAAAGTGTGCAGGCTCGACCAGGTAGCCGCCTGGCACACCAGCTGAGCCGTCGCCTGGTGCCGTAAAGCCCAGGACGCACCGACGGCTCTGGTAGAATGGGCCTTTAGCCCTGAGGGAACCGGAAGCCCAGAAGAACGGTAGGCTTCAAGAATTGGTTCCTTGATCCACCGAGCCAGGGTGGATTTGGAAGCCTGTAACCCCTTACGCTGACCAGCGACAAGGACAAAGAGTGCATCCGAGCGGCGCAGAGGCGCCGTACGGGAAATGTAGATTCTGAGTGCTCTCACCAGATCTAACAAATGCAAATCCCTTTCACATTGATGAACTGGATGAGGACAAAAAGAAGGCAAGGAGATATCCTGATTGAGATGAAAGGTGGATACCACCTTAGGAAGGAATTCCGGAACCGGGCGCAGCACCACCTTGTCCTGGTGAAACACCAGGAAAGGGGCTTTGCATGACAGCGCTGCTAGCTCAGACACTCTCCGAGGTGAGGTGACTGCTACTAGGAAGACCACTTTCTGCGAAAGGCGAGAAAGAGAAATATCTTTCAAAGGTTCAAAGGGTGCCTTCTGAAGGGCCAGCAGAACCCTGTTCAGATCCCAGGGTTCTAACGGCCGCCTGTAAGGAGGAACAATGTGACAAACCCCTTGCAGGAACGTGCGTACCTGAGAAAGCCTGGCAAGACGCTTCTGAAAGAACACAGAGAGCGCTGAGACTTGTCCTTTAAGGGAGCCGAGCGACAAACCTTTTTCCAATCCTGATTGAGGAAAGGAAAGAAAACGTGGGCAATGCAAATGGCCAGGGAGAAAATCCCTGATCAGAGCACCAAGAAAGGAATATCTTCCACGTCCTGTGGTAGATCTTGGCAGACGTTGGTTTCCTGGCCTGTCTCATAGTGGCAATGACCTCTTGAGACAACCCTGAAGACGCTAGGATCCAGGACTCAAGGCCACACAGTCAGGTTGAGGGCCGCAGAATTCAGATGGAAAAAACGGCCCTTGAGACAGCAAGTCTGGACGGTCTGGCAGTGCCCACGGTTGGCCCACCGTGAGATGCCACAGATCCGGGTACCACGACCTCCTCGGCCAGTCTGGAGCGACGAGAATGGCGTGGCGGCAGTCTGACCTGATCTTGCGTATCACTCTGGGCAACAGTGCCAGAGGTGGGAACACATAAGGGAGTTGAAACTGCGACCAATCTTGAACTAAGGCGTCTGCCGCCAGAGCTCTGTGATCGTGAGATCGTGCCATGAATGCCGTGACCTTGTTGTTGTGCCGGGACGCCATTAGGTCGACGTCCGGCATCCCCCAGCGGCAACAGATCTCCTGAAACACGTCCGGGTGAAGAGACCATTCCCCTGCGTCCATGCCCTGGCGACTGAGGAAGCCTGCTTCCCAGTTTTCTACGCCCGGGATGTGAACTGCGGATATGGTGGAGGCCGTGTCTTCCACCCACCTCAGAATCCGCCGGACTTCCTGGAAGGCTTGTCGACTGCGTGTTCCGCCTTGGTGGTTGATGTATGCCACCGCTGTGGAGTTGTCCGACTGAATTCGGATCTGCTTGCCTTCCAGCCACTGCCGGAAGGCCTGTAGGGCAAGATACACTGCCCTGATTTCCAGAACATTGATCTGAAGGGTGGACTCTTGCTGAGTCCACGTACCTTGAGCCCTGTGGTGGAGAAAAACTGCTCCCCACCCTGACAGACTCGCATCTGTCGTGACCACCGCCCAGGATGGGGGTAGAAAGGATTTCCCTTTCGACAATGAGTTGGGCAGCAGCCACCACCGAAGAGAATCCTTGGCCGCCTGAGAAAGGGAGACGTTCCTGTCGAGGGACGTCGACCTCCCGTCCCATTGGCGGAGAATGTCCCATTGTAGATGACGCAGATGAAACTGCGCGAAAGGGACTGCCTCCATTGCTGCTACCATCTTCCCTAGGAAGTGCATGAGGCGCCTCAAGGGGTGCAACTGGCCTTGAAGGAGAGATTGCACCCCTATCTGTAGTGAACGTTGTTTGTCCAGCGGAAGCTTCACTATCGCTGATAGAGTATGAAACTCCATGCCAAGATATGTCAGCGATTGGGCCGGGGTCAGATTTGACTTTGAAAAGCTGTAGTGAGTAGTGGCACAAGCGTGCAGCGCTGTTGTCCCCAGCGCACTAACACACCCAGCAATGCTGCGGTGTGTCTGCGCGCGGTCTGTACGGGGACACAGAGTACCTTGACGTAGCAGGGCCATGTCCCTGACGATACTCAGCTCCATATCCAGCAGATACCCGAGTGGCAGTGGATGGAGCACGGTCTCCTGTGCCTGGAGACCGGTAGGATCCCACTTCACCCAGAGCCCTAAGGGGGATGGGGAAGGAAAGCAGCATGTGGGCTCCAGCCTCCGTACCCGCAATGGATACCTCAACCTTAACAAACACCGCCAAGAGTGGGGTGAGAAGGGAGCATGCTGGGGGCCCTAGTATGGGCCCTCTTTTCTTCCATCCGACATAGTCAGCAGCTACTGCTGACTAAACAGTGGAGCTATGCGTGGATGTCTGACCTCCTTCGCACAAAGCTTGAAAACTGAGGAACCCGTGATGCACGGGGGGTGTATAGGCAGAAGGGGAGGGGCTTTACACTTTTAGTGTAATACTTTGTGTGGCCTCCGGAGGCATGAGCTATACACCCAATTGTCTGGGTCTCCCAATGGAGCGACAAATATATAAATTGTATGTCCTGCTTCGCAAGTGTATATGAAAACCATGAATAATCATTCAAGTAAAAGAAGAATTCTTAAGTACCACCACAAAAAAAACCATTTATCATCCAGTTTTATAGTTTACTTTTTAATATAAAACATATATTACATTTTTCAATTACAAAAATCAATACCGGTTAAGTAAACATATGTAAAATAACTGTAATGACTGTTTACCCCATGAGTTTATTACTATTCTTTTGCTATTTTGTAAGCTTACGATGTGAACTTTAAAAAGGTAATGTGAATGATACAGGATTTCAATGCCTTTAAATAAAGAAGCTGAATGTAAAATAACCATACGATAAATTCAATATGAAAGGAGCTGTAATTTACAGAAAACTTTATACAAAAATGTTTTCTACATGTTACATTACTTTATTGAATCTGCACATGAAGAACAGAAATACAAAATATGCACACATTTATTTTTTAGGTTTCTTTTAAATAAATAGGTGGTTGTCCTATGGTAGAAATATTGTCCATGTTCCATTTTGACCAAAGGTTGGAGGTGTAATCGCTGACAGTAAAGCTATTCAGCATTACACAGTTGCATTGTCTGAACAGAAAACGTTTCAGTCTCCTAATGTGTCAAAACACTAGAAAAAGAATAAAAAGAGAAAAAAGTAGTTTAATCAGTTTTCAGGACTTTTGAACATTGAATAAAATGTTACTAGAAATGTCTGGATAAAAATCGCATTGTGACTAAGGCTACATCGTGACTTTGGCTGCAACAGCCAGCATCTGACCGAACGTCACTCGGTGCTACTACATCATGGTGTTATAGAAGGGAATCCAATTCTGATTTTATGCGACTTGTGTGTCGCGGTAATGAAGGTGTAGCAATGCGACGTCAATAGTGCCGCCATGTAGTTGCAGCACCGGGGTACCTTTTGGTCACGAGAAGCC
Organism: Anomaloglossus baeobatrachus; assembly: GCF_048569485.1. NCBI lineage: Eukaryota > Metazoa > Chordata > Amphibia > Anura > Aromobatidae > Anomaloglossus > Anomaloglossus baeobatrachus. The sequence goes on along the minus strand of NC_134354.1, from coordinate 447,816,870 downwards.
TGTTGGGGCCCAAAGTCGCCATGCAGCTCTAGCCTTAAAGGGAATCTGTCAAAAAGTTGTGGCTACCTCATCTGAGAGTAGCATAATGTGCAGACAGAGACTCTGATTCCAACGATGTATCACTTAGGGGTACTTCTCACATAGCGAGATCGCTGCCGAGTCACAGGTTTTGTGACGTACCAGTGACCTCATCAGCGATCTCGCTCTGTGTGACACTAAGCAGCGACCTTGCCGCTGCTGTGAAATCGCTGATCGTTACACACTGTTCTGGTTCAGTTTTTGCAAGCGCATTGCTTGGTTACCCGATATTTACCCTAGTTAACAGCGTACACGCTTACAGGCTGCCCGCGCTGGCTCTCTGCACACGTAGTCAGGGTACACATTGTGTTACTAAGCAAAGCGCCTTGCTTAGTTACCCGATATTTACCCTGGTTACCAGCGTACACCGCTAAGCACTGGCTCCCTGCACACGTAACCGTAACTAAGCAAAGCGCTTTGGTAGTAACCCGATGTGTACCCTGGCTACGTGTACAGGGAGCCAGCGCTGGTAGCCTGTAAGCGTGTACGCTGCTAACCAGGGTAAATATCGGGTATCTAAGCAAAGCGCTTTGCTTAGTAACACGATGTGTACCTTGGTTACCAAGCGCAGAGTCGCTGGTGGCTGGTGAGATCTGCCTATATGACAGCTCACCAGCGACCATGTAGCGACGTACCAGCGATCCTGACCAGGTAAAATCGTGGTCGGAATCGCTGGTACGTCGTTTAGTGAGACAGTACCCTTAGATTACTAGGTGCAGCCGTTCTGAGAATTTTTAGATTTAGCAGAAATAGAGCTGAGAGTTCTGTTCCTGCCACATCAGGCTCTCAATAAAGATTGTACATTCATAGTGAGGTGTAAATTAGAGAATGGGGCTGGACTTCCATGCACATGATAATGTAGTCCGAACAATGAGTGTCCTGCTGCTTAAACAAACACAGCAAATGAACAACAGATTGGATCTTGACAAGACAGACATTCCTGAATTCTATGTTTTAACCCAGTCTTCAGCTTACATAGCAAAAACCTGCTGACAGATTACCTTTAAAGGTTTACTTAGGTACTGTGTGTTGCCATACAATGGTTGTATTACAGTTATTCTCTTCTAGAAGCAATGCCACAAATCTCTGTCCCCATGGGAGTGGTGTGGTACTAGTTATGTGATTATTATCACTTGTTGTGTGATTATTAGGCTATGTGCGCACGTTGCGTAAATACATGCAGTTACGCTGCGCTTTGTAGCGCAGCGTAACTGCATGCGTCCTGCGTCCCCTGCACAGTCTATGGAGATTGTGCAGGGGCCGTGCGCACGTGGCGTTTAAGAGCGCAGCGCTTCGGCTACTGCCGAAGCGCTGCGTATAAAGAAGTGACATGTCACTTCTTTCCTGCGCTTTGCCTGCAGCTCCTGCTCTGTCTATGGGAGGAGCTGCAGGCAGAGCGCATGGAATCGGCTTTCACTACGGACATTTCTGCAGCGATTTAAAGCGCACATGTGCTCTTCAGATCGCTGCAGAAATTTCTGCAGTGACTGTACGCAACGTGCGCACATAGCCTTACTCCTTTTATACACCATTGTGCACTAGGTGTAAGCGATTTCACGGGGCTGGGAAATGCCTATAATAAATTTACTATGTGCCTCAGGAATAAGAGATACATTTTCTCCAAGTCTACAAGGTACACAGTTCAAAATGACAATTTATAATTAGGGATGAGTGAATAAATTGACAAGATCCCGGACCAACAATGAGGTCAGTATTCCGAGGCCTCTGGATGGGATTCCTGAGATCCACCTCTTACCTGCCGGCTGCAGCTTCTCTTTTGAATAGATGAGCATGGAAGATATCATACCAGGCCGGCTAATCAAAAGAACATTTGCAGATGCTGGCAAGTAAGAAGCGGCTCCAGGAATCCTGCTCAGTGGCCGTGGACTATTTACCTGGCTGCTGGACCAAGATCCTGCAAATCAATTCACTCATCTTTACTTAGAACCAAGTGATATAGTATTATTTTCTACATATATTGCAACTTGTACTTTAACCATCGGCCAAGACCTTGTACTTTAACCCTATGAAATGTGAACTGAAGATAAACTAAACACGCTTTTGTTATTTCAAAGTTCTGTATTTGAGTTGCTGATGGTTATACAAAATAAACCTGTCAGAATTACAAGTTTGGTTCACAAATAGGTTACCTATAACTACAGAGAAAAATAAAGTAATCAGTGTCTTACAGTTGGGAGCTCGGAAACGTTCCTGCCAAGATGGAAGTAATAAAATCAAGCTTCTTTATTCTTAAAATTTTTAAGAACAGCTTATGCCAAATCTCCAAATGTTATTCCTTCACGCGTTTCAGGTCACAAGCATCCTTAATCATGATATCATGCTAAAAATGCCTGTCATCTGAAACGCGTCGAGAATAACAACTCAACTGGAGATATGACATAAGCCATTCGTTAGAATTTTTTGGAATAAAGAAGCTTGGAGTTTGTGAATACACCTGAAGAATGCGGAACAGAACCCTTACCTGCTCACTTCAGGTTCATGCCCTTCAACGCTAGAGTCTCAAATTGTTGGACAGCACGAAGTTCTTCCTCTGAAAATGGGGGTACCTGCATGATGTATATAACATTAGGGCACATTGTAAATTCTGACTCGTTCTCTTCATACAGTTGGGAGTAGAATAAATGATATTGGTAAAGTACAAGCCCCTACCATCCACATACCCAGTAATATACGGATTATAATGGAAGTTATCGACAGCAAAAGTGGTTGCTAATATTTAGGTGCATCAAATCTTATAGCAACCCAATTTAAGATGATAAAAATAAAAAAAGTAATCAAAGTACCACTCGCCTTTGTAATCCCCAAAGTCTAAACATATAAGGAACCTTGGTAGTACCTGAAAATCTGTTTGCTGTTGTAGATGCTGAACCATTTTTAGTGTGTTTGCTATTGTTGCCTGAATAGTTTCCACTGACTTTTGTTGGTCTGCTGCAATCTTGTCCAACTGGGATGACAAGCCCTTAAAGCGCGACTTCACACTGGCCAACTGCTCCAGCAATTTAGTAGGGTTTTCCTAAAATTATATGGTTTTATTAGAATTAAGACATATCTAAAAAGGGGTTATCCCCTTTCATGGAATCCCAGTCCCGGGTGAAGATTGTTTTTTTTTCCTAACAAACTGTTCCTTACTCACCCTGCTCAGGTCCACGGCTCCTGCTCTCTGATATTGGCTGCCGATATGACGTCAGTGGGGAAGCCAATATCAAACAGTAGAGCTGGACAAGGGGAGGGTGAGTAAAATGCAGGGGGGGGTTGTGTTTTTTTAAAGCACACCAATCACCAGGATTTTCCTATATAAACCAAAGACAGTGCTAAACTGGCACTATCATGCTGATTCTACACATACCTTTAGTTGTCAGCTAGGATGTAAGCTAGGATGTATAGGTTTTGAAACACAAGCAAGTAAAGCTAGTAAAATGAACAGCTTTTTGAATGGCAGCAGCTGCCAATCAGCTGATAGCTGGGGTGGGTTTTCATAGTGATTCCCACCCCCCTGTCTGTCCATCCTCCCTGTTATTTATGCGAATTCTATTATAGAACATTTTACTAAGTGACTAGAAGGACCTTGCTGATGTCATACCCAGGTGACCAGAAGGGACGGGACCTCAGCCAACAGAAAACATGTTGCTTCCTGGTATCAGCCATGTTGGCTGAGGCCCTGCCCCTTCTGATCGCATGGGTATAACATCAGCATAGGTCCTTCTAGCCATTTAGTAAAGCAATTCTATAATAGCATTAGCATAAATAACAGATAGGGGGAGGACGGACAGGCAGGGGAGCGGGAATCATTATGAAAACCCACCCCAGCTATCAGCTGATTGGCAGCTGCTGTCATTCAAAAAGCTGCTCATTTTACTTACTTTACTTATCTGTGTTTCACAAACTATACATCCTAGCTGACAACTAAAGGTATGTATAGAATCAGCATGATAGCACCAGTATAGCACTGGCTTTAGGTTATATAGGAAAATACTGGTGATTGGTGCGCTTTAACAATCTACGCTCAGGACTGATTTTGTAAAAGTACATCACCACCTGTAAGTTTAAGTGATTCATGTATTAAATAACACTAAACTGATAAAATTACCCAATAATAAGAAAACAAAAATCCCAAAAAACCTTACCACTGTCTCTATAGACCACAGGAATGTCACCCTGGCAGTAGCCTAGCTCCTGAAAGTGGACATCCCCTTAAGTTTAACTGATTAATGTATTAAATAACATTAAACCGATATTTTACACAAAGAAAAGTCGAGAGAAACCAAAACCTTATCACTATCTGTATAGACCTCGGGAACGTTGCCCTGCTAGGAGCCTAGCTACCGAAAGGGCAATGGAGGGCCACCTGGATCCCCAGACTGATGCCATCCACAACTGAGTCAGTGTTCACAGAACCGGGATATAGTTACAACCTGTAGTAGAGCAGCGAGCCATGGGCTTCATGCTTATACACCAACCATCTTGTAGGACTTTAATGCCGGCGTCACGCAGGACGATCGATCGTGCGATTGTACCCGCCCCCGTCGTTTGTGCGTCACGGGCAATTTGTTACCCCCGTCACATGTACTTACCTCCCGGGCGACGTCGCTGTGGGCGGCAAACATCCTCTTCTTGAAGGGGGAGGGACGTTCGGCGTCACACAGTGGCCGGCCAATAGAAGTGGAGGGGCGGAGATGAGCGGGACGTAAACATCCCACCCACCTCTTTCCTTCCGCATTGCTGGCGGGACGCAGGTAAGCTGTGTTCGTTGTTCCCCGGGGTGTCACACGGAGCGGCGTGTGCTGCCTCGGGAACGATGAACAACCGGAGCACAGAAGGAGGACCGACATTTTGAAAATGAACGACGTGTCAACGAGCAACGATAAGGTATTTTTGCTCATTCACAGTCGTTCGGAGATGTCACACGGTACGATATCTCGGACGATGCCGGATGTGCGTCACTAACGTCGTGACCCCGACGACATATCGCCCGATGTATCGTACCGTGTGACGCCGGCATAAGTCTTCGGCCTACAGGAAAGTGGGAACATGCACAATATGTCCACCTTCCACTGTCTCTGTCTGTGCTTTAACATGAAGGGGGAGGAATAGGCCGCCAGTAGTGTGCCTGTGCGACCAAAACTAATAGCATTTGGATGTCTAACTAACAAGTGACTAGTCTATGTGCACTTGGAAAAGGTTGTATACAAATGACTGTTTTGTTCCAGGAATGGACCTAAAGCAGATCCGGATTATGAAATTAGCTCCAAATGTTCTAAAGCAGACGCCGATGCACAAACACATATCAAACACTACAAATTTCAGAGCAAAGTCAGTCGTCAAATGGCGGAAATACCTGGGAGGATTCTTCCGGAAGGCTCTTTCTTATTTCAAACTCCAATTTTTGCTCAATGTAATCCAAATCAGATTCAGCTTTTTGAAACTGAAATTCAGATTTTCAGAAAATATCGTTATCACAAGAAGACACACACTGTCCGCGCTGCGCTATCCGACCAAACATTACACTTCTCCCACTGCTCGTTATCTGAAGGGGTCCTCTGCTTCCAAATGCTTTGACAATACTATTGCACTGCTAGCTGTATAGTACAGTAGTGCAATAAAGTCAGAGCACTTATTAGCAGAAAAATCTTCACAGTTCAAGAAGACGACCATCCACGGGCTGAGAGGGCAGCGTTCCGGTACATCTAGATCGTGGCCTGGGTTTCCGGCCAATGCCCTTTTAACATTGCACTGCTGTTTGTGCCAGGCCACTAGTAGTACAACATAAAAAGGGCCTCGGACAGGATCCTTAAAGGAAGAGCGAGGCAATAAAAAAAAAAAAAAAACTATTCAGATTCCAGGTGAAAAAAAGAATAACAATAAAAAAGTTCTGAAGACACACTACAGGCAAAACATATACCCCATGCAAAATAGAACTACTGATTTATCTGAGGGATGACATTTTTGGCCGTTAGTCCCTAATCCATAAAAGATCTTTCCGGAAATGATTGTTCCCAGAAAGATCCTTTGTCCTCACAATGAAGAATCATGGCCAGAGCGAATAACTGCACCGGCCTATGTGGACTAAATGTCGACTGTTATAGCTCCGCTGCCGCCATCATTCACAGGTTGTGGACACGCATTTCTGTTGGTTTTTCTGATACAACCGCAATTCTCGGAAATATTCTTAGAAGGAACACTATGAAAAACACCAATAGGGAGTTGCTAAGATAAGTGACGGCAGTGTTCTGGACCCCAAAATGGCTGGTGCCAGATTTATTGTGCCTTTTATACACAAGTTTAGAGAGGGGGGGAAGGCACCCACCATCACTTTGCCTGGGCCAGAGTATCTGGCTAGAGGAGGCCCTCCGGCCTGGGAGGAAGAGAGTAGTCACACTTTTTGAGGCTCAATAGACACAAGAAGCGTCTAGGAAAAGCAAAACAGGGCCAGTTTTATTAATAATGTGTGCCTTTAATTGGAAGAGACAGCTTCGGGGGATCATGGCATTTCATGTGCTATCTTAGGTGCAATTTTCAGTACCCTGGTGTTCACAACTAAAGTCACCGAGGGCAAAACTGTGCAACCAACAGGACATGATAGAATGGTTGGCATTGGGTAAGGCCGGTTTCACATATCCGGCTTTTCGTCAGTTTGACGGATGTGGCGCACACCAGTACAGTGTATACAGTACACTGGCAGCGCAACAAGCGCCGGTCACATGCTGTCATGTGACCGGAGCACGTGACCCGGAAGTTGCAGCGCTGCCACTGTACTGTATACACTGTATTGGCGTGCGCCGCATCCGTCAAACCGGCGAAAAGCCGGATATGTGAAAACGGCCTTAGGCAGTATCCTGCCAGCCCCATACCCGGACTACGGAGAGATAGGGCACAGGTTTGATGCTGCTCCTTACTGAGATTATTGTGAAATGGGGGTCTCGGATCCTTTGTTTTCTGGGTGTCTTATCAGCTATGTTTTGGGGGGAGCCTTTTAAAGAGGATCTGTCACACAAGGAGCTCATAGTGCATGGATAACGTGCACAATTGGCGAGGGTCAGCAGGAGGACAGCTCTCGCGGGATGACCAAGGTCCGGCTCACTGATGGTGGCTACTACAGGACACCTCATTACCCGGCTATTGCCCTGGGAGACCGGAGGCCAGCAAGTGATGAGGCCCTGATACATATTAACCATCCGTAGGATAACGTGCTGATCGCTGAGGGTCCGACACTTGGGACCCTCACTGATCTGGGCTTTTGGGTGCTGAAAATGAGGCTGCAGCCCCGTCCCACACATGTCCAGCTGTGCGCCATTCATTGTATATAGGACTGTTGGAAATAGCTGACCGCTATATCCGGCCATCCCACAGAGAATGGATAGCTCCATTCAGGACGGGGCTGCAGTCTGCTTTTCGGGGTGGCTGGGGGTCCTACTGGCCGGCCCCTCGCTGATCAGGATGCACAGTCCCATGTAAGGGGCTTTATGTGGCCCCGTCTGCCCGATGCCCCCAGATCACAAGGTATACGAGTCGCCTGGCCACACAGACATGTATTCCTGCAGGTGACAGCTACATTTGGGCTCTTGTCTGACACCGGATGGACAGATTCCTGCTGCCACTGACAACAGCCATCAGTACAATGCTGCCATCCGGTGTCACCTGCACACAATGCGGGGGAGGAGCTCTGGGCAGGTGAGACCCCGGCCAGTGACAGGTGAAGGGCACACGCCCGGATCAGCACATATAGTCCCAGGCGGAGGGGCACAGAGGTGGTGCCTGGCGCCTGACACTGAGGAGGCGGCTCCCGCCATTTCCCCGGCCATGTAGTGCCCAGGCCGCTGTTCGGCGCCGTGGGTAATGGCCCGCGGGGCGGCCGCCCTCCTCCAGCCCGATGTGTGCCGCCACCGCCAGGTGCTGCGCTCGGTGCCGCCGCTCTCCGCGCAGGCCCGCACACCCCCGCCGCCGTCTTACCAGAGCCTCCAGCTTATTGACTGCTGTCTCCATGTTGAATAGTTTACATTCCTCAGGCGGACCCGGGAATACGAGCGGGGGAGGGTACAAAGGAGGAGCCCTGCTTGTGCAACACTCACTGGGTGCAAATAGCTCGCGGCGCTCATTGGCCAGCTGTCACTTCACGCCGCGACTTCATTGGTCACCCGGAGATGGTTGCGACTATTTCATTAGTCAGAGCTTAATGTAAACCGCTTCATGAGTCTCTAGTGTGATTGGCTGAAAATCAAGTACTGAGATGCTATTGGTTTCAGTCAGCTGTAATTGATTTCTCATTGGTTATTCAGCTGTTCAGAGAATTTAACCAATTCATGACTAATTTCAGAGTGGATATAGGATCCAAGCGAACTGCGCATGGACACCTCCCATTTGCCGTAGAAAGGCTGCAGGTAGAGCGTAACGACACGTGATTGGTCAAATCACTAGGGAACTAACGGATAGGGGCGGGGACGGGTGTTGCCGAATGCAGTGATTGGATATCGAGCGTCGCGTTGTAAGTTTGAATGTAGAAGTGAAGTCAGTGTGCAGACAGTGACTGGGCCGGCTGCGCCAGCGGACGGCGGGGCGGCCTCCTCTACAGCACGGTGAGAGCCATTCCCTGCAGCGGCAGCTCTGCACACCGGGCATTCCCCACTGCGGGCACGGGGCCAGCTGACGCCGCCATGTAGGCCTGCTTTATACACAGCTGCCTAATGATAATGCATTTGTTCACATCAATGGGTTCACCTCTATAGCTAGCAGTCATTAGAAAGTAAGCGCCCTGATCCCTATCCTACATGTGTATTATATGGAAGCGCCCTGATCCCTATCCTACATATATATTATATATGGAAGCGCCCTGATCCCTATCCTACATGTATATTATATATGGAAGCGCCCTGATCCCTATCCTACATGTGTATTATATGGAAGCGCCCTGATCCCTATCCTACATGTGTATTATATGGAAGCGCCCTGATCCCTATCCTACATTTATATTATATAGAAGCGCCCTGATCCCTATCCTACATGTATATTATATGGAAGCGCCCTGATCCCTATCCTACATATATATTATATATGGAAGCGCCCTGATCCCTATCCTACATGTGTATTATATGGAAGCGCCCTGATCCCTATCCTACATGTGTATTATATGGAAGCGCCCTGATCCCTATCCTACATTTATATTATATAGAAGCGCCCTGATCCCTATCCTACATGTATATTATATAGAAGCGCCCTGATCCCTATCCTACATGTGTATTATATATGGAAGCGCCCTGATCCCTATCCTACATGTGTATTATATATGGAAGCGCCCTGATCCCTATCCTACATGTATATTATATATGGAAGCGCCCTGATCCCTATCCTACATGTGTATTATATGGAAGCGCCCTGATCCCTATCCTACATATATATTATATATGGAAGCGCCCTGATCCCTATCCTACATGTGTATTATATGGAAGCGCCCTGATCCCTATCCTACATGTGTATTATATGGAAGCGCCCTGATCCCTATCCTACATTTATATTATATAGAAGCGCCCTGATCCCTATCCTACATGTATATTATATAGAAGCGCCCTGATCCCTATCCTACATGTGTATTATATATGGAAGCGCCCTGATCCCTATCCTACATGTATATTATATATGGAAGCGCCCTGATCCCTATCCTACATGTATATTATATATGGAAGCGCCCTGATCCCTATCCTACATGTGTATTATATGGAAGCGCCCTGATCCCTATCCTACATATATATTATATATGGAAGCGCCCTGATCCCTATCCTACATGTGTATTATATGGAAGCGCCCTGATCCCTATCCTACATGTGTATTATATGGAAGCGCCCTGATCCCTATCCTACATGTGTATTATATGGAAGCGCCCTGATCCCTATCCTACATTTATATTATATAGAAGCGCCCTGATCCCTATCCTACATGTATATTATATAGAAGCGCCCTGATCCCTATCCTACATGTGTATTATATGGAAGCGCCCTGATCCCTATCCTACATGTATATTATATATGGAAGCGCCCTGATCCCTATCCTACATGTGTATTATATGGAAGCGCCCTGATCCCTATCCTACATATATATTATATATGGAAGCGCCCTGATCCCTATCCTACATGTATATTATATATGGAAGCGCCCTGATCCCTATCCTACATGTGTATTATATGGAAGCGCCCTGATCCCTATCCTACATGTGTATTATATGGAAGCGCCCTGATCCCTATCCTACATTTATATTATATAGAAGCGCCCTGATCCCTATCCTACATGTATATTATATGGAAGCGCCCTGATCCCTATCCTACATATATATTATATATGGAAGCGCCCTGATCCCTATCCTACATGTGTATTATATGGAAGCGCCCTGATCCCTATCCTACATGTGTATTATATGGAAGCGCCCTGATCCCTATCCTACATTTATATTATATAGAAGCGCCCTGATCCCTATCCTACATGTATATTATATAGAAGCGCCCTGATCCCTATCCTACATGTGTATTATATATGGAAGCGCCCTGATCCCTATCCTACATGTGTATTATATATGGAAGCGCCCTGATCCCTATCCTACATGTATATTATATATGGAAGCGCCCTGATCCCTATCCTACATGTGTATTATATGGAAGCGCCCTGATCCCTATCCTACATATATATTATATATGGAAGCGCCCTGATCCCTATCCTACATGTGTATTATATGGAAGCGCCCTGATCCCTATCCTACATGTGTATTATATGGAAGCGCCCTGATCCCTATCCTACATTTATATTATATAGAAGCGCCCTGATCCCTATCCTACATGTATATTATATAGAAGCGCCCTGATCCCTATCCTACATGTGTATTATATATGGAAGCGCCCTGATCCCTATCCTACATGTATATTATATATGGAAGCGCCCTGATCCCTATCCTACATGTATATTATATATGGAAGCGCCCTGATCCCTATCCTACATGTGTATTATATGGAAGCGCCCTGATCCCTATCCTACATATATATTATATATGGAAGCGCCCTGATCCCTATCCTACATGTGTATTATATGGAAGCGCCCTGATCCCTATCCTACATGTGTATTATATGGAAGCGCCCTGATCCCTATCCTACATGTGTATTATATGGAAGCGCCCTGATCCCTATCCTACATTTATATTATATAGAAGCGCCCTGATCCCTATCCTACATGTATATTATATAGAAGCGCCCTGATCCCTATCCTACATGTGTATTATATGGAAGCGCCCTGATCCCTATCCTACATGTATATTATATATGGAAGCGCCCTGATCCCTATCCTACATGTGTATTATATGGAAGCGCCCTGATCCCTATCCTACATGTATATATTATATGGAAGCGCCCTGATCCCTATCCTACATGTATATTATATATGGAAGCGCCCTGATCCCTATCCTACATGTATATTATATATGGAAGCGCCCTGATCCCTATCCTACATGTATATTATATAGAAGCGCCCTGATCCCTATCCTACATGTATATTATATAGAAGCGCCCTGATCCCTATCCTACATGTATATTATATATGTAAGCGCCCTGATCCCTATCCTACATGTATATTATATAGAAGCGCCCTGATCCCTATCCTACATGTATATTATATATGTAAGCGCCCTGATCCCTATCCTACATGTATATTATATATGGAAGCGGCCTGATCCCTATCCTACATGTATATTATATATGGAAGCGGCCTGATCCCTATCCTACATGTATATTATATATGGAAGCGCCCTGATCCCTATACTACATGTATATTATATATGGAAGCGCCCTGATCCCTATCCCACATGTGTATTATATGGAAGCGCCCTGATCCCTATCCTACATGTATATTATATAGAAGCGCCCTGATCCCTATCCTACATGTATATTATATAGAAGCGCCCTGATCCCTATCCTACATGTATATTATATATGTAAGCGCCCTGATCCCTATCCTACATGTATATTATATAGAAGCGCCCTGATCCCTATCCTACATGTATATTATATATGTAAGCGCCCTGATCCCTATCCTACATGTATATTATATATGGAAGCGGCCTGATCCCTATCCTACATGTATATTATATATGGAAGCGGCCTGATCCCTATCCTACATGTATATTATATATGGAAGCGCCCTGATCCCTATCCTACATGTATATTATATATGGAAGCGCCCTGATCCCTATCCCACATGTGTATTATATGGAAGCGCCCTGATCCCTATCCTACATGTATATTATATATGGAAGCGGCCTGATCCCTATCCTACATGTATATTATATATGGAAGCGCCCTGATCCCTATCCTACATGTATATTATATATGGAAGCGGCCTGATCCCTATCCTACATGTATATTATATATGGAAGCGCCCTGATCCCTATCCTACATGTATATTATATATGGAAGCGCCCTGATCCCTATCCTTCATGTGTATTATATGGAAGCGCCCTGATCCCTATCCTACATGTATATTATATATGGAAGCGCCCTGATCCCTATCCTACATGTGTATTATATGGAAGCGCCCTGATCCCTATCCTACATGTGTATTATATGGAAGCGCCCTGATCCCTATCCTACATGTATATTATATATGGAAGCGGCCTGATCCCTATCCTACATGTATATTATATATGGAAGCGGCCTGATCCCTATCCTACATGTATATTATATATGGAAGCGCCCTGATCCCTATCCTACATGTATATTATATATGGAAGCGCCCTGATCCCTATCCCACATGTGTATTATATGGAAGCGCCCTGATCCCTATCCTACATGTATATTATATAGAAGCGCCCTGATCCCTATCCTACATGTATATTATATAGAAGCGCCCTGATCCCTATCCTACATGTATATTATATATGTAAGCGCCCTGATCCCTATCCTACATGTATATTATATAGAAGCGCCCTGATCCCTATCCTACATGTATATTATATATGTAAGCGCCCTGATCCCTATCCTACATGTATATTATATATGGAAGCGGCCTGATCCCTATCCTACATGTATATTATATATGGAAGCGCCCTGATCCCTATCCTACATGTATATTATATATGGAAGCGCCCTGATCCCTATCCCACATGTGTATTATATGGAAGCGCCCTGATCCCTATCCTACATGTATATTATATATGGAAGCGGCCTGATCCCTATCCTACATGTATATTATATATGGAAGCGCCCTGATCCCTATCCTACATGTATATTATATATGGAAGCGGCCTGATCCCTATCCTACATGTATATTATATATGGAAGCGCCCTGATCCCTATCCTACATGTATATTATATATGGAAGCGCCCTGATCCCTATCCTTCATGTGTATTATATGGAAGCGCCCTGATCCCTATCCTACATGTATATTATATATGGAAGCGCCCTGATCCCTATCCTACATGTGTATTATATGGAAGCGCCCTGATCCCTATCCTACATGTGTATTATATGGAAGCGCCCTGATCCCTATCCTACATGTATATTATATATGGAAGCGCCCTGATCCCTATCCTACATGTGTATTATATGGAAGCGCCCTGATCCCTATCCTACATGTATATTATATATGGAAGCGCCCTGATCCCTATCCTACATGTATATTATATATGGAAGCGCCCTGATCCCTATCCTACATGTATATTATATATGGAAGCGCCCTGATCCCTATCCTACATGTATATTATATATGGAAGCGCCCTGATCCCTATCCTACGTGTATCATTATATATGGAAGCGCCCTGATCCCTATCCTACGTGTATCATTATATATGGAAGCGCCCTGATCCCTATCCTACGTGTATCATTATATATGGAAGCGCCCTGATCCCTATCCTACGTGTATCATTATATATGGAAGCGCCCTGATCCCTATCCTACGTGTATCATTATATATGGAAGCGCCCTGATCCCTATCCTACGTGTATCATTATATATGGAAGCGCCCTGATCCCTATCCTACGTGTATCATTATATATGGAAGTGCCCTGATCCCTATCCTACGTGTATCATTATATATGGAAGCGCCCTGATCCCTATCCTACGTGTATTATATATGGAAGCGCCCTGATCCCTATCCTACGTGTATTATATAAGGAAGCGCCCTGATCCCTATCCTACGTGTATCATTATATAAGGAAGCGCCCTGATCCCTATCCTACGTGTATCATTATATAAGGAAGCGCCCTGATCCCTATCCTACGTGTATCATTATATAAGGAAGCGCCCTGATCCCTATCCTACGTGTATCATTATATAAGGAAGCGCCCTGATCCCTATCCTACGTGTATCATTATATAAGGAAGCGCCCTGATCCCTATCCTACGTGTATCATTATATAAGGAAGCGCCCTGATCCCTATCCTACGTGTATCATTATATATGGAAGCGCCCTGATCCCTATCCTACGTGTATCATTATATATGGAAGCGCCCTGATCCCTATCCTACGTGTATCATTATATATGGAAGCGCCCTGATCCCTATCCTACGTGTATCATTATATATGGAAGCGCCCTGATCCCTATCCTACGTGTATCATTATATATGGAAGCGCCCTGATCCCTATCCTACGTGTATCATTATATATGGAAGCGCCCTGATCCCTATCCTACGTGTATCATTATATATGGAAGCGCCCTGATCCCTATCCTACGTGTATCATTATATATGGAAGCGCCCTGATCCCTATCCTACGTGTATCATTATATATGGAAGCGCCCTGATCCCTATCCTACGTGTATCATTATATATGGAAGCGCCCTGATCCCTATCCTACGTGTATCATTATATATGGAAGCGCCCTGATCCCTATCCTACGTGTATCATTATATATGGAAGCGCCCTGATCCCTATCCTACGTGTATCATTATATATGGAAGCGCCCTGATCCCTATCCTACGTGTATCATTATATATGGAAGCGCCCTGATCCCTATCCTACGTGTATCATTATATATGGAAGCGCCCTGATCCCTATCCTACGTGTATCATTATATATGTAAGTGCCCTGATCCCTATCCTGCATGTATATTATCGTTATTATATATGTAAGCTCCCTGATCCAGATTCTGGCATATATTAGAATTATTATTGTAAGCGGCACGCCCTAATCACTATCCTGCATGTATATTATTATTATTATTATTATTTACAAGTGCATCTCAATAAATTAGAATATCATAAAGTTTATTTCAGCAATTCAATACAAAAAGGGAAACACATATATTATAGTCATTACACACAGAGTGATTTATTTCTGTTAATGTTGATGATTATGGCTTACAGCCAATGAAAACCCAAAAGTCATTATCTCCAGAAAATTAGAATAATTACCACAAAACACCTGCAAAGGCTTTCTAAGTGTTTAAAATGGTCCCTATAGGCCCCGTCACACTAAGCAACATCGCTGCTAACGAACAACTTTTGTGACGTTGCTAGCGATGTTGCTGTGTGTGACATCCAGCAACAACCTGGCCCCTGCTGTGAGGTCGTTGGTTGTTGCTGAATGTCCTGGGCCATTTTTTAGTTGTTGCTCTCCCGCTGTGAAGCACAGATCGCTGTGTGTGACAGCGACAGAGCAACAACTGAATGTGCAGGCAGCAGGAGCCGGCATCTGCAGACACTGGTAACCACGGTAAACATTGGGTAACCAAGAAGTCCTGTCCTTGGTTACCCGATATTTACCTTTGTTACCAGCCTCCGCCGCTCTCACTGTCAGTGTCGGCTCCTGCTCTGTGCACATTTAGCTGCAGCACACATCGGGTTAATTAACCCGATGTGTGCTGTAACTAGGAGAGCAGGGAGCCAGCGCTCAGTGTGCGCTGCTCCCTGCTCTCTGCACATGTAGCTCCGTGCGCTGGTAACCAAGGTAAATATCGGGTTGGTTACCCGATATTTACCTTAGTTACCAAGCGCAGCATCTTCCACGCGGCGCTGGGGGCTGGTTGCTGGTGAGCTCACCAGCAACTCGTGTAGCCACGCTCCAGCGATCCCTGCCAGGTCAGGTTGCTGGTGGGATCGCTGGAGCGTCGCAGTGTGACATCTCACCAGCAACCTCCTAGCAACTTACCAGCAATCCCTATCGTTGTTGGGATCGCTGGTAAGTTGCTTAGTGTGACTGGACCTTTAGTCTGGTTCAGTAGGCTACACAATCATGATAAGACCACTGACTTGATAGATGTCCAGAAGGCAGTCATTGACACACTCCACAAGGAGAAGGAAAGCTGCAAAAGGACAATTGCTAAAGAAGCTGCCTGTTCACAGAGTGCTGTATCCAAGCATATTAATGGATAGTTGAGTGGAAGGAAAAAGTGTGGTAGAAAAAGGTTCACAAGCAATCGGGATAACCGCAGACTTGATTGGATTGTTAAGAAAAGGCCATTCAAAAATTTGAGGGAGATTCACAAGGAGTGGACTGCTGCTGGAGTCAGTGCTTCAAGAGCCACCACACACAGAGGTATCCAGGACATGGGCTAAAAGTGCCGCATTCCTTCTGTCAAGCCACTCATGACCAATAGACAATGCCAGAAGCATCTTACCTGGGCTTCCATAACACCTCAGCAGTGCCACAGGCTGATCGCCTCTCCATGCCACGCCGCATCGATGCAGTAATTCATGCAAAAGGAGCCACGACCAAGTACTGAGTGCATTTACTGTACATACTGTTCAGTAGGTGCCAACATTTCTGAGTTTAAAATCATTTATTTAGTTGGTATATACTCTAATTTTCTGAGATAATGACTTTTGTGTTTTCATTGGCTGTAAGTCATAATCATCAACATGAACAGAAATAAACACTTGATAGAGATCACTCTGTTTGTAATGACTATATAATATATGCGTTTCCCTTTTTGTATTGAATTACTGAAATAAACTTTTTGATATTCTAATTTATTGAGATGCACCTGTATGTAAGCACCCTGACTGATCCCTATCCTGCCATATATTAGAATTGTTATATATAGAAGTGCTCTGATCCCTATCCTGCAGGTTCCTAGCGTTCTGAAGCCGTGCAGACGCTGGACTGGGAGCCACGCTGCCTTAAAGGGAACCAAACATCATCATTTTCCTATATAAGGTGCAGCCAGTGCAGTACTGGCACTATCATTCACATTGTGTACATACCATCAGGGTGCAGCTCGGGTGTTTAGGCTGTGAAATCCAAGTTTATAAAGTTTGAAAATTCGTGCACTTTTTGATTGACGTGTGCACCTCGCTGCTAATGTCCGAGCGGGTTATGCACGTGTATCCCCGCCCCCCTGCCGCCTGTTCCTCCCTCCCTCTGGCCGTATGTAAATTTCTAATCTTCAGTTACACGGCGTCGGATTTAGCATCTGCGCATAGCGCTCATCTCCGGTGCCGTGTTTCTGATTCTGAAACCCACAGTATTATGGAGCATGCTTTATAAAGTTGAATTTCACAGCCTAAACACCCGAGCTGCCCACTAATGGTATGTACACAATGTGCCTGATAGTGCCAGTACTACACTGGCTGTGTGACGCCCTGGACTAGCCAGGTAGTCACAAACATACCAACACACACACACCCACCCTGGGCAGTTAGACCAGTCAATCAAAAATCCTTGTTGCCTTCCTCCAGGGTCTGATGTCCACACCAGGTGGGGCGGAGTCAGGCGGTTGGCCCCACCCACCGAGGAGTTCACAGTCCTGGAGGCGGGAAAAGTGACAGTTTAGTCTTGGAGGTCAAAGTGAGAGGAGTAAACACTTGGGTGTCTGGGTTGGAGCCCAGACACTGACAGCAAGGTTGTCCGCAGAGCCGTAAGGACCGGAGTCGGGCGACGGCCCGCCGGTACCGGACCGGGGAACGGAGTGAAGCTAAGCACACAGGCAGGGCCATCGGACCCCGACCAGGCTTGGAGCCGCCGTCAATAGTCAAATCCGAATGTGACAGGAACCCCTGGGGTTTCCCAACAACCAAGTCCTGATTGAAGGCAACAGTCCACCCAGAGAGGGTATACCGCCACCGCCACAGGCTAGAGATCCGAGGGCCAGCGCCTGCGGGCAACACGGGCTCCTACGGCACCTATACGCCGGGAAGCGGACTACCGGTGGGCAACCACAGGAGTCAAGAACATTCTCACAGGTGCAGGGAACGACAGCCACCATCAGCCGTCCGGGCCGGGGAGAGCACAACAACAACACTGCAGCCGGCTGCGGGACCCGTCTATCCGGCCGTTTTGGTTTACCAGAGACTGTCAGTGATTGTCTGAGTGAGTACACCAGTGCCGTCCGGCACCGCGCCGCGCAGTCCCTGCACCCCAGCCATCCGGCCTCCCCGTCATCACCACCGGGCCCCGGGATAACCAACCCCCTACCCACGGAGGGGACAACATCTCAGCTGCACCCTACCATCTCTCCCGGGATCCCCGTTATCAGCAGCGGTGGTGCCACCATCACCACGTCCCGTGGGTGGCGTCACGAACAATCTCCCTAAACATACCATCCCCTTTTCACTCACGGGTGAGGAGCGCTGCTCGCGTCCCTGGGTCCAGTCCACCGCTCGAGCAGCAGCAGAAGCCCCGGACCCGAGCGTGGCGAGCGCGTCCCCTCCGCCCGCGACAGCTGCACCTTATATAGGAAAATGCTGATGTTTGGTTCCCTTTAAGGAAATTAACTTTATACCTCCCAGAAGCCTTCGGCGTTCAGCCATAGGGGCGCCGGCTGCACGCCTATCAGTCACTGCTCTATGCGTAGTGAGTAGAGGCTGTAACCACGCCCCAGCACTGAGTGACAGCCGACCCCCATGGACCGAAATCTAATTAAAACGAACCTGTTAGGTTCAGTATGCACCCAGAACCACAAGCAGTTCTGGGTGCAGATTGCTAATTCCTGCCTAACTGTCCCTGTATACACTAACCTAGATAAAGAGATTTTTAGAAAAAGTATTTCTAAAGATCTTTTATCTTATGCTAATGAGGCCAGGGACTAGTCTTAAGGGTGTTATATGCCCCGACTAGCCACCCTTTTAGCATGTTAGCACTCCCACCGGGGTGTAGTAACATGCTATTCAATGCAGCGTCGCTGCTCTTACCTGTATTTCCTGTGGCCACGCTTCTGAATGCCTGGAACTTTCAGTCATGCGCAGTTGACCTCTCTGAAGCCGGGACGCATACACCCGGCTTCATACTGCGCATGACTGGAAGTGCCGAGCATTCAGAAGCGCGGTCACAGCGAACACAGGTATGCGCGGCACTGCTTGTGACACTGCATTGAATTGCATGTTAGTACACCGGGAGGGTGACTAGTCAGGGGATATAATGCCCTTGGGACTAATCGCCTCGCTCATTAGCATGAGATAAAAGATAAAAGAAATACTTATTCTAAAGATCTGTTTATGCTAGTGTATATGACGCGCCCATGGGGTCTGGGGGGTTACTCGTCACTGGGCCGGTGTAGGGTGGTTTGGGATGTCACAGCAGCCAGGCCCGGTTCCGTGACTCCGGTGGTGTCAATAAAAGATGGAGGGGCTATTTACAGGGGAGAATAGAGTTTATATTCGTGACGTCACCTGTGGTTTGCAGCTAACATAGGACCTGCCGCTGCGGAAGGTATCCTCTGGGGCAGATGGTAGCGCAGGTCAGTTGGTGCAGCTCTCCACAGGCAGAGATCAGCAGGCCCCAGGGATGTTGGGAGTAGCATTCTGCTGCTGCCATGCACCTAAGGCGCGGGAAGGATTGGACGACACAGGGGTTGCAATCAAAGTTCTTTACTCACTGAAGTATCACTGTCTCTGGATTGCCGCACTCCGCTGTCATGGGCTCCAGCCGATCCCGGATAGTTCGGAGGTCAGAGCCGATACTTCTTTATGTGCGTCCTTCTTACTTGCGCTGTGTTGTGTGTGTCCCTGCGGCTTGAAGCTACGCTTGGACCCTGGTCCTAGTATTGGCTCCGGTCCTGTCCCTTATGGCAGGCAGCGCGAGTCCTTTACTGGCGCCACTCTTTTGTCACGGCCCCGGGCACTTTGTGTGGGCCAGACTTGCAATCTTTTTCCCTGCGGATTCTGCTGGTAGGACTTGCAGTACCCACCAGCCTAGGGCTCCGCACCCTGCTCTCTGCGCTCGGTCCTGAGGGAGCTATGGCGCAGCTCTCTCCCCAAGCTCCTTGTTCGCACCTCACTGTCCCTCCTGTCTGTCTGTGTCGCCTTACTCCCTCTGAAGATGCTCCACCCCCCCACACCCGGGTTGCTGAACTAGTGGGCAGGAGGTCCCATACCTTATGATGGCCACCACCAGGACCCTACCTTAACCCAGTCCCAGTGGGAGGGCGACTAACTATGTGTTGCGTGGATTGTGGTGTTTACCGGCAATGACCTTCTCTGTACCTGGGATGAATACTGCACCTCTGCCGAGGTGCAGTACCCTGTGGCGACTGAAGCCTCAGGGGCGCCACATATACAGAGATGGTTAGGCGGGGATTAGAAATATGCACCCAGAACTGCTCGTGGTTCTGGGTGCATATTGCACCTGGCAGGTTCACTTTAACAGAAAAATTCAAATGGTGATTAAAGAACAACAAAGCAGGTTTCTTCATCCAGGGTCCAATGTAGTCAGTATTACAGCGCGATTACAGCCAGGCCTTTACTGTACACTATAAAAAATCGTGCTGACAGGTTGTCTTTTAAGGCTAAGTTCACACATCCTGTGTTTTCAATCCGTCAGGTCCGTCAGCAACGGATCAGTCATTTTCAAGATGTCAACTGATGCAACTGATGTGTTTTTCACAGGATTCCTTTCACAGGAATCCTGTGAAAAAACGGATCAGTTGCGTCCGTTACATCCGCTGTGCGTCCGTTTTTTGACGGATCAGTCATGATCCGTCTGTGTTTTGGACAGCCCAGTGGGCGTGCCAAGCATGCTGGGCATGCTCAGTAGAGCATGACGGAATCCTGCGCTGGATTCCGTTGTAAGACGGATTACGACGGAATCCAGCACCATAGACATGCATTACAAGCTTGACGGATGGCGACGGATTCCTGCGCGGCGCGTTAATTTTGACGGCCCGAAAAAACGTTACATTCTGCGTTGCTCCCCGCTCGGCGGTCAGTCAAAAACGACGGACCGCGACGCAGCGGATGCAACGCAGGGTCATCAGTCGCAATCCGTCACTAATAGAAGTCTATGGGGAAATACAGGATTCCTGCAAAATATTTTGCAGGATTCCGTAATTCCTCAAGGCTACGGATTGTGACTGATGCAAAACACAGGATGTGTGAACTTAGCCTAAGACACAATGTTCCTAACTGTTCTGAAATATACCTTATATCTCTCTAGATAATGACAAAGTTCCTGCAAGCACGTAAAAGACCAGGTAAAGAGAAGAGGCGAAAACCATGGGTATTACAGAAAACCAGAAAAGCGGTCTTTTGTAGTGCTGAGAAGTAAGCCTGCTATCTACTCTGCACCACGTACAGTTTATAAGTGTTGGATGTATCTTTAGTAAAAAAAAAAAAAAAAAAAAAACACTCCCATTTCAGAAAGATGCAAACATTGGTATTCACTACAAGCCCATGTCCATGTCTGGTTGACTATAAATCCAAACAGTTGCACACTGAAAAGGCCAAAAATGTACTAGGGAAAATATGGCACTGCATTCTTGCAAAAGAGAGATATTTAGTTTATGTATTGGCCAATGCATGTAAACCCGGAAACCAAACTGCATGTCTGGTTGACGACACGGGCTTGGAATAAATACCATTTTTTTTTTTTTATTTTTCTGAAGTGGGAGTGCTGACACCTTTTAATATATACCATGGTCTAGACCAATGTTTTCCAAACTCCAGTCCTCATGACCCCCAACAAGTCATGTTTTCAGGATTTCCTTACTATTGAACAGGTGATGGAATCATTATCAAGGCATCACCTGTGCTATTGTGGCGCCCCTGAGGCTTCCGTCGCCACAGGGACATTGCACCTCAGCCAGAGGTGTGATGCCCAATCCTGGGTAAGGAAAGGAGTAAACGCCGGCCCACAGGCAAAATTCACACTACACCCATTGTTGGGCATATATTGGGACTGGAGATAGTGGCAGCCACCCCCATCCTGTATGATGGGGGGGGGGGGGGGGCGTAAGACCCATCTCTTCCCCCATAGGGTGGGGCCTAGCAACTGGGAAAGTGGGAGGAGCCAACAGAAAGTTAGAGCAGAGACAGGAGGGTCAAGTTCAGTTAGTCTGGAGGAGAGAGAGGTAGATACCTCAGAATAAGTGACAGAACGTGAAGCTTCCTGGTGGAGACCCTGGGGCCCAGCTAGGCCCAGGTGACACCACAGACCAAGAAAGAAAGGATTCCAGGGCCACTGAAAGGCTTTCAAGCTTGTGGACTATTCCACTAAGTCATCGGGTGGAGGGATCGAGCTGCATACAGGGAACGGTCCCTAGAAACTGGAAGAAGAGAAGTCATTTTCCAAAATTAAACACCGAAGGCCCAGGGTGGTTGCAAGCGCCCAGGGCCACATCCCACTGTAGAATCCCTGGGAAGAGGGCAAAGTTCCATCCAGGCAAGTCTTCTTGTCCAGAACCTATAGTGTAGGCCAAGACCGGTTTATCCAGAAAAGTCAAGGCTTTGAAGACAGCTGAGGAAAGAGACACAACAAAAAGGGTGCACCGGCATTTACTTCCAGAACTACCCGGGATCGGCGGAGGTCCCTGACAGGGGATTCCAGCACACCAGTGGGCGACCAGGTCGCGACAGATACTAATCAGTGAGTAAAACCCTGAAACTGCACCCCCTGGTGTTGCCTCCATTATTTCGCCTGCACCATTCACAAAAGCACCATAGACTTTAATAGGCACCAACGGTTGCCCCGGGGCACCACTCCACCTGTGGGGAGCAGAACCATCCCAGCTGCTAATCCATCAGCCCCGGAGATCCCATTCAGCAGCGGCGGCTCCATAGCCGTAATCCACAGGTGGCGCCACGAATATTTCCACAAACGTTAATTATAATACCACCACCATCACTGCCATATTAGTTGACCCCGCCAGGGTCACGGAGTCGGGCCCCGCCACCACTGACTACCCCCGGACTAGTCCGGCCTGACACCAGGTGGCCCATAGCCCTGGGGTGGGCGAGTCACTATATTAAGGAAATCCTGAAAACATGACCTGTTGGGTGTCGTGAGAACTGGAGTTTGGGAACCACTGGTCTAGACTTTGTACCTTGCACGAGCACTTTGATGCTGTATACACTATCTTCTTTTTTTTTTTTTTATTCTAGCTTTCTACACAGTGGTACGTATTACTGCACACTTAGATTAAATGATCTAGGCCTTTAATCCATCACCGATCAGCCACATCCAAGCTGGTGGGTAGTTGTTTACTGGCCTGTTAAGACAGGTGATGAATATTCAATGTTCACAGAATGATCATTAAAGACGTTGTCCACTACTTGGACAGCCCCTTCTCAATCCCTATGTTCTATTCACCTCCGGTACTGGCACTGTTCCAGCGGAATCTGCACGGTCTCTCCCGAAGTTGTGTGACATTGTTGTATCACATAATCCATGCAGCCAATCGGAGCTGGCTTCACTGTCCCCTTCTTCGGACAAATCAGAAATGTGAAGGAGGCGAGAGCTGTGGATTCTCTCTCATTTAATCTGAATGTCAGCTATGTCTGAAGGAGGGAATAATGAAGCCTGTTATGCCATCCCTGGTAGAGCCAGTGCTGACACCACTGGAAAAGTGCTAGTACTGGAGATAGGTAGATGTTTTATTATTTTACTGGGGGAAACATGGGGAGTGAGAGGTTTCTTCAAGTACAGGATAGCACCTTTAGGGTATGTGCCCACGTAGCAGTTTTGTGTGCAGATTTCCTGCACATAAGGCCCGTTTCACACGTCAGTGAAAAACACTGACGTTTTTCACTGGCGTGTAAAACACGCACATGTCCCTGCGTGTGCCGTGAATCTCGGCACACGTGGGTTGTCTAAGTGCAATCTGGGCTCCGTTCTCCGTGGCCCGTGATTGCACTTAGAGATTCACTCACCTGCTCCCGCTCTCCATGGTGCTGATCGCTCCCGCGACGCAGCATCCGGCTGGCGGTCACCCCCGCAGCAGCTGCTTCCGGGTCGGCTGTGTCGCGCATAATATGCGCGACAGTAATCAGCCGGCTTAGAAGCAGCAGGGAGGACGGGCTGCAGAGGACATCGCTGGACGCCGGGTGAGTTTAAAATGATTTTTATTTTAAAAGCACGTTTTTTTCTGGCACGTGTTTCACGGACCACACCACTGCGTGGTCCGTGGAACATCAGTGATGCCAGAAAAAAATGGACATGTCGCCGTGCGGCAATCACGCACACGCGGGTACACCGCACGGAGACACGTGCAGTGAAAAATCACTGACGTGTGAGCAGACCATTCATTAGAATGGGTCTGCGTATGTCAGTGATTCTAGTACGTTTAAAAAAAAGCACAAACGTCCCAGAATCACTGACGTGTGAAAGGGGCGGCCTAAAACTGCATGTTTTGGCAGAAAAAAAACGCTCGTATTTTAACACATTTGTGGGGGTTTTTAAGCGTTTTTTTTTTTTTTTTTTTATCTTTTAGAGTTTTTGCATCATGGCAATCACGAGGGTTCCTGCACTGTAGCCCTGTGATCGCAGTCCGGTCTCCAGTTGATGTTACAGCTGAGAGCCGGGTCTCACTACCTCTCCCGACAGTTTAAACCTCTACATGCTGCAATCAATCATGATTTCAGGAGGCAGGGAGAGGAATCTCTTACCTCTCCTTGGCGATCGAGTACCTGTAATTTGATCACAGGGACCTGATCGCTGCCATAGCAACCCTGGATCATCACCATGATAACCCTGGGTTACTGAGCTACTGATCACATCATAGACCATGCCTGTGGCATGGAGTATGAGACAAATTGTCAGTGATCCGAGTGCAGCACTGACTGATATAATATACTGCAATGATCAAGCATTGCAGTGGATTAAATCAGATGCAGGAAAGAATTGCTGGGGTGCGTTTTCCTTGCAGTATTAATTAAAATCTGTGGGCACACAGCCTTTAAGCGAATCTGTCACCAGGTTTTTGCTACCCCCATCTGAGTGCAGCATAATGTAGAGACAGAGACCCTGACTCTAGTGATGTATCACTTATTACTGGGCTGCTTTTTGTCATTTTCATAACATCACTGTTTTCTCTGCTGCAGATCTTGCAGTTATACAGAGTTCATGAATATGCTGGACTACCGAGCAGCACACCAAGTAGTCCTCTAATGATAATCTACTGCTGATTTAATTAGTGATTTTATAAAAATTCCACTGCACAGCCCAGTAAGTGACACATCTCTGGAATCATGGTCTCTCCTCCTTCCATGCTGCTCAGATTAGTTGGCAAAAACTTAGTGACAGATTCCCTTTAATACAATGGTTCTGTGCAGAATATCTTGTTATCGGAACACGTCTTGGTTATACTTGATGTGGTTCGAATAACGATGGAACGTTTTGCTCATTTGTTGAGATTGTGGACTAAAGCGGGCTTTACATGCTGCGACATCGCTAATGCGGAGTCGTTGGGGTCACGGAATTCGTGACGCACATCCGGCCGCATTAGCGATGCCGTTGCGTGTGACACCGATAAGCGATTTTGCATCGTTGCAAAAACGTGCAAAATCGCTAATCGGCGACATGGGGGTCCATTCTCAAATCTCGTTACTGCAGCAGTAACGAGGTTGTTCCTCGTTCCTGCGGCAGCACACATCGCTGCGTGTGACGCCGCAGGAACGAGGAAGCTCCCCTTACCTGCCTCCCGGCCGCTATGAGGAAGGAAGGAGGTGGGCGGGATGTTACGTCCCGCTCAGCTCCGCCCCTCCGCTGCTATTGGGCGGCGGTTCAGTGACGTCGCTGTGACGCCGCACGGACCGCCCCCTTAGAAAGGAGGCGGTTCGCCTGTCACAGCAACGTCGCCGGACAGGTATGTATGTGTGACGGCTGTTGTGCGACACGGGCAGCGATTTGCCCGTGTCGCGCAACAGATGGGGGCGGGTACCCACACTAGCGATATCGGGACCGATATCGCAGTGTGTAAAGTAGCCTTAAGTGCACTTATTCTAAATTAATCTGAAGGTCAGCTCCTGTATCTGGAGGTGCATTGTCTTTGTTTTCACTCTGTGATTTATATTACAGTTCTGTCTATTCAGATTGACTGCTGTGTATAGACAGTTCTCCAGGGTGTCTGATGAGTAACTCCTATAGGCCCTTTTCACACATCAGTTTTTTGCCATCAGTCACAATCCGTCGAACTTTGAAAAAAAAAAACGGATCCGGCAACTGATGCCGCTGGATCCGTTTTTTTTCTCATCGACTTGTGTTGGCGACGGATTGCGATGGATGGCCTCATGTTTCATCAGTCGTTCGACAAATCCGTTGAAAAATGTTTGTATGTCGGACAGAGACAATGGCCAAAGTAACATTTTTTGTGTACGTCGAAAAAACGGACAGCGACGGATCCGTCCGCCGTTAATCGTTTGGTAGAATGGAAGCCTATAGGCGTAGGATCCGTCGTCATCCGTCAAAACAGAATCCGGCGATGGATTCCGTTTTTTTTTAACAGAGCATGCTCCAGTTTATTATTTAGCCCCCAGCTAGTCGGATCCGTCAAAAAACGGATCCATCGCATCAGTTTAGCCACAATCTGCAACAGATCCGTCGAGAAAACTGATTGTGACTGATGGCAAAAAACTGATGTGTGAAAGGGGCCTTAAGGGCTCGCTAATATTGGCGTATAACACAGACGAATGCAATGTTAGGCTAGTTTCACACTTGCGTTGAACGGTATCCGTTGCATTGCGTTGTGTGACGGATGCAACGGATGTGTTGCATATAGTGGCACAACGGATGCAACGGATGCTGCAAAACAACGCAATTTGTTTTGATTTTTTTTTTTTTTACAGTTTTACCAGCGGCAGACTGCACGCTGCGTTTTTTTTTTTTTTTTTTTTTTTTTATCGCGTGTCTTGTTGTCAGAACTGTCCGACATTTGACTTCCCAGCAAAGTCTATGAGAAGTCAGTTTTTCTGTGCACACGTTGCAGTTTATTTGTCAGTGCTTTTTTTGACAAAAGTTTGTGACAAAAAAGAAGCAGCATGTTCATTCTTTCTTACGTTCTTGTCAACATTTGTCAAATTGGTGTGTTTGGCATGCGTTTTACCCGCAGTTTTGTGAACAGAAAAGCTGGAGTGATTTTGGCATGTCTCCCCCTCCCTCTCCGCTGTCACACGGTTTCCGTGGCCTTTTCTTCCTCTTCTGAACCCGCTCATTAGCCTTCTACATATTCACTCCTCAACCCGTCTGTGATTGGTTGCAGTCAGACGTGCCCCCATGCTGAGTTACACCTGTCTGACTGCAATCAATCATAGCCGCTGGTGTGTGTGTCTACATTGTACAGTACTGTACAGCCCACTTCAGTAGCGGCCTGACCCTCACAGCCGTGAACCAATGACATCACTGCTGTGACACATGCCGTACTGTGGGACTCGTAGCTGTGATGTCAGGAGTTCACCCCAGTTCATTCTGATCGTTGTGGCTCTGTCTGCACTCACAGCTGGCAGACATGCTGTATGGCCGCTCGCTGTGACAGGACAGGGATGTAGCAGAGCTGAATTGCCGTGGGACCTCGTGTGGATTACTTCGGACCTGGAGGCGTGTTTTGGGGTTAATAAATTGGTGAAAGAGGGGGCTTATTTTAATTCAAATAAATGATTTTTTTTGTCTGTTTGTGGTTATTTACTTTCACTTACAGATTAATGATGGGGGGTGTCTCATAGATGCCTGACATCACTAACCTAGGGCTTAAAGGGAACCTGTCACCTAAAATATGCGTTCTGATCTATCAGCAGACGCATGTGTGCCCTAATTACACCTTCCTACCCATCTCTGTGTTATAAAATTGTATAATATGAAAGTAATAAAAAACGTTTCATTACCTTCATATTTCCTATGTAAATAGCAGGGAATATGGTCACAGGGGAGGCGCCTTGCACTGCATACTTTTCGTGGTATCACGCCCCTGTGGGTGTGATACCATGGAGTCACACGAGCAATGTCACCGTCGCTCATTCTATCCTGCGTGCATTGTGGCAGGCTTCGTTTCCGGGTGTTCACGCGCCGGCTTCAGAAGCGCACTGCGCATGCGCAGTGCACGTCTGAAACTGATAAGGAGAACCCGGAAGAGAAGCCTGCCGCAATAGTAAGTGTAAACGCGCGCAGGATAGAATGAGCGACGATGACGTTGCTCATGTGACTCCATGGTATCACTCCCACAGGGGTGTGATACCACAGAAAGTATGCAGGGCAAGGCGCCGCCCCTGTGACCATATTCCCTGCTATTTACATAGGAAATATGAAGGTAATAAAACGTTTTTTATTACTTTCATATTATACAATTTTATAACACGGGGATGGGTAGGAAGGTGTAATTATGGCACACATGCGTCTGCTGATAGGTCAGAACGCATATTTTAGGTGACAGGTTCCCTTTAATGGCAGATGTGGGCTGCCATTAACCCCTTATTACCCCAATTGCCACCGCACCAGGGCAATTGGGAAGAGCTGGGTCCAGCGCCAGAATTGGCACATCTTATAGATGCGCCACTTCTTGGGCGGCTGTGGGCTGTTATTGTTAGGCTTGAAAGGGCCAAATAATGATGACCTTTCTCACCCTAATAGTATCAGCCCCCAGTTGTCTGCTGCACCTTGGCTGGTGTTAGAAAAATGTGGGGACCCCACTTTCATATGTTATTTTTTTTTTTAATTTATTTATTTAATAATTATTTAAAAAAAAAAAAAAAAAAAAAACACGTTGGATCCCCTCTTTTTCATAACCAGCCAAGGTACAGTAGACAGCTGAGGGTTGCAGCTTGTAGCTGCTGCTGTTCCTGTCCTGGATAAAAAAAGGGGGGGATCCCACGTCATATAATTTTTTTTTATTTTTTTTTACCTCCCAAAAAAAAACAGCTAGCCAAGCTGGCTATCCCTCTATCAAGCTATTCTATGTGTTCTGTCTTATCTAATCTATATGTTCTTATTATCTAGCCATCCTATTATTTTTTTTCTACCTTTCATCTATTGTAGCTATCTATCCATTATCCTATCATTTTTTTTG
Organism: Anomaloglossus baeobatrachus; assembly: GCF_048569485.1. Lineage (NCBI taxonomy): Eukaryota > Metazoa > Chordata > Amphibia > Anura > Aromobatidae > Anomaloglossus > Anomaloglossus baeobatrachus. Next base: position 447,787,609 of record NC_134354.1, on the reverse strand, counting down.
TTTCTTCTTTAAAAAACGCAATAACCAAAAACACACCGACATTACAAGTTGTTTTTTTTTTTGTTTTTGTTTTTTTTTTATACATTTCCAGGCTCTTTCTGACAAGGTGCAGTTATGGTTGCAGTTTGTGTGCAGAAAAACTGCAGCATGCGCATGTAGCCTAATTGCTCATTATTATCTAGTCTATATGGACCATTACTGTATAAATGAATTCTTACCCTATGTACTTTATATTTGCAGGATAACAGAACAGACAGAGGCAGGGCCGCCATGGTATCTCACCTGGGTCCATTCCTTATGGTTTAGATTACCCAGTACGAGTGTAGTGGGTTCCATAGTGAAAGCCTTCATATCCTTATGTGTGTGGAGCCAGAACTGTGTAAATAAGGTAAATGGATTTCAGTATAATTTGGGGAAGATTTATGAAGTCCTATATAAGAAAAACCATTTTTGTTGCCCATAGCAACAAATCACAGTGCAGATTTAATTTGTGAGGCCCGATTCAGACAGGGCACAACTAAATAAATGTATCCCTTGATTTCATAAGTGCATTCACCACCTTGTAACCCTTTTCTTTCAGCCACTCATTTTTGTAAGAAATATCTTTGCTCCACCGTTAACCTATCACCTTGAACAACGGACATTGAAACGGCGCTTACATAAACTTGAAGTTGAGTTTCTAAAGCTGCAGCTAACACTTAAGGTAACCCCATACATTATCAGTCATTTAGCAGGAAGATCAGCAGATGACTTAATGCACCACCCTAGTGATTTTTTTCTCTTTTCTTCCTCTTTGCTAGATATCATATTTGTAATTGTTGGAAATATAGTAGCTTACTTGGTTGTCATGTCCTCCCGGTTTCATTGGTACTCCGGTCCATTGTAGCATCCCGTGACTGCATCTGTAACCTGCCGGATCACTGTGTGAAGCAGTGATTATTCTCATAGACTTTTATTGAGAAAATGTAAAAAGTGACTTGCAACCAGTGTGTGATTCGCAGGAAATATACAGTCACCTGGTGCCGCAGCAGACCGGAGCGCCGCCTAAGGCTAGTTTCACACAAACGGCTTTTCGCCGGTTTGCCGGATTCGGTGCACTCCAGTACAGTATACAGTACAATGGCAGCGTGACAAGCTCCGGTCACATGCTGTCATGAGACCGGAGCATGTGACTTGTGAGTTACCACGCTGCCATTGTACTGTATCACAGTGTACTGGAGTCCGCCGAATGCGGCAAACCGGCGAAAAGCCGGATGTGTGAAACTAGCCTAAAACAGCACAAAACGGCAACCAGTGAGTATTCTATTGCTTTCATGACATTTATATACACGATGGGAACAGCATGATCAAGCAGCAGATACTTTCCTTACAGCGATGTGATGTGAAATATTGCTTTAATTGGGGTCTCTACCTCTACACTATGCTGCTTTCAGATTTGGTGGTAAAAACCTGGTGACAGATTGCCTTTAAAGCACATTAGACTTATGTTGACTGAACAGTGTTACAGCGGTGGACTTGGCTAACAATTTAGACTGTTATGGGGTACCTCCTGACTCTTCTACTTCTTTCTTGGCATCACTTGTATTGGGCATGTCGGATCCGTCTGATCCTTTTTATTCTTGGGAGATCGGTTGACCCCAGAGAAAATCTGTCAGCAGCTCTCTCATAGAGCACACCTGAGTGTCTGAACCAAGTGTTCCTATGTATGAGCGACTCTGGGGAGATGGCTGTCAGCTGACTTATCATTGATCTGATGACTATCAAATATGTATTTGAGCTTTACTTGTGTTTACGATCAATTGTGTTCATTTTCTCTCAGACTAAAGAGACCAATTCAAGATCAGGAAGTGTCTGCTGTTGTAGATGTCAGCAAGCCAAGACCCTGCCTTCTATAAGAGACTTTAAGGTGGAAACAGCAGAAGCCAGTCTCCTGCCATCTGTACCACTACTTCCTCCACCACCACCCCCTCCACCTCCTCCCCCACCAGTTCCACCACCTCCTCCCCCACCAGTTCCACCACCTAGCTTTCCACTTGAAAGACCTCTTGCACTGTTGAAGAAAGTGGCAAGCGTTCGACCCCCAAAGGTAGGATAATTAAGCAATACATTATACAAAAATTTATATTGGGTTTTTGAATGCTATTTTTTTTTCTTTTTTTTTTTTTCTTCACCCAAACCAAGTGCATGTTTTGGCTTTGCAATCTAAAGAATACTAATCTAAACAGAAAACTTGACATACTGTATCTTTTTCAGGCACCACCAGCGCAACAAGAAGGACCCATTCAAGTAACCCTTAAAGATCTTCTGAATGTCAAATTAAGAAAGACCAAAGACAACATTGACAAACAAAAAGTAAGATTCCTACAAAGTTACTTTCCTCTGTTATCGGTAGGAATAAAGCCAAATTTCCCCACATGGACAAAGGATTAAGTTGCCCAATTCTTGTTTTCCCTGACATCAAGAGATGCCCCCCTCTTCATTAGATATACTGATCCTACCAAAATTGGTTGGTTTGATCAATTTGTATCTAATGCATAAGATCACCCCTATAGATATATATTCTAAGGCTTGCCCTAATAATCTGTACCATATACGTACGTACGTGTGCATGTGTGTGTATATATGTATATGTGTATATATATATATAGATATAGATATTATCCTGTTTTAAGTCTTGTATTATATTTTCAGACGGCAGTAATCAGATGTCAAAGCTTTCCGCTGATCACCATGTCAGAGCTGCAGGGTGTTAAATTGAAGATAGCTTCCAACTTGCCACCAAAGCGCCCCACAAATGTTTTTAAGTAAGTTGCTGAACAGGAATATGTTAAATACTAAATTATTTGCATTTTCTTGCTCCAAATGAGGTTGTCCTATGATTTTTTTTTTTTTTTTTTATATAGAGAAAAGCTTAAAAGCCCACTGGACGTCAGACAACGTCTGAGAAAGGTCAACATGGAAAGGTAAGCCTATGTTTTTACTGAAAATGGCAAAAATACAGATTGAGAGAAACCTTCTTGAAGAGCATGTATCACTTCAAAGCTCAGCCTAAACCCAGTTTCACCAGTTCTGTAAAAATGGGAATGGGTTTGATACCACCGTCATCTAATTCATGGCGACCTGTGGTGTCTCTAACTAGAGTAAAGGCTACTTTACACACTGCGATATCGGTCCCGATATCGCTAGTGTGGGTACCCGCCCCCATCTGTTGCGCGACACGGGCAAATCGCTGCCCGTGCCGCACAACATCGCGCAGACCCGTCACACATACATACCTGTCCGGCGACGTCGCTGTGACGGGCGAACCGCCTCCTTTCTAAGGGGGCGGTCCGTGCGGCGTCACAGCGACGTCACTGAACCGCCGCCCAATAGCAGCGGAGGGGCGGAGCTGAGCGGGACGTAACATCCCGCCCACCTCCTTCCTTCCTCATAGCGGCCGGGAGGCAGGTAAGGGGAGCTTCCTCGTTCCTGCGGCATCACACGGAGCGATGTGTGCTGCCGCAGGAACGAGGAACAACCTCGTTACTGCTGCAGTAACGAGATTTGAGAATGGACCCCCCATGTCGCCGATTAGCGATTTTGCAAGTTTTTGCAACGATGCAAAATCGCTTATCGGTGTCACACGCAACGGCATCGCTAATGCGGCCGGATGTGCGTCACGAATTCCGTGACCCCAACGACTCCGTATTAGCGATGTCGCAGCGTGTAAAGCCCGCTTAAGATTTGTGACGAGATGCACAATCTCTCATTACACTCTTAAGAGGCAAGTGATTCGATAAGAGGCTTGCTCCTCAATCATTCTGGTGTTTCTGACTCCTCCACGATCCCTCATCAAGACTGGACAAAAGGCTTGCAGTATTTGGATTTTAGCAGAAAAGAAATCCCAAAAGGAGAAAAAAAAGTATTATACAGAGTGTAACCAGTCTGTTGTTCACAAATGTTTTTATTTTTCTTCAGGAGTCCAGGAGGTACCCCACTATATGACCGAGAAAACAAGGAAAATGGCACTGGTCTCACCCCATTAATGACAAAGGCTTTAAGGCGAAAATTCCAGGCAAGTTTGTAGCTACAGATGTAGGAGAGCTAAATTTGTTATTTAAAGGGAATCTGTCACATACCCAAATGCTATTTACATGCATATATGGGGTTAATGGCTACAAGGGGAAATTAATTTTCTTCAGCGCTCTATTGGGAGACCCAGACGATTGGGGTATAGCTACTGCCCTCTGGAGGCCACACAAAGCACTACATTAAAAGTGCAAGGCCCCTCCCCCTCTGGCTATACCCCCCCCGTGGTATCACGGGTTCTCCAGTTTTAGCTTTGTGTGCGAAGGAGGTCAGACATTCCATGCATAGCTCCACAGATTTTAGTCAGCAGTAGCTGCTGACTGTTTCGGATGGAAGAAAAGAGGACACATATAGTGTCCCCAGCATGCTCCCTTCTCACCCCTGGATGGTGTTGTAAGGTTGAGGTACCTATTGCTGGTACAGGGCTGGAGCCTGACATGCTGTTTTCCTTCCACATCCCCTGGTAGGGCTCTGTGGAAGTGGGATCCTGCCGGCCTCTCAGCTCTGACGCCGGGCTCCATCCACAGACCCATTAGAACCTGATGGATTCGGAGCAGGAGTACGATCAGGGACAGGCCCTGCATCATACAGGTACTCTGTGTCCCCGGCAGGCACAGACACACTCCGGGCTGGCTGGGTGTTGTAGTGCGCCGGGGACCGCAACGTGGAGTTGGTGTCCCTACAGATTACTGGGGGACTTTTTTGTGTATGGGAACGCAGCGCCGACCCCCTCTGGACCGGGCGGCGCTGCTGTGACTTGTGGTGCGCCGGGGATCCGCCGTCCGCGCTTTTACGGCGGCGGCGGTTATAAATTGAGTCCCCGGCTTTTTGGGCCTAGGACGCCGGCAGCTCCGATTCGTTCCCGCCCCCACCCTGTCATTCAGGGTAGGGGAGAGACGCTGTTCGCTAGCAGCGACGAGGGCTGGAGCCTGATTTACATGCTCCAGCCCTCTCACTTGGCACAGAGGGAAGCAGGCTTCCCGCTCTTGGCCAGGAACGCCCAGGGCCCGCCCCCCTTCCTCTCTCGAGACGCCGGCAGCCATTACATGCATGCCTGGCTGGAGGAAGGACGCAAGGCTCTGGGAGACCTGGACTAGGGGCTATCTGGCGACCACACACCCGCTTTTTTAAGCGGGCGGTAAGCGATTTTTCTGTGCTGGTCCCTCTAGTGCCTCACGGTGTATCGGTGTACTGTGTACAGATATATAGATATTGTATTTCTTGCACTGTGAGGTCGCTTCTGGCTGCATATCCCAGATCGCTCTGTGGAAGCAGCAACATGTCATCCTCAAAACGCAAGGCGGCCAAGGCAAAAAGGGCTGTGTATACTGCGTGTGCTGCATGTGGGGCTAATCTACCAGCAGGCTCCGATGACCCCCATTGTGTGCAATGCTCCGACCCGGTGCTGCTTCGCCAGCCGGAGTCAGGAGAGGTAGCGACCCAGGCTGAGACGCTTGTAAGTTCTGCCCCGGTGACAGGGACAGACTTTGCAGTTTTTGCAGATAATATGTCTGTGTCTATGGCAAAAATCCTTGAAACCTTGCAATCTATGCATGGGGCTCAGTCTCTGGGCACGGCGAGGCCTCTGTCCTCAGGTCCCCCTTACTTGGAATGTATCCAGCCCACAGGGGGGTCCCCGGCTTCACAGGCCGAGGATTATGACTCAGATGATGGCCCCAGCCACCCTAAGCGAGCTCGCTGGGAAAGACCCTCGACGTCTTCACACTGCTCAGGGTCTCAGCGCAATCAGTCTCCCTGTGATGTGTCTGATGAGAGTGATCAGGAATCCACTCCTGGAACCCCTCTCAACCTGGATACCCCGGATGGGGATGCCATGGTAAACGACCTTATCTCAGCCATCAATAGGCTGTTGGATATTTCTCCCCCAGCCCCTTCAGCAGAAGAGGCGGCTGCGGAGCAGGAGAAGTTTCGTTTCCTTTATCCCAAGCGTAAATTGAGTGCTTTGTTGGATCACTCTGACTTCAGAGAATCAATCCAGAAGCACGACGCTCACCCAGAAAGGCGTTTCTCTAAACGATCTAAAGATACGCGTTTCCCTTTCCCCCCTGAGGTGGTCAAGCGCTGGACACAGTGTCCAAAGGTAGACCCCCCGATTTCCAAACTTGCAGCTAGATCCATAGTTGCAGTGGAGGATGGCGCTTCACTTAAAGATGCCAATGACAGACAGATGGACCTTTGGTTAAAATCTGTCTATGAAGCTATCGGCGCGTCGTTTGCTCCGGCATTCGCAGCCGTATGGGCACTCCAGGCTATTTCAGCTGGCTTAGCAAAAGTGGATGCTATCATGCATCCAGCAGTGCCGCAAGTGGCGCACCTTACCACGCAGATGTCGGCGTTTGCGTCTTACGCTATCAATGCGGTCCTAGAATCTACCAGTCGCACCTCAATGGCGTCCGCCAATTCGGTAGTTTTGCGCAGAGCCTTGTGGTTAAAGGACTGGAAAGCAGATGCTGGTTCCAAAAAATGTTTAACCAGTTTGCCTTTGTCTAGAGAGAGACTGTTTGGCGAGCCATTGGCTGACATCATTAAGCAGTCCAAGGGTAAAGACTCCTCTTTACCACAACCCAGAACATCCAAACCTCAGCAGAAAAAGTGGCAGCAGAGGTTTCAGTCCTTTCGAGGTTCGGGCAAGACACCATTTACCTCGTCCAAAGGGACTCAGAGGACGCAAAGAAACTCAGATTCGTGGCGGACTCACACACGCCCCAAGAAAGCAAATGGAGGTACCGCTTCCAAAGCGGCTACCTCATGACTTCCAGCCCCCCCCCTCCGCATCGCCGGTCGGGGGCAGGCTCTCCCGCTTTTCCGGCATTTGGATGTCACAGGTCAAAGACCGGTGGGTGACGGACATTTTGTCTCGCGGGTACAGAATCGAGTTCAATTCTCGTCCTCCAGCTCGGTTCTTCAGAACCTCCCCACATCCAGACCGAGCAGATGCTCTGCTGCAGGCGGTGGATTCCCTAAAAGCGGAAGGAGTGGTGATCCCAGTCCCTCCTCAGGAGCAAGGGCAAGGGTTTTACTCCAATCTCTTTGTGGTTCCAAAAAAGGACGGCTCGTTCCGTCCTGTTCTGGACCTAAAACGGCTCAACAAACATGTGCACGCCAGGAGGTTCCGGATGGAAACCCTCCGCTCTGTCATTGCCTCAATGTCCAGAGGAGACTTCCTTGCCTCAATAGACATCAAAGATGCTTATCTCCACGTGCCAATTGCTACAGAACATCAACGTTTTCTACGTTTTGTGATAGGAGACGACCATTTTCAGTTCGTAGCTCTTCCATTTGGTCTGGCGACAGCCCCACGGGTCTTCACCAAGGTCATGGCGGCGGTGGTAGCAGTCTTGCACTCTCAGGGACACTCGGTGATCCCTTACCTAGACGACTTATTGGTCAAAGCTCCCTCTCAGGAGGCATGTCAGCACAGCCTGAATGCTACGCTGGAGACTCTACAGTCTTTCGGATGGATCATCAACTTTCCAAAGTCGATCCTATCACCGACTCAGTCACTAACGTATCTTGGCATGGAGTTTCATACTCTAGCAGCGATAGTGAAGCTGCCGCTGAACAAGCAGCGGTCACTACAGACAGGGGTGCAATCTCTCCTGCAGGGCCAGTTGCATCCCTTGCGGCGTCTCATGCATTTCCTAGGGAAGATGGTGGCAGCCATGGAAGCAGTTCCCTTTGCGCAGTTTCATCTGCGCCCACTTCAATGGGACATTCTCCGCCAATGGGACGGGAAGTCAACGTCCCTGGACAGGAAAGTCTCGCTTTCCCAGACGGCCAAGGACTCTCTACAATGGTGGCTCCTTCCCACCTCATTATCTCAGGGAAGATCCTTCCTGCCCCCATCCTGGGCAGTAGTCACGACAGATGCGAGTCTGTCGGGGTGGGGAGCAGTGTTTCTCCACCACAGGGCTCAGGGGACGTGGACTCCGCAGGAGTCCACCCTTCAGATCAATGTTCTGGAAATCAGAGCAGTGTATCTTGCCCTACTAGCCTTCCAGCAGTGGCTGGAAGGAAAGCAGATCCGAATCCAATCGGACAACTCCACAGCGGTGGCATACATCAACCACCAAGGAGGGACGCGCAGTCGGCAAGCCTTCCAAGAAGTCCGGCGCATTCTAATGTGGGTGGAGGACAGAGCATCCACCATATCCGCAGTTCACATCCCAGGCGTAGAAAACTGGGAAGCAGACTTCCTCAGTCGCCAGGGCATGGACGCAGGGGAATGGTCCCTTCACCCGGACGTGTTTCAGGAAATCTGTCGCCGCTGGGGAGTGCCGGACGTCGACCTAATGGCATCCCGGCACAACAACAAGGTCCCGGCATTCATGGCGAGGTCGCGCGATCAAAGAGCTCTGGCGGCAGACGCCTTGGTTCAAGATTGGTCGCAGTTTCAGCTCCCTTACGTGTTTCCGCCTCTGGCGCTCTTGCCCAGAGTGCTACGCAAGATCAGATCCGAGTGCAGCCGCATCATACTCGTCGCTCCAAACTGGCCGAGGAGGTCGTGGTATCCGGATCTGTGGCATCTCACGATCGGTCGACCGTGGTCACTGCCAGACCGACCAGACTTACTGTCCCAAGGGCCGTTTTTCCATCAGAATTCTGCGGCCCTGAACCTGACTGTGTGGCCATTGAGTCCTGGATCCTAGCATCTGCAGGATTATCTCAAGGAGTGGTTGCCACAATGAGACAAGCTAGAAAGTCGAATTCTGCTAAGATCTACCACAGAACGTGGAAGATTTTCTTATCCTGGTGCTCGGCTCAGGGAGTGTCTCCCTGGCCATTTGCATTACCCAAGTTTCTTTCCTTCCTGCAATCGGGGTTAGAAAAGGGCTTGTCGCTCAGCTCCCTTAAAGGGCAAGTTTCGGCACTATCCGTGTTTTTTCAGAAGCGTCTAGCACGTCTTCCTAAGGTGCGCACGTTCCTGCAGGGGGTCTGTCATATTGTGCCCCCGTACAAGCGACCGTTAGATCCATGGGATCTGAACAGGGTACTAGTTGCTCTCCAGAAGCCGCCCTTCGAGCCTCTGAAGGAAGTTTCCTTTTCTCGGCTGTCGCAGAAAGTGGCGTTTCTTGTTGCGATCACATCGCTTCGGCGAGTGTCTGAGCTGGCAGCTCTGTCATCCAAGGCTCCCTTCCTGGTGTTCCACCAGGACAAGGTTGTGCTGCGCCCCATTCCGGAGTTTCTTCCTAAGGTCGTATCCTCTTTTCATCTTAATCAGGATATTTCCTTGCCTTCTTTTTGCCCTCATCCGGTTCACCGGTATGAAAAGGACTTACGTTTGCTAGATCTGGTGAGAGCACTCAGAATCTACATTTCCCGCACGGCGCCCATACGCCGTGCCGATGCACTTTTCGTCCTTGTCGCTGGTCCGCGCAAGGGGTTGCAGGCTTCTAAAGCCACCCTGGCTCGATGGATCAAAGAACCAATTCTAGAGGCCTACCGTTCTGCGGGGCTTCCGGTTCCTTCAGGGCTAAAAGCCCACTCAACCAGAGCCGTGGGTGCGTCCTGGGCATTACGTCACCAGGCTTCGGCTCAACAGGTGTGCCAGGCAGCTACCTGGTCCAGCCTGCACACTTTCACCAAGCATTATCAGGTGCATACCTATGCTTCGGCGGATGCCAGCTTAGGTAGAAGAGTCCTGCAGGCGGCAGTGACACCCCCGTAGGGGAGGGCTGTTTTGCAGCTCTAACATGAGGTATTTATTTACCCACCCAGGGACAGCTTTTGGACGTCCCAATCGTCTGGGTCTCCCAATAGAGCGCTGAAGAAGGGAATTTTGTTACTTACCGTAAATTCCTTTTCTTCTAGCTCTTATTGGGAGACCCAGCACCCGCCCTGTTGTCCTTCGGGATGTTTTTTTGTTGTTTGCGGGTACACATGTTGTTCATGTTGAACGGTTTTTCAGTTCTCCGATGTTATTCGGAGTTAATTTGTTTAAACCAGTTATTGGCTTCCTCCTTCTTGCTTTGGCACTAAAACTGGAGAACCCGTGATACCACGGGGGGGGTATAGCCAGAGGGGGAGGGGCCTTGCACTTTTAATGTAGTGCTTTGTGTGGCCTCCAGAGGGCAGTAGCTATACCCCAATCGTCTGGGTCTCCCAATAAGAGCTAGAAGAAAAGGAATTTACGGTAAGTAACAAAATTCCCTTCTTATTCCCCCTGGAAGCCTCCAGAATATATATATGACAGGGCAGATCAAAGTGCGCCTGCTCAGGACCTGAATGCCGGCGAATGTGTATGACGTCGGACCCGTCATGCACCGCGGCTAGAGAAGGAGAACAAAGCTGGCCAAAAGAGGCGGCGCTGGCACCGGACAACAGATGCCCATATGGCCAACCACGCGACCGTTAGGTAAGTATTTTATAAAGTGTTTTTTATGTTCTCACACCGGCCTGGGCTCTTATATACAGCATGCTAGAATACTGTATATAAGAACCTGGTGGTGGTGGCCGCAGCTTATAGTGGTGATTTGTTCCCTTTAAGCCAAACGCAAAAATTGTAAATTGTATACATTTTCTATTTTTACCACTTCTTTTTTTTTTTTTGTTTACTGTTTTCTTTATCGTTCCTATGGGAGACCCAAACCATGGGGTGTATAGCTTCTGCCTCCGGAGGACACACAAAGTACTACACTCAAACGTGTAGCTCCTCCCTCCTAGCATATACACCCCATGCTAGCCAGTCCTAGCCAGTTCAATGCTTTGTGTTTCAGGAGGTCACACACACATGCATTCTCTGATTTTTGATTTTTGATTTTTTTCTTTGGATCAAAGATTTGGAAGAAAAGCGGGTCCAGTCTGGACTCCCGGCATGTCCCTTCTCACCCCACTGTGTCGGCGGTGCTGTTAAGGTTGATTTTCCAAGGCTGGAGCCTTCACATGCCGCGCTCCTTCAACACCCTCTGAGAGGCTCTGGTTTGAAGTGGGAACCAACACGGTTCTCACTGCTTTGCAGGAGACCGGTCTCCATCCACAGCCCTGTTCAGGATCCTGGAAAAAACTGTGGAAAAACAAGCGCATAGGGTCTTACCCCAATATGTGAGGGGTGGGGGTGGGGGAGTAAAACTACTCACCAGATGTAGTTGTGAGAAGCCACAACTACTGTAATCGCATGTATCACACAATCCAAGGCTGCAGCCACCAAAACGGTAGATAACAGAGAGCACAAGAGAGTGGTGTTTAATGCCGCGCCAATAGATCACTTCAGATGATGTTCAGACCAGTGTTACTTTATTGTTTTCCAGGTCAACGCGTTTCTGGGGCATCTGCCCCCTTCATCAGGACCACCAAAGAAACCGATAACATCCAATCCAGATTGGATGTTATCGGTTTCTTTGGTGGTCCTGATGAAGGGGGCAGATGCCCCAGAAACGCGTTGACCTGGAAAACAATAAAGTAACACTGGTCTGAACATCATCTGAAGTGATCTATTGGCGCGGCATTAAACACCACTCTCTTGTGCTCTCTGTTCAGGATCCTGTCGGACGGAGCGCTCATCCCCCAGGGACCTGGCACCTGCGTCTCACAAGCTAAGTACATGAGACGTTATTACCACAGAAAGTGGTCTTTCCAGGGGTCCTTTATACTTTATTTTGTGGGGAGAGTGTGTTTTATGTTTGTGCTAACATTTCCGGCCGGTTCTCCAGTTTTCACTGGAGAACCGCGCCGATGGTGCCTGCACGCCGGCCGCATGTTTAAATCTAGGCCCCGGCTTCGCCTGAGGCCTAGTTTCGGTTTCCACTGCCTCTGCTTGTCAGTCACGCAGAGAGACAGGATGGCTCCGCCCAGCGGCTGTGCAGCACAGGGAAGGGACACTCCTCACTGAGGAAGGATTCCCTCCCCTGTCTACCTCATTTGCCGCTCTCAGAGTAGGCCCCGCCCCCTCTCCTCGCTCCGGTCGCCATTTTCTCAGCGTTCTCTGTGCCTGCATAGGCACAGAGATTCCACATTGTGACAAGTGGGGGCCTGGGCTGAGGGACTGGGGGCACAAAAATGTCTATTAAACGGCCTAGCAGCCACAACCTCCGGTTTGTGCAGCTGCTTATTTTATCTGTTATATACTCTGCTGGGGGCCACTCTGGTCAGAGCCCCCACCTCTGCAGCATGTCTCACATCAGAGCAAGGCTGCAGGGCTGTTTTTAATTTGCACTGTATGTGGACTCGTACGGCCTGTACCGAGCACATAAACACAGGAGACGCAGAGTCAGCCTGGAGGCTCATCAGTGGTCCCTCCAGCTGCTCCGGCTTCGGTGGCTGAACCCCCGGTTTGGGCAGAATCCGCTCTTTCCAGGGGATGACCGTCCCGGACTCTGCGGAGCATGCATTAGCCCCCTTCTCAGGGTGTTTCTGCTGCTACTCGCTCAGCAAAGCTCACGGAGGACTCTCCTTCTGGTCTCAGACCCCGTCCTCCTAAAATGGAGACGCAGGGTCCCCTGTCCTTCCCCGTCCCGCAGCTCTGATTCACGAGCTGACTCACTGGACGAGGAGGATGTCCCTACCAGGGGCTCGGACGCTACTTTATGTACCATTGATCTGTCCGAAGGTGACGCAGATGCTAATGATGGGATTCCGTCCATTATACTTGTACTGGACCTCCATCCGCCTGTATCAGGGGAGCACTCCCCGCTGGCAGAAAGGCATCAGTATACCTTAAACAGAACAAGGAGTGTGTTCCTTACCACTCTAGTTTTCAGCCCACTGTGTCCAGGCCCACAGCCTGTCCTGTCAGACCCCAAAGCGGAGTTCTGATGACTGTTTCTCCCTCCCACCAGTGGTGGTCAAGGAGTGAGCTAATTCGCCAAGGGTGGTCCCTCCGGTGTCTAGACTTTCAGCCCGGATAGTTGTATCAGTGGCTGACGGCACCTCTATAGGGATCCCACTGTACATTACTTTTGTACTGGACCTTAATCCGCCGGAGTTACCTTGCCTAAGAGAACAAGGAGTGTGTTCCTTAACCACTCCAGTTTTTCAGGCCTCTGTGACCAAGCCCAGAGTCTGCTCTGACAGACGCTTCCCATGAAGCGTGGTTCTGATGACTGTTTCCCTTTCCACCAGTGGTGGTTAAGGAGTGGGCTCATTCACCAAGGGTGGCTCAGCCCGGGCCGTTATATCAGTGGCTGATGGCTCCTCATTTATATTTTTGCTGTCCACCAGGTTGTCCTTCTGGTCAAATCTGTTTAGGGGCGGCAGGAGCTTCGTTCTCCTCAGCTTTATAGCAGTGCGGGCTTTCGTAGCCTCCTCTGCTTCTCTAGAGGAGATGCGTTCCCTCACAGGGACTCTATGCCCGAAATGGTTGCCTGATCTTCCAGATTCAGCCTTTTCATCCTATGCCATGTCTGCCATGCTGGAGACTCTCACCGCACCGCGGTGGCCTCGGCTACTTTCCTCGCTATCCGCAGGCTCCTGTGGCTTCGGAAGTGGAAGGCAGATGCTTCTATAGAAGTTCCTTGCTGGGCTCCCTTTTGTTGGGACCAGTCTTTCGAAAACAACTGGATGAAATTGTTAAGGAAGCTTTTGGCGGGAAGAGTTCTTCCATGCCACAATCCCAAATCAGGAAACCTGTCCAGGGCAGGAATCAGCGGAGGTTCTCGTTCTTGCGTTCCTCCATCTGAGCGTTTTCTAAGCCCTCGGCCTCGTCCACTAGTTCGGCCAAGGATCGTAAAACCCAAATGGCGCTCGAAGCCGCGTCTTCAGAAACCGCAGGAGATGCTGCCACTAAGTCAGCTTCCTCCGGGCTATCTGGCCACGCCAGCAACGTCCTTGGTCGGTGGCAGGCTCTTCCACTTTGGCGACGTATGATTTTAACACGTCTCCGATCAGTGGGGGCGGGATTACTTCTCCATGGCTACAGGATAGATTTCTATCCACCCGCCAAACAGATTTTTTCTGTCAACTCCCCCCTGCTCCAAGGCCGCCGCCTTCTCACAGGCCGTGGCATTCTTGCAGGCCAATGGAGTAATTGTACCGGTTCCCAATTGGGAATGGTTCTGAGATTTCTGCTTAAATCTATTCCTAATCCCCGTAGAGGGCGGGTACTTCCGACCTGGATCTCAAGCTTTTCAAGCATGTCCAGGTGCGGCGTTTTCACATGGAGTCTCGGTCTTGTTCCGTGTGTTTTCACCGGCTCAATTGATAACCCAAGGACATTCCCTAGCATCCATCGACATCAGAGATGTCTATCTGCAGGTGCCAATCGCAGCTTCTCATCAGCGTTGGCTACGTTTTGCAATCGGAATGGTCCAATTCGTGGCTCTTCCCTTGGAGTTAGCCACGGCCCCTCGAGTACTCTCAAGGTTGGGGCAGCTGTGATTAGGGTCCTGCACCCCTAGAGGTTGGCAGTGATCTTTTGCCCTGAACGGCCTTCTTGTCGGGGCTTCATCCAGTGCAGACTCTTAGCAGAGTGCCTCGCTCACTCTCGCCACGCTAGCCAATTCAGGTGGCTTGTCATTCTGTCCAAGACCACTCTGACTTCGAACCAGAAGTTCACGTACCCAGGGACGCAATTCGAGACTCTGTCGGCACTTGTGAAGCTGCCCTTAGTCAAACAGTAGTCCCTCTGCTGGCGGTCGACGTCATTCCATCAGGCACCGAATACAGGTACTGGATCATATGGTGGCGTCAATGGAAGCGATTCCCTTGCCCAGTTTCTCCTCCTCGGAGGCTGGATATTTTCCGCTGTTGGAACAAGCGAACTTCCTCCTTCCACGGGGTGGTGGCTTCGCCACAGACCAGGGGCTCGTTTCAGTGGTGGCTTCAGCCACTCTGTCTCAGGGACGCTCCTTCCTGGCCCCGTCCCGGGTGATCCTCACCAGAATACTAGTCCATCCGACTGGGGAGCAGTGTTTCTCCACCACGGAGCGCAGGGCGCTTGGACTCTGTCCGAATCAGCCCTCTGGATCAATGTGCTGGAAATCAGAGCTGTGTTTCTAGCTCTCTAAGCCTTTCACCATCTGTTGGCGGCTGGGCACATTCGAGTCCAGTCAGACGACGTGACAGCGTTTACCTACATCAACCTCCAGGGCGGCACACTCAGCCGCCTGGTAATGTTGGAGGCTCAATGCATTCTTCAGTGGACGAAGGACTCCTAGTCCACCATATCCGCAGCCCACATCCCAGACGTGAAGACTGCGAGGCAGATTATCTCAGCTGTCCATCCGCGGTCCACGATCCTCAGGTTTTTGCGGCAGACGCACTGGTGCATGTTTGGTCCCAGCTTCGTCTGTCTTACGTGTTTCACCCTCTAGCTCTTGCCCAGAATCCTGCGCAAGATCAGTAAGGAGGGCCGTCGGGTCATTCTCATACTCCAGACTGGCCCAGGCAGGCTTAGTACCCTGACCTGCTCCATCTGTCCATAGTGTTGCCATGGCATCTTCCGGACCGTCCAGACCTTCTCTCAAAGGGTCCGTTTTTTCCGCCAGAATTCTGGATTCTCAGATTGACGGCGTGGCTCTTGAGTCCTGGATCTTGACGACTTCTGGTATCCCTCCTGAAGTCATCTCCACTATGACTCGAGCTCCGAAGTGTCCTTGGCCTTTTGGCCTTGCCGACCCTCCTGTCCCTTCTACAGTCCGGTCTACAGCTTAGGACTATCCCTCTTTAAGGGACAGCTCTTGGCCCTGTCAGTGTGTGCCAGCGGCGTATCATCCGGCTGGCTCAGGTGCGCTCCTTCAAGGGCGCATCTCACATTATTCCGCCTTACCGGCGGCCTATGGAGCCCTGGGACCTTAATCCGGTCCTCACGGTTTCCGGAAACCCCCCTTTGAGCCTCTCAGGGAGGTTTCTTTGTTTCGTTTTTCACAGAAAGTGGTCTTTCTAGTGGCCATAATTTCCCTCAAGAGAGTCTCTGTTTTGGCTGCACTCTCTTCTGAGTCACCCCTTTTTTGGTTTTTCATCAAGACAAGGTGGTCTCCGTCCGACTCCGGACTTTCTCCCTAAGGTGGTTGCTGCTTCCACCTTAACCGGGGCATTTTCCCTGCCTTCCTTTTGTCCGGCTCCTGTTCATCGCTTTGAAAAAGCGTTGCATATCCTGGATCTGGTTCGGGCGCTCCGGATCTCTGTGTCTCGCACCGCTGTTATTAGGCGGTGCACCTCTCTCTGGTGCTGACCACTAGTCAGCGTAGCAGTCTCTCGGCATCTACGCCGACCCTGGTTCGTCTTAGGTCGGCCATTTCCGATGCCTACCAGTGTACTCAAGTGCCTTCCCCGCCTGGGATCAGGGCACACTTGACCAGAGCTGTCGGTGCCTCTTGGGCTTTCAAGCACCAGGCTACGGCTCACCAGGTCTGTCAGACTGCCACTTGGATTAGTCTGCATACCTTTTCGAAGCACTACCCAATGCAGGCTCATGCTTCGGCAGACGCGGGCTTGGGCAGACGCTTTTTTCAGGCGGCTGTCGCCCATTTGTGAAGTTAGGTTTCGCCTACTTCTCAGTTTGTCTGTTTATTCCCACCCATGGACTGCTTTAGAACGTCCCATGGTTTGGGTCTCCCATAGGAACAATAAAGAAAAAGAGAATTTTGTTACTTACCGTAAATTCTTTTTCTTATAGTTCCGTCATGGGAGACCCAGCACCCTCCCTATTGCCTGTTGGCAGGTTTCTTGTTCCGTGTGTCTTCACCGGCTATTGTTGTTGCAGACAGAGGTTCCGGTTGTTCCGGGTTTTACTCTGTCTCTACTTGTGGGTGGATGTCCTCCTTCAGCTTTTGCACTAAACTGGCTAGGACTGGCTAGCAGGGGGTGTATATGCTAGGAGGGAGGAGCTACACGTTTGAGTGTAGTACTTTGTGTGTCCTCCGGAGGCAGAAGCTATACACCCCATGGTTTGGGTCTCCCATGACGGAACTATAAGAAAAAGAATTTACGGTAAGTAACAAAATTCTCTTTATTGCTGGATATTTTCGCCTCATGTACTTTTTTACGTTTTTGAAAATAAACTTTTTTTTTTTTTTCCTCTTTCTAAACAGCTTGCTCACCCAAAAAGTCCATCGCCCCTGCGGAGGTCACCAATAAATCAAGGACTTAGATCCCCAATAAATCAAGGACTTGATCATGTACGCTAATTGTGTATAGTAATGGAGTCTGCAAAAAACATGCCGTTGTGTACACCTCTAAATGTTTGTTGAACTTATGTGCACTAAATGTGTTTTCCCAACTTAGACCATGTGCACACGTTGAGTATTTGGGGAGTTTTTACGACAGTATTTGTAAGGCCACATGCATATATTGAGTATTTGAGGGGGGTTTTTTTACCTCAGTATGTGCAAGCCAAAACCAGGAGTGGGACAATCGGAGGAAAAGTAGAATAGAAACACCGGCACAAATTCACCTGATACTGAATACTGAGGTAACAGACTCCCCAAATACTGAACTTGTGCATGTGGCCTTACAAATACTGAGGTAAAAACTCGCCAAATACACAATGTATACTCATGGCCTTTACAAATTCTGAGGTAAAATACTCACCAAATACACAATGTATACTCATGGCCTTTACAAATTCTGAGGTAAAATACTCACCAAATACACAATGTATCCTCATGGCCTTTACAAATTCTGAGGTAAAATACTCGCCAATAGTCGTGTGCACGTGGCCTTAATATGACTTATTCATAAACTGGACACTTGATTGGAAGAAACCACTAAGTGGAATGTATTTTTTAAATTTTAACACTTTTTTTAAATATTGAGGAAACCACTAAATTTACATCACGTTTATTTACTCTGTTCAATTTGTGCAGGTAAACTTCTTTTTTTTTTTTATTGATCACTTGTATTTGTTTTAGGATGATAATAAGTGTAATGGAGCTGGATCTCTGTTAATGTATCACACATCTTTCATTTCTTGTGGTCCAAGCTATTCTGCATTATGGCTTACCCTAGGACTGGGTGCAGATGAGCCTTTCTCATGGTTCGTATAGGGACCTGAATGTTCAGACTGACTTCGCCTCCTGAGCTGACAACCTCGTACATGCATAGGAAACTGTAAATTCAGCCTAAAGCCCCCTTCACACGTCTGTGTCTCCGGTACGTGTTTGGTCTATTTCTTCACGTGCCGGAGACACGGGCACACGTAGACTCATTAAAATCAATGGGTCTGCGCATGCGTGCGTGTTTTGCTATGGACAGTGTGTACGTGTGCCAGTGTGCTCCACACTTAGACATGCCCGTTTTTCTCCGGCATCACGGGTGTCACACGGCCCGCACGGATGTAATCCGTGTGAGACGCACCGAAGAAAACACACGTGTTTGTAAAAAATAAATCTATACTCTCCTTCTCCAGCACTGTTGTCTCTGCTGCTGCTGTCACTTGATTCCGATCCCCGCTCATTATGATCATTGCATATTCACTCCACTGCGGGCGGAAGAAGCAGCAGCGGGGAGTCGGCAGGACCGGAGACTAAAGATCAGCACCAGGGACAGGTGAGGAGAAAGTTCCGGTTCTCCATGTATTATCACGGATAACACACTGAGAACACACGTTGTGCCATAAAAACTGCTCACGGAGGACAATACGCACCTTTGACACGTTCGTGCAAAACGTGCATGATTTTCACGGACGTGTGAAGGGGGCCTAAGGCCGGGTTCAGACTGTAGTATGGGTGCAGGCGAATGTTGGGCATACAAGTCTGCCAGTGGCCACAGTCTAGATGTGGCAGTGGACCTCCTGTATAGGGAAGCACAGTCTGCTGCATTTTTCTTAGCGTTAAACAATAGGCAGACGCATACCGGTCATATGGAGGCCGAAAGGACAGTCTTTTGCCTATGGAAAGGTTAGAGTATGCACCGGAGCTTATCCTGTCGTACATGTTCAGTAAGGGCAGAAACACAGTGTGCACTTAGTGTAAATTATGCTTTTTTATGTGTATATTTTATATAGCGTTTGGTTTTATAATCAGTATTATGGTGTTTAGGCGCTGCTCTCCAATAAGCTGACACCATTTACTGCTGGGTTCATTTCTTTCCATGTAGCTTTTGTATATTTTTATGCTCATTTTAACGGTGCTGTATTCTGTTTTGACAAAATGAATGTAATGAGCTAATGCCACAACAGTATTCTATTAAAATCAGTAAATTGCAGCCCCGTGCTCCTGGCATGTTTCCTGCCTTCCTCTAGGGTTACACTACCATTCTTTAGAAATGGGCACTTTATATCATGTGGCAATACAGCATGGCCATGTATAATTGTTTACATTTCAATCCATAATCTGCGAACATTTCCGCCCAGGATCACCTTACAACACCCCTTTTTGTACAGAAACCAAAGTGACTCATGGTCATTGTTACCAAAATCGTGACTGTCGGCAAGTATTGGATCTTGCTTACAGATTCCATCTTGCTAATGGTACATGTTGGAAGTTTTCCGTAGTATACCACCATTGATGTATGCCGCCATATGGCCATGTGGTTGCATATGTCAGACACTAGCTGTTAATTTTAAAAAACAGGTATACCGGTGCAGTATACTTTGTTTCTTCTTCTGTGGCCGTCCACTGTGTAGTAAAGCGCAGTGTCTGTGCTTTCCTGTACGATAAAAAGAACTGTCCGCAATGTAGATTTCTAGGTTTAATCTGTAAAGTCCCTCTGGTCACCCTTCATTCCAGCAGAATATTGCACTGAATTGGTGAGAACATGATGGTGAAATAAGTTGATATTTATTTCTTAGTTTTTAGTACACAAGGATATGATCACAAAACATGGGTATTATTCATCATTTGACAATGGCAATTTCTTAGAAATGTTTCTGACTGCCAAAAAAGCCTTGATCTCAGCTTACAGGCTCCTAAATGGCCCACCTGCTTACCTATGCAGGATGGCCTGTCATCTGTCACATTGGGGCACTAATTTATCTTCAGGAGTCTTGAAATGCTGGGTGGATGCTCCATTGAGCTCAAGTAAGGTGAGGTCATATTGGTTGATACCCATGTTTCTAAAAAGCAGCAATAGCTAAAAAAACTGGGTAGTTTTGTGTTTGTTTTTTTTTACGGTCTTTACAGCTGTATTACCTGGTGGTTTTAAGAGGGGGAGAATGGAGGAAAAAAAAAGTACTGTAATATTTGATAGTGTGGACTCTTGTTAGCCAGCTGAGTACCTTCCGTCTTACTATCGCCTTAATAGGTTGCCAGGATTTTCTGTCCTACAGTACATGTTTACCTAAAAATCTTTTATACGGCTATTAGCGATGAGCGAATACTAAATATTCGGCATTGGATTATTCGTACTGAATACCTACTACTACTCCAGTATTCATCACGAATACCAAACCTAATGCAAGTCAATGGGGAACCCGAACATTCTGGAAATCCTCAAGAAAAATGCTCGGGTTCCCCACTAACTTGGATTAAGTTCGTTATTGGTGACTAATACCGGAACAGTACTACGGTAGGTTTTTGGTACGAATTATCCGAACCCAAATATTTTGTATTCGCTCTTCACTAATGACTATTCTATTCTGACACATTTCTAGGAATTGTTTTCGTATCAAGACGCTCCGGAACTTTTAGTTCTACAGTGACTGTGACCACTTGTTGTCTGCCTCTCCTATAGATGTCTTACTATATTTGTTTTTTTTTTTTCCTGTTTAATGCTTTTTCAGTTGTCTGATAAACAATAAATATTATTGTCCTAACCATAGATACTGTATGTTTAATCAAAAAGGCATTTGTTATATGGCACATTTTATATATTTAAATAAAGCATTATCAAAATGGGTCTGGGTTGTTATGAGGTTTTTTTTTGTTTTTTTTTTTTTTTTTAATTATCACTACAAGCAGTGGAAAGTCTGCTGCAGTCTTTGTCTACAGTTTAGTCATCCTGTGTAGTCTTATCCAGTAATCATGGTACTTCATTCCTTCTTCCCCTTTTCTGTTGCCAGTAGGTTAAAGGGCATTTGTAACAAGAATTTTACTAGTGTATGAGAGTAGTAAAGATCCTGATTTCAGCATATTATCATTTACTGGGATATTTGCTGCATTTTTTATGAAATCACTATTTTTTCCCTTCTGCAGATCTAGCAGTTCTCTACATGCTGAGCTCTATATACCCCACTGATTGGCAGCTTTCTGACAATCAGTGGTGGGGGTGGGGTTATACACAGCTCATACATATGGAAGTCTACCTGCAGAAGGTTTACTAGTCCTCAAATGATGTCCTGCTGATAAAACAGTGATTTTATCAAAACTGCAGCAAGGAAGCCCAGTAAGGGACCCATCTCTGGCATCAGAGACTTTGTCTCTACATCATGTTGCTCTCAGATAAGGTAAGAAGAAAATGGCACTTCCTTTATATGGATATAGAGCGTATCGGGGTGCACTTAAGGTTCCAAAGCCATATATAACGAGAAGTAACAAGGCACTCCCAGAGTAGGCTGAAAGGTGTATTTATTTATGTGCGTAACAAAAGAGAACGTTTTAGATCTAACATGGACCTTCCTCAGTAGCACTGTATACAGAAATTACATAATAAATCAATATGTACAAAAATAAAATTGTATGCAACACAGAGGACAAATTCATATACAAAGTGAAAAATTATTGTGAGAAATTATTTTCATAAATCAATTCACAATGTTCATAATTCATAATGAATCATAATAAATCAGAGGAGAAGAAGGATAGAGAGAAAGGAGAGGAAAATAGTAGAGAAGAAAATGAGGGAAAGTGAAAAAAGATAATGATAACTCAAGCCTATTTGATTTGACAATAACCTGTTGACAGATTCCCATTTTCAAGAGAACACAGTATCCAGAGTAGCATATTTTAGGCTTATTGAAAATCTGCCAAGGCTGCTGCTGTAAAGAAAATATAACGATTTCAGGCTGTTTAGAAATGGCACATCATGGTCTGTATGAAGGTGAACAGGGAATGATAAGGAATAAATGCACTGTAGAAAAATACACTGGGTAATGCTTCTACACTGGGTGCAAAATTATTAAGCAAGTTGTATTTTAGCGGATTTTTTTTATTATTGATCAACAACTATGTTCTCAATCAACCCAAAAGACTCAGAAATATCAAAGCTTAATATTTTTGGAAGTTGAAGTGTTTTTGGATTTTTTTTTTAGATTTGGCTATCTTAGGAGGATATCTGTTTGTGCAGATAACTATTAGGCTATGTGCGCACGTCGCGTAAAAACATGCAGTTACGCTGCGCTTTGTAGCGCAGCGTAACTGCATGCGTCCTGCGTCCCCTGCACAGTCTATGGAGACTGTGCAGGGGCCGTGCGCACGTGGCGTTTAAGAGCGCAGCGCTTCGGCTACTGCCGAAGCGCTGCGCAAAAAGAAGTGACATGTCACTTCTTTCCTGCGCTTTGCCGGCAGCTCCTGCTCTGTCTATGGCAGGAGCTGCAGGCAGAGCGCATGGAATCGGCGCTCACTACGGACATTTCTGCAGCGATCTAAAGCGCACATGTGCTCTTCAGATCGCTGCAGAAATTTCTGCAGGGCTTGTACGCAACGTGCGCACATAGCCTTACTTTACATACTTTAGGCAACTTAATAAAAACCAAATATATTCCCATGTCACTTGTTTATTTTCCCCAGGTAAACCAATATAACTGCACAAAATTTAGAAATAAACATTTCTGACATGCAAAAACAAAACCCCAAAAAATTAGTGACTAATATACCCACCTTTCTTTATGATGACACTCAACAGCCTACCATCCATAGATTGTCAGTAGCTTGATCTGTTTACAATCAACTTTGCGTGCAGCAGCCACCACAGCCTCCCAGACACTGTTCCGAGAGGTGTACTGTTTTCCCTCCCTGTAGAGGTTGCATTTTATGAGGGACCACAGGTTCTCTCTGGGGTTCAGATCAGGTGAACAAGGGGGCCATGTCATTATTTTTTCATCTTTTAGACCTTTACTGGCCAGCCACGCTGTGGAGTAGTTGGATACATGTGATGGAGCATTGTCCTGCATGAAAATCATGTTTTTCTTGAACGATACCGACGTCTTCCTGCACCACTGCTTGAAGAAGTTGTCTTCCAGAAACTGGCAGTAGGTCTGGGAGTTGAGCTTCACTCCATCCTCAACCCGAAAAGGTCCCACAAGTTCACCTTTGATAATACCAGCCCATACCAGTACCCCACCTCCACCTTGCTGGCGCCTGAGTCGGAATGGAGGTCTCTGCCCTTTACTGATCAGCCTCTGACCCATCCATCTGGCCCATGAAGAGTCACTCTCATTTCATCAGTCTATAAAACCTTTTAAAAAATTTTTGTTTTGGTTTTTCCCCTTACCCATAACAGCACCACGTGAGAGAGGGATCCGCCCAGCGAGGACAGGAAACCATTCTGAAATAAAAGGGCGGTACCTCTCCCCTTCGTCAGTTGGTTTCCTGTCCTTGATGGGAAACCTTGTTCTGGAATACGGCGGTTGAAGTAAGAAGTTTGAAATACAGAAGCTGTATTTACCCAGCCCCGTCCGGTGTCCGGAAAAGCAGGGTGAGTCCTGCGGCGCCGTTCTTCGGGGCTGGAAGCGCCGTCCACCAGCCCTTAGGGAACCTGGTGTCTGTGCAGGGGGGTGCGGCAGGGCCCATCAGGGGTTCCGGACCGCAGCTCCGTCCTCCCCCCTTGCGCTCCCCTGCTGCCTAGGACTTCCGAATGTGGCGCACTCTGGGACGCGCGCAAGGCATGCAGGGTACAGGAGGCGTGCTTGCGTGACGTCTCCTGAAGAAGATGGTGGCGCCCATGCAGCAGCAGCGGCGGTGTTTCAGGGCAGACGCCCGTCTGGACACTGCTGGGCGCATTGAAACGGGGGGGGGGCACCTTATTGGACCGGAAGGTGGAGGAGCAGCACGGGTGCTCGTGCCTACATCCCAGGATGGCTTCAGAAAGGCAGCAGCACTCTCTGGAGCGCCGGCAGCATAGCCGTATGAACAGTCACCGTTCTAAGTGAAACAGACCTGCCTGGCCTCAATAGCCAGAAGGGCAAATCCTCTTGTGGCTCCACGACTTCTGCGGGACCTGTGGGTGTTCCGACGAACCCTCCAGGACCGGTACCCTTGATCTCTTGTGGTGGGTGAGTGATCTTCGTGAATCTCATCTGCATCATTAGGTGGCTCCTAAAATCCATACGGAGTGTCCCCTGTGCAGAGAGCTGATATGGCCTGCGGGCAGAGTGTCGGAGACCCCTTGTGTGGGGCATAGATGGCAATGTCTCTGCTTCGATCTATGGATTGATGCATGCGAGTTACAAATGTGTATATGTTGTGAGGTAGCAACCACCAATATGGTAAATGGTCGCTATATGTCGCAGTGGAGAAGGTCGCTGCGACATTAAACTGAAGAGGTTGCTATGGGACTTGTAGTTCCAGAAAGGCTTCTTTCTGCATATAAGGGCCAGGTTCCCTTTTAATAAGCCCAGTTTGCTGTGCAGGTCTGGAGAATCACAGACCTCCACCTGTGGGTGTTTCCAGTCTGATTAGGAGACTCAGTGTGTGTTCTGCAGAGTGTGAGAGCAGAGCAGGGAGCTCTGGATGCATCTGTGTGGCGGCTGAACACAGGGCCTCTGGAATTCAGTCTGGGTTTAGACTGGAAGTAGTGTGCAAGCCAGGCTGGTTAGTGCTGTGGCTGCTGGACCAAAGCTCTCCTGGAGTGGAGAGACAGACAGGAGTCTGCAGCGTGTCTCTGGGTTCTTGGAAGGAGCCACAGCAAGTGGTATTCGCTGGCAGGAGCCAGTGTGTACAGGCGCCACACTTCCAATAGAGACCGTATTGGACTGGAAGCCCACCGTATGGGGTTGTGCTATGTTTTTGCCTTAAGCCAGGAGATGCCTGTTATGTTTAATGTTTGTCGTTTCTGACAAGTTTTTCATAAACGGCTGTAATTTTTTATGAAGATACTGTGTGACCTTGCCTATGCCTACCTGAGCTAATCTTCACAATGTATTGCTATATGGTTGGTAGCAGCCCCTTCCTTTGTGACAATTCAGCAGCGGCAGCCTCCACGGTTGTCAACAACACCCCTATGACATACAGCATAAGTTGGAGTCCATGCCTACAGAATGACATGTACACAGTGACAGCTCTGTCTTAACAGCTGTCTCTAACAGTGGGGGCTTGTTACTGTCAGTTACGGCACTCACTCTCCAGGTCCCATATGCACGCTCCTGTATGCACGCACTTGTGGGAACCAGCAGGAATTCTGAAGCCGGCTATTGCCAAATCCCTGCACGGCCCGTGATTTCAGGATCTGGCCACAAACTATTGTAGATCAGCTGAAGGATAAAACTCCTCGGGAGTATATATTTTTCTAAACTTACCACTGCTGCAGGGAGCAGCGGCATTCTTGCAGAGTCGTCAGCCGATGCTATCAGGCTGGGAGCCCGTTGTGCAGGATTGTCTAATCTGGCCGGAATGGCATTATGGTTGAAGGGCTGTCCCATATGCCTGCAAACCAAGCATGAATTATGTTCAGGGCCGTGTGTCGATCTGCTCCTTTTGGTAAACAGCTGGAAGATGCGTTGGAGAACGTATCCGACGCCAAGCAGCCCTTCCAAAGGTTATCCCTTTTGTTCCAGCAGAGTAGATACTCAAGGTGTCAGAATAGGCCCTGGGGGCACTCTGCCATGCCATCATGTCTCTGAGACACGCTATATCCCTACGGGGCACTATGATATTGTGCTTACCGGTGGCTCTAGGGGGCCTGTTCCACTCCAGGGCTCTCCAATGGCAAATCCTGTCTGCCAACCCCCCCCCCAAAAAAAAGGAAAACCCTTAGGAAGATATTTCGAAGGGGACGTCATTCTCTCCTTGACAGTCAAGACTTCCCTGCTTTGGTGGACGTTCATAGGCAACCTGTCTGTGGGGTTCCTGGCTACCGCGGCATCTGAAGGTGGTCACTGCTGATGCCAGCCGGTACGGCTGGGGATGCTCGCCTCCAGGTGCAGATATCCCTGGGCTGGTGGTCAGCGCAGGAAGCAGCACAGCCCTCACGCCTCCTGACACTAGGGTCTGAAGAACGAGCACTAAATTCCCTACCCCCCCCCCCCCCTCCAGGGTCAGCTCGTTCGGTTGCTGACGGTCACTCAGTCTACCGTCTCCTTCCTGAACCGCTGGGGGGAGGGGGGCACGATCCCCATCCCTTAGTCTGGCATCTTACGGTCTTTACTGAGCGGGACAGAATCCCCATCGGCTCTACACTTCACTGGATTCTAAATGCCAATGTTCGTTCCATGGTCTCGTGGTAAGCTTTTTGGATGTGTGAGCTTGTGGGTTTGAATCCCGATGGGCCATTCCTGTAGTTGGCAGCTTACCTCAGGCGCCATCAACCGCAGCAAGGGGAATGATCCCTGAATCCACGGAACTTTTCAACGGTAGTGGCTCTGTGGAGAATACCACGGAGGGACCTGTTTCCTCCAGGCTAAACTGGCATATAGACCTCTTGTTCCATGATCCCAGCAGTCCAGCCCTTGCGGTTAATGCACTTCCATTCCATGGACCTTCGGAATAGCCTATGCCCTTCCCCCTGTTGTCATGCTCTTGATAGTTCTCCAAGAGCTCGGGAAAGCTCGGGCAAGGGTCCTTCCCCTCGTCCCCTTCTGGCCCAAGGGGCCATGGCTCTCTCTCCTGAGGACATTGTCTGTCCCGGATCCTGGGGTTCTGCCGGGGATTCCGGACCTGTTAGTGCAGTAACCTGTGTTCCTCGTGCAGGAAATGGGTTTTTTCATTTCACAGCTTAGAACTTGAGGTTGTTGCTGATGCGCAAGGGTTTTCCTCTGACCCGGTCTCTTCCTTGCTGAAGAGCCATAAACCGGTTACCACTACTAGGCTAAGCAATGGCCTCCCTAATCCACCTAGAGATAGTGCAGTTTCACACCCACAGACCTTTCCTACTACAGATAGGGCTATGAAAAAGGACTGTGTTTTCCTTACACTATGTGTCACTGAGATGAAGAGAAGCAGGGCCCTATGACCCTCCAACGTATGAATCTGTTTTACCCCTGTATTTGTAGGATGTCCGCAAAAGGCGGGAGGATTATACCCTGCGTGCTATGGAATCGAGAGGTGACCATTGGGAGAAAGGGTCCTATTAACACCTGACCCGGCCTATCGTTGAACAACTGAGCGTAGGGCCGTACTACCGACAAGGCGTGTAAGCACTAATTCTGCGAGCGAACGCCAAGGCCCAGAGCAAAATCGTTTCCAATGTCAGCAACGTCAGGGAGATATTTTTTTTTTTGGCAATAGGTTCAAAGGGAGGACTCGTGAGGGCGTCCAACCCTAATTTGATCCCCCGATGGAACTGTCAGGCATGAACTCACAAACCCAATAACCTTGAACCCACCGGTTTGCTGCCAGTTTTCCAATGTATAAGGTTCCTAGGGCAGAACAGGAATCCCTAGAGTGTACACTGAGAATCCTAGAGCAACCCTGTCTGCAAGAATGCCAATTTGTATGGAATAGGAACTCATACCCAAGGGACCATTTGCAAAGAAGGGGAACTTTTGCCACCCTCTACCATAGAGTGTAACTGCACTATCTCTAGGTGGATTAGGGAGGCCATTGCTTAGCCTACTCATGTAGTGGGGCTGCCTTCCCTGAGGGCTTAAGGGCCCATTCCACCGGTGTGGTATCTCCCTCCGGGGCTGAGAAGACGCAGGTATCTATTGACCGGATTTGTAGGACCGCTACCTGGTCTTCACATTCTCCTGTTTCTTCCGTCACTATCGGTTGGATCTATCCTCCTCGGCTGATCTCTCGTTTTGTAGAAGGGTGCTTGAGACGTTGGTCCCTCCCTAATACGTTATTCTCTGGAAATCTCTCACGTGGTGCTGTCATGCGTGAGGGGAAAACACCTAGGTTACTTACCAGTAGCCAGTTTTTCCAGAACCCATGACAGCACCCATATAATCCCTCCCTTTTCACCCTTAGTGTGCACTATTCTGGGTGTGCATGTGTGTGTTAGAACTTAACTCTATCACCAATTATAACGTTTGTTGGAGGTCCTCTCAATTCTCGGTAATCAACTGACGAAGGGGAGAGGTACTGCCCTTTTATTTCAGAATGGTTTCCTGTCCTCGCTGGGAGGATCCCTCTCTCACGTGGTGCTGTCATGGGTTCTGGAAAAACCGGCTACCAGTAAGTAACCTAGGTGTTTTTAAACCATAACTTTTTATTAGTAATTGATGTCAGATGTTACATCATACATCATATTGTCATCACATTATCAACAAAAATCACAATAATATGGGTATTAGAAAGGAAAATAAACAAGGGAGGGGGGGAGGGGGAGAAGGGGATGGGGGGAATGGTGATATCACATCAATTTCCGGATCACACACTCCATATATAAATCTGTAGATTTATTTGATAACAGTATTTAAACGGAAAGATAACCAGTTGTTCCATTTCTTATAGAATAGCGCTATGTTATTGTTAGATGAAGCGAGTATCTTCTCTGATAGGCAGTTCTCATTGATCAGTGAGATGACTTCGGTTAATGCGGGGCATTGGGGGTTTTTCCAATAACTTGTGATTTTGAGTCTTGTTGCCACAATGATATGTACAATCACTGTGCGGATCTCGTAGGGGAGTGAGTCCAGATCGATGGCGAGCAGCGCCTGCTGTGCGGATAGCGTTATTCGTACACCACAATTCTGAAATATTAAATGATTTATTGCTTCCCACAGACGTCTGACATTACTACATTTCCACCATATGTGTAATATGTCTGCTCTGGGGTCTCCACATCTCCAGCACATGTCCGGAGAATTGCGGAACATCTTAGATAGTCTATGGGGGGTGAGATACCACCTATATAATAGAAAACGCAAGGAAACTATGTGGTTAGTGCATTTAGATTGGCTTCCAATAATTAAGAAGGATGCTCCCCATTGATCCGGTGTGAACGTACAGATTAAGTCTCTTTCCCATTTTTGTAGGCATGTGGTTAGCGAGGGCAGGGTATTCTCTAGCATACAATCATAGCTTATAGACAATGCTTTAATCTGTAAGGTCGGGTTCAGTAACATAGAGTACAGCTTAGATGGCGGTGCAGACATCTGCTCCTTCCTTCCATATAGGAAATGTCGGATCTGCAGATATTTGTAGAAGTCCCTTTGTGGTATATTGTATCTATCTCGCAATGATGAGAAGGTGATTAATTCCTCCCCATCATACAGATTCCCAATAGATGTGATTTGGCATAGTTTCCAGTTTTTAAGCTTTAGGTCAGGGATACAATGCTCCAGTGTCTCTATAGGGGCCTTAAGGAGTGTGAATTGTATAAGGCCTAATTTATTAGTTAACATCTTCCATAGCTCCAGGATCGCGTCTATGGTTGGGGATATGTTAAAATGCCTACCAGGGATTAAAGTGTGGTGTGCATGGAAAAAGGCTGAGACACTGGTGGCTCCAATCAGATATTTCTCAATGGTTATCCAGTGCCGGTCATCGTCATTGTTCCACATGAAACGTAGCAGCTCGAATAATGCGGCTCTGTAGTAGCGGACCACTGAGGGGTATCCCAGGCCTCCCTTACTCATAGGGGTGTAGAGTGTGTCCGCCTGGACTCGGGGCTGTTTTCCCTGCCATATATGTTTGGAGAGGATGGCTTGTATCTCTTTTAGTATTTTCATTGGGAATATGATGGGGAGATTACGGAACAGATACAATATCTGCGGGAGAATGAACATCTTCACTGATGCTATCCTGCCCATCCACGATAGCTCGTGTTTCTTCATTCTTAATATGTCAGCTTGGATTTTCCTCCTCAGGGACTCATAATTCAGAGATAACATTTTATCTGCCGAGAGTGTTAGACGGATACCTAGATACTCAATACTATTGTTATTCCAATTGAAGGGGTACTTGTTCTTGAATTTTTTGGGGTACATTGTGGATGGGGTTAAATTTAATACCTGACATTTAGACGTGTTTAGTTTATAATATGAGATTCTAGAGAACAGATCAATTATTTGCATTGCTGCCGGTAATGACTCTGTGGGGTTTATCGCTAGAATGATGTCGTCCGCAAACAGACCTATTTTGTGTTCTGTCCTGTCCACCTGGATTCCTGATATTACTGGGTGAGATTTGATTTTTTTCCGCTAAAGGTTCAATCGCCAAGGCGAATATGAGGGGCTATAGCGGACACCCTTGTCTCGTCCCATTTGTGACAGGGAACTTGTCCGACATCATTCCAATGACAAAAACTGACGCTGATGGATGAGAGTATAAGTATAATGTAATTGCATTAAAAATGCTGCCAGTGAATCCGAATCTGGTTAGAACCTCAAATAGATCGAATGCCTTCTCCGCGTCCAGTGATAGGAGCAGAGAAGGCGTGCGGTTCTCTCCCCGCCACACGTCTGGTGCCATCCAGCATCTGTCTGGATTTGATAAACCCAACCTGGTCTCTGTGGACCAGGGAGGGGATTACACCGGAGATTCTACCTCCTCATTACAGAGATGCACATCACCTGATTTACTTAATTGGTAGTTGGCTCTCAAGCCTATACAGCTTGGAGTAGGACAACATGTATAAAAAGTATTGTGTGATCAAAATACTAATTTGCCTAATAAGTCTGCACACAGTGTACTCATAAATCAATCAGAAATTGGAAAATCAATTTGAAAGGGAATCTGTCACCAGGATCAACCCTTCTAAAACATCTATATGGTCATGTAGGTCATAGGAAGCTGAATAAAATGATACTTTGATATGTGATCTGATGTCTTATTCCAGAGAAATAAACATTTTATTGTGTGTAAACAAGCTGTTAAAATGTATGGGCAGGATATAGATCTCCCTGAGAATGTGTCTACAGAGCTTATTTTAAATGAAAGGGGTGTTATCACTGTGAGACATGTAATGACTGACAGTCTGCTCTCATCACACTCAGCTCTGCAGTGAGAGCAGACTTAAGAGTAAAAAAGAAAAGATCAACTTCTCAGCTCACCTAAAGTCTCCTTGGCAAGAAGATCCAATGAATTTCTCTAAAGGGATGTGACTCGCCCACCCCAGGGCTATGGGACACCCGGTGACGGGCCGGACTAGTCCGGGGTCGTCAGTGGTGGCGGGGCCCGACTCCGTGACCCTGGTGGGTGTCAATTAATATGGCTGGTGATGTAGGGGTAATCAAAGTGTATATTTGTCGTGACGCCACCTGTGGTTTGCAGCTATTAAGCCGCCGCTGCTGTGTGAGGCCTCCGGGGTGATGGAATGGCAGCAATGGTGGTACTGCTCCCCACAGGTGGAGCGGTGCCCCGGGGATACTGTTGGTGCTCGTAAGTGTCTATGCAGATAAATAACTGAGGCAACACCAGGGGTGCAGTTTCAAGGTCTTTACTCACAGTTCTTGTCAAGGCCTGCAGGAGCCTTTGGACTGCTGGGACCACCGTCAGGGACCTCCGCCGATCCCGGGTAGATCTGGGGGTAAATGCCAGTGCACCCCTCTAATTGTGTCCTTTCTCAGCTGACTTCACTAGCCTTGCCTTTTGTGGCTGAACCTGGCTCGGCCTCCACTGCAGCCTCCGGGCTGGGAGCCCGCCTGTCGGTATTCGCCCCTTTTCCAGAGATCCTTGCTGTGGGCTGTGGTCCGGGGAGCATGCAGCTTTCCCTGGACCTCGGTCTTTTAACCTTTGTTGATGGCTTCTCCTCCTCCAGTGACTAGGGACCGTCCCCTGATGCAGCTTGATCCCTCCACCGATGTTCCTGTGGAACAGGCCACCAGCTCTGAAGCTATCTGTGGCCCTGGAATCCCTTCGTTCCCTGCTTGATGTCACCTGGACCCTCTTAGTCCCAGGGTCTTCACCAGGAAGCGTCTCTATTACTCACTAATTAGTAACTATTACTTTACAGACTTTAGGCAACTTAATAAAAACCAAATATATTCCCATCTCACTTGTTTATTTTCCCCAGGTAAACCAATATAACTGCACAAAATTTAGAAATAAACATTTCTGACATGCAAAAACAAAACCCCAAAAAATTAGTGACTAATATACCCACCTTTCTTTATGATGACACTCAACAGCCTACCATCCATAGATTGTCAGTAGCTTGATCTGTTTACAATCAACTTTGCGTGCAGCAGCCACCACAGCCTCCCAGACACTGTTCCGAGAGGTGTACTGTTTTCCCTCCCTGTAGAGGTTGCATTTTATGAGGGACCACAGGTTCTCTCTGGGGTTCAGATCAGGTGAACAAGGGGGCCATGTCATTATTTTTTCATCTTTTAGACCTTTACTGGCCAGCCACGCTGTGGAGTAGTTGGATACATGTGATGGAGCATTGTCCTGCATGAAAATCATGTTTTTCTTGAACGATACCGACGTCTTCCTGCACCACTGCTTGAAGAAGTTGTCTTCCAGAAACTGGCAGTAGGTCTGGGAGTTGAGCTTCACTCCATCCTCAACCCGAAAAGGTCCCACAAGTTCACCTTTGATAATACCAGCCCATACCAGTACCCCACCTCCACCTTGCTGGCGCCTGAGTCGGAATGGAGGTCTCTGCCCTTTACTGATCAGCCTCTGACCCATCCATTTGGCCCATGAAGAGTCACTCTCATTTCATCAGTCTATAAAACCTTTTAACATTTTTTTGTTTTGGTTTTTCCCCTTACCCATAACAGCACCACATGAGAGAGGGATCCGCCCAGCGAGGACAGGAAACCATTCTGAAATAAAAGGGTGGTACCTCTCCCCTTCGTCAGTTGGTTTCCTGTCCTTGATGGGAGACCTTGTTCTGGAATACGGCGGTTGAAGTAAGAAGTTTGAAATACAGAAGCTGTATTTACCCAGCCCCGGCCGGTGTCCGGAAAAGCAGGGTGAGTCCTGCGGCGCCGTTCTTCGGGGCTGGAAGCGCCGTCCACCAGCCCTTAGGGAACCTGGTGTCCGTGCGGGGGGGTGCGGTATGGCCCATCAGGGGTTCCGGACCGCAGCTCCGTCCTCCCCCCTTGCGCTCCCCTGCTGCCTAGGACTTCCGAATGTGGCGCACTCTGGGACGCGCGCAAGGCATGCAGGGTACAGGAGGCGTGCTTGCGTGACGTCTCCTAAAGAGGATGGTGGCGCCCATGCAGCAGCAGCAGTGGCGGTGTTTCAGGGCAGACGCCCGTCTGGACACTGCTGGGCACATTGAAACGGGGGGGGGGGCACCTTATGGGACCGGAAGGTGGAGGATTAGTACGGGTGCTCGTGCCTACATCCCAGGATGGTTTCAGAAAGGCAGCAGCACTCTCTGGAGCGCCGGCAGCATAGCCGTATGAACAGTCACCATTCTAAGTGAAACAGACCTGCCTGGCCTCAATAGCCAGAAGGGCAAATCCTCTTGTGGCTCCACGACTTCTGCGGGACCTGTGGGTGTTCCGACGAACCCTCCAGGACCGGTACCCTTGATCTCTTGTGGTGGGTGAGTGATCTTCGTGAATCTCATCTGCATCATTAGGTGGCTCCTAAAATCCATACGGAGTGTCCCCTGTGCAGAGAGCTGATATGGCCTGCGGGCAGAGTGTCGGAGACCCCTTGTGTGGGGCATAGATGGCAATGTCTCTGCTTCGATCTATGGATTGATGCATGCGAGTTACAAATGTGTATATGTTGTGAGGTAGCGACCACCAATATGGTAAATGGTCGCTATATGTCGCAGTGGAGAAGGTCGCTGCGATATTAAACTGAAGAGGTTGCTATGGGACTTGTAGTTCCAGAAAGGCTTCTTTCTGCATATAAGGGCCAGGTTCCCTTTTAATAAGCCCAGTTTGCTGTGCAGGTCTGGAGAATCACAGACCTCCACCTGTGGGTGTTTCCAGTCTGATTAGGAGACTCAGTGTGTGTTCTGCAGAGTGTGAGAGCAGAGCAGGGAGCTCTGGATGCATCTGTGTGGCGGCTGAACACAGGGCCTCTGGAATTCAGTCTGGGTTTAGACTGGAAGTAGTGTGCAAGCCAGGCTGGTTAGTGCTGTGGCTGCTGGACCAAAGCTCTCCTGGAGTGGAGAGACAGACAGGAGTCTGCAGCGTGTCTCTGGGTTCTTGGAAGGAGCCACAGCAAGTGGTATTCGCTGGCAGGAGCCAGTGTGTACAGGCGCCACACTTCCAATAGAGACCGTATTGGACTGGAAGCCCACCGTATGGGGTTGTGCTATGTTTTTGCCTTAAGCCAGGAGATGCCTGTTATGTTTAATGTTTGTCGTTACTGACAAGTTTTTCATAAACGGCTGTAATTTTTTATGAAGATACTGTGTGACCTTGCCTATGCCTACCTGAGCTAATCTTCACAATGTATTGCTATATGGTTGGTAGCAGCCCCTTCCTTTGTGACAATTCAGCAGCGGCAGCCTCCACGGTTGTCAACAACACCCCTATGACATACAGCATAAGTTGGAGTCCATGCCTACAGAATGACATGTACACAGTGACAGCTCTGTCTTAACAGCTGTCTCTAACAGTGGGGGCTTGTTACTGTCAGTTACGGCACTCACTCTCCAGGTCCCATATGCACGCTCCTGTATGCACGCACTTGTGGGAACCAGCAGGAATTCTGAAGCCGGCTATTGCCAAATCCCTGCACGGCCCGTGATTTCAGGATCTGGCCACAAACTATTGTAGATCAGCTGAAGGATAAAACTCCTCGGGAGTATATATTTTTCTAAACTTACCACTGCTGCAGGGAGCAGCGGCATTCTTGCAGAGTCGTCAGCCGATGCTATCAGGCTGGGAGCCCGTTGTGCAGGATTGTCTAATCTGGCCGGAATGGCATTATGGTTGAAGGGCTGTCCCATATGCCTGCAAACCAAGCATGAATTATGTTCAGGGCCGTGTGTCGATCTGCTCCTTTTGGTAAACAGCTGGAAGATGCGTTGGAGAACGTATCCGACGCCAAGCAGCCCTTCCAAAGGTTATCCCTTTTGTTCCAGCAGAGTAGATACTCAAGGTGTCAGAATAGGCCCTGGGGGCACTCTGCCATGCCATCATGTCTCTGAGACACGCTATATCCCTACGGGGCACTATGATATTGTGCTTACCGGCGGCTCTAGGGGGCCTGTTCCACTCCAGGGCTCTCCAATGGCAAATCCTGTCTGCCAACCCCCCCCCAAAAAAAAGGAAAACCCTTAGGAAGATATTTCGAAGGGGACGTCATTCTCTCCTTGACAGTCAAGACTTCCCTGCTTTGGTGGACGTCCATAGGCAACCTGTCTGTGGGGTTCCTGGCTACCGCGGCATCTGAAGGTGGTCACTGCTGATGCCAGCCGGTACGGCTGGGGATGCTCGCCTCCAGGTGCAGATATCCCTGGGCTGGTGGTCAGCGCAGGAAGCAGCACAGCCCTCACGCCTCCTGACACTAGGGTCTGAAGAACGAGCACTAAATTCCCTCCCCCCCCCCCCCCTCCAGGGTCAGCTCGTTCGGTTGCTGACGGCTCTGTGGAGAATACCACGGAGGGACCTGTTTCCTCCAGGCTAAACTGGCATATAGACCTCTTGTTCCATGATCCCAGCAGTCCAGCCCTTGCGGTGAATGCACTTCCATTCCATGGACCTTCGGAATAGCCTATGCCCTTCCCCCTATTGTCATGCTCTTGATAGTTCTCCAAGAGCTCGGGAAAGCTCGGGCAAGGGTCCTTCCCCTCGTCCCCTTCTGGCCCAAGGGGCCATGGCTCTCTCTCCTGAGGACATTGTCTGTCCCGGATCCTGGGGTTCTGCCGGGGATTCCGGACCTGTTAGTGCAGTAACCTGTGTTCCTCATGCAGGAAATGGGTTTTTTCATTTCACAGCTTAGAACTTGAGAGGTTGTTGCTGATGCACAAGGGTTTTCCTCTGACCCGGTCTCTTCCTTGCTGAAGAGCCATAAACCGGTTACCTCTACACTCTATGGTAGAGGGTGGCAAAAGTTCCCCTTCTTTGGAAATGGTCCCTTGGGTATGAGTTCCTATTCCATACAAATTGGCATTCTTGCAGACAGGGTTGCTCTAGGATTCTCAGTGTACACTCCTAGGGATTCCTGTTCTGCCCTAGGAACCTTATACATTGGAAAACTGGCAGCAAACCGGTGGGTTCAAGGTTATTGGGTTTGTGAGTTCATGCCTGACAGTTCCATCGGGGGATCAAATTAGGGTTGGACGCCCTCACGAGTCCTCCCTTTGAACCTATTGCCAAAAAAAAAAATCTCCCTGACGTTGCTGACATTGGAAACGATTTTGCTCTGGGCCTTGGCGTTCGCTCGCAGAATTAGTGCTTACACGCCTTGTCGGTAGTACGGCCCTACGCTCAGTTGTTCAACGATAGGCCGGGTCAGGTGTTAATAGGACCCTTTCTCCCAATGGTCACCTCTCGATTCCATAGCACGCAGGGTATAATCCTCCCGCCTTTTGCGGACATCCTACAAATACAGGGGTAAAACAGATTCATACGTTGGAGGTTCATAGGGCCCTGCTTCTCTTCATCTCAGTGACACATAGTGTAAGGAAAACACAGTCCTTTTTCATAGCCCTATCTGTAGTAGGAAAGGTCTGTGGGTGTGAAACTGCACTATCTCTAGGTGGATTAGGGAGGCCATTGCTTAGCCTACTCATCTAGTGGGGCTGCCTTCCCTGAGGGCTTAAGGGCCCATTCCACCGGTGCGGTATCGCCCTCCGGGGCTGAGAAGACGCAGGTATCTATTGACCGGATTTGTAGGACCGCTACCTGGTCTTCACATTCTCATGTTTCTTCCGTCACTATCGGTTGGATCTATCCTCCTCGGCTGATCTCTCGTTTTGTAGAAGGGTGCTTGAGACGTTGGTCCCTCCCTAATACGTTATTCTCTGGAAATCTCTCACGTGGTGCTGTCATGGGTGAGGGGAAAACACCTAGGTTACTTACCAGTAGCCAGTTTTTCCAGAACCCATGACAGCACCCATATAATCCCTCCCTTTTCACCCTTAGTGTGCACTATTCTGGGTGTGCATGTGTGTGTTGTAATTGGTGATAGAGTTAAGTTCTAACGTTTGTTGGAGGTCCTCTCAATTCTCGGTAATCAACTGACGAAGGGGAGAGGTACTGCCCTTTTATTTCAGAATGGTTTCCTGTCCTCGCTGGGAGGATCCCTCTCTCACGTGGTGCTGTCATGGGTTCTGGAAAAACCGGCTACCAATAAGTAACCTAGGTGTTTTTAAACCATAACTTTTTATTAGTAATTGATGTCAGATATTACATCATACATCATATTGTCATCACATTATCAACAAAAATCACAATAATATGGGTATTAGAAAGGAAAATAAACAAGGGAGGGGGGGAGGGGGAGAAGGGGATGGGGGGAATGGTGATATCACATCAATTTCCGGATCACACACTCCATATATAAATCTGTAGATTTATTTGATAACAGTATTTAAACGGAAAGATAACCAGTTGTTCCATTTCTTATAGAATAGCGCTATGTTATTGTTAGATGAAGCGAGTATCTTCTCTGATAGGCAGTTCTCATTGATCAGTGAGATGACTTCGGTTAATGCGGGGCATTGGGGTTTTTTCCAATAACTTGTGATTTTGAGTCTTGTTGCCACAATGATATGTACAATCACTGTGCGGATCTCGTAGGGGAGTGAGTCCAGATCGATGGCGAGCAGCGCCTGCTGTGCGGATAGCGTTATTCGTACACCACAATTCTGAAATATTAAATGATTTATTGCTTCCCACAGACGTCTGACATTACTACATTTCCACCATATGTGTAATATGTCTGCTCTGGGGTCTCCACATCTCCAGCACGTGTCCGGAGAATTGCGGAACATCTTAGATAGTCTATGGGGGGTGAGATACCACCTATATAATAGAAAACGCAAGGAAACTATGTGGTTAGTGCATTTAGATTGGCTTCCAATAATTAAGAAGGATGCTCGCCATTGATCCGGTGTGAACGTACAGATTAAGTCTCTTTCCCATTTTTGTAGGCATGTGGTTAGCGAGGGCAGGGTATTCTCTAGCATACAATCATAGCTTATAGACAATGCTTTAATCTGTAAGGTCGGGTTCAGTAACATAGAGTACAGCTTAGATGGCGGTGCAGACATCTGCTCCTTCCTTCCATATAGAAAATGTCGGATCTGCAGATATTTGTAGAAGTCCCTTTGTGGTATATTGTATCTATCTCGCAATGATGAGAAGGTGATTAATTCCTCCCCATCATACAGATTCCCAATAGATGTGATTTGGCATAGTTTCCAGTTTTTAAGCTTTAGGTCAGGGATACAATGCTCCAGTGTCTCTATAGGGGCCTTAAGGAGTGTGATTTGTATAAGGCCTAATTTATTAGTTAACATCTTCCATAGCTCCAGGATCGCGTCTAT
Organism: Anomaloglossus baeobatrachus; assembly: GCF_048569485.1. NCBI lineage: Eukaryota > Metazoa > Chordata > Amphibia > Anura > Aromobatidae > Anomaloglossus > Anomaloglossus baeobatrachus. Next base: position 447,749,254 of record NC_134354.1, on the reverse strand, counting down.
GGTAGGGGATATGTTAAAATGCCTACCAGGGATTAAAGTGTGGTGTGCATGGAAAAAGGCTGAGACACTGGTGGCTCCAATCAGATATTTCTCAATGGTTATCCAGTGCCGGTCATCGTCATTGTTCCACATGAAACGTAGCAGCTCGAATAATGCGGCTCTGTAGTAGCGGACCACTGAGGGGTATCCCAGGCCTCCCTTACTCATAGGGGTGTAGAGTGTGTCCGCCTGGACTCTGGGCTGTTTTCCCTGCCAAATATGTTTGGAAAGGATCGCTTGTATCTCTTTTAGTATTTTCATTGGGAATATGATGGGGAGATTACGGAACAGATACAATATCTGCGGGAGAATGAACATCTTCACTGATGCTATCCTGCCCATCCACGATAGCTCGTGTTTCTTCATTCTTAATATGTCAGCTTGGATTTTCCTCCTCAGGGACTCATAATTCAGAGATAACATTTTATCTGCCGAGAGTGTTAGACGGATACCTAGATACTCAATACTATCGTTATTCCAATTGAAGGGGTACTTGTTCTTGAATTTTTTGGGGTACGTTGTGGATGGGGTTAAATTTAATACCTGACATTTAGACGTGTTTAGTTTATAATATGAGATTCTAGAGAACAGATCAATTATTTGCATTGCTGCCGGTAATGACTCTGTGGGGTTTATCGCTAGAATGATGTCGTCCGCAAACAGACCTATTTTGTGTTCTGTCCTGTCCACCTGGATTCCTGATATTACTGGGTGAGATTTGATTTTTTTCCGCTAAAGGTTCAATCGCCAAGGCGAATATGAGGGGCTATAGCGGACACCCTTGTCTCGTCCCATTTGTGACAGGGAACTTGTCCGACATCATTCCAATGACAAAAACTGACGCTGATGGATGAGAGTATAAGTATAATGTAATTGCATTAAAAATGCTGCCAGTGAATCCGAATCTGGTTAGAACCTCAAATAGATCGAATGCCTTCTCCGCGTCCATTGATAGGAGCAGAGAAGGCGTGCGGTTCTCTCCCTGCTACACGTCTGGTGCCATCCAGCGTCTGTCTGGATTTGATAAACCCAACCTGGTCTCTGTGCACCAGGGAGGGGATTACACCGGAGATTCTACCTCCTCATTACAGAGATGCACATCACCTGATTTACTTAATTGGTAGTTGGCTCTCAAGCCTATACAGCTTGGAGTAGGACAACATGTATAAAAAGTATTGTGTGAGCAAAATACTAATTTGCCTAATAAGTCTGCACACAGTGTACTCATAAATCAATCAGAAATTGGAAAATCAATTTGAAAGGGAATCTGTCACCAGGATCAACCCTTCTAAAACATCTATATGGTCATGTAGGTCATAGGAAGCTGAATAAAATGATACTTTGATATGTGATCTGATGTCTTATTCCAGAGAAATAAACATTTTATTGTGTGTAAACAAGCTGTTAAAATGTAGGGGCAGGATATAGATCTTCCTGAGAATGTGCCTACTGAGCTTATTTTAAATGAAAGGGGTGTTATCACTGTGAGACATGTAATGACTGACAGTCTGCTCTCATCACACTCAGCTCTGCAGTGAGAGCAGACTTAAGAGTAAAAAAGAAAAGATCAACTTCTCAGCTCACCTAAAGTCTCCTTGGCAAGAAGATCCAATGAATTTCTCTAAAGGGATGTGACTCGCCCACCCCAGAGCTATGGGACACCCGGTGCCGGGCCGGACTAGTCCGGGGTCGTCAGTGGTGGCGGGGCCCGACTCCGTGACCCTGGTGGGTGTCAATTAATATGGCTGGTGACGTAGGGGTAATCAAAGTGTATATTAGTCGTGACGCCACCTGTGGTTTGCGGCTATTAAGCCGCCGCTGCTGTGTGAGGCCTCCGGGGTGATGGAATGGCAGCAATGGTGGTACTGCTCCCCACAGGTGGAGCGGTGCCCCGGGGATACTGTTGGTGCTCGTAAGTGTCTATGCAGATAAATAACTGAGGCAACACCAGGGGTGCAGTTTCAAGGTCTTTACTCACAGTTCTTGTCAAGGCCTGCAGGAGCCTTTGGACTGCTGGGATCACCGTCAGGGACCTCCGCCGATCCCGGGTAGATCTGGGGGTAAATGCCAGTGCACCTCTCTAATTGTGTCTTTTCTCAGCTGACTTCACTAGCCTTGCCTTTTGTGGCTGAACCTGGCTCGGCCTCCACTGCAGCCTCCGGGCTGGGAGCCCGCCTGTCGGTATTCGCCCCTTTTCCAGAGATTCTTGCTGTGGGCTGTGGTCCGGGGAGCATGCAGCTTTCCCTGGACCTCTGTCTTTTAACCTTTGTTGATGGCTTCTCCTCCTCCAGTGACTAGGGACCGTCCCCTGATGCAGCTTGATCCCTCCACCGATGTTCCTGTGGAACAGGCCACCAGCTCTGAAGCTATCTGTGGCCCTGGAATCCCTTCGTTCCCTGCTTGGTGTCACCTGGACCCTCTGAGTCCCAGGGTCTTCACCAGGAAGCGTCTCTTTCTTCTTTCTTTAGCTCCTGCCTCACTAGAACTCTTTTTCTACTCTGTTTCTCTCCTCCTCTGTTGCTTTCTTTCTCTGTTGCGGACACTCTGCACTCACAGAGCTCCTTTCCCTTTCACAGCTACATGCTGTCTCCTCACTCTCTCACTCTCTGAGGTAAACTGAAACTCTGACCTTCCTCTCTGCTCTATACTCGGCTGGCTCTTCCCACCCCCCGGTTGCTAAGCTACCACCCTATGGGAGCAGGGATGGGTCTTACGACCCCTCCCAGCATGCAGCATGGGAGGGTTGCTGCCACTGTCCCTGGTCCCAGTGTGTGCCTAGCAATGGGTGTAGTGCAGTTTTACCTGTGAACTGGCATGTACCCCTTTTCTTACCCAGAATGGGACATCACACCTCTGACTGGGGTGCAATGTCTCTGTGGCGACGGAAGCCTCAGGGGCGCCACAGATGCACTGACCATAAATCACAGCTGTTTTTCAGGTAAAAGCCATAGTTTTCTGGTAATTTAATTGTTATCCAGCATAGCAAGCAATGAGTTTAATATATAAAGTCATGCCTGTATTATGGAAAATTATTAAAAACCATTGTAAAAGGACGTCCTGGTACAGAAAAAGGGGGAGGACAAAAATTAGAAAATGCATGTCCTGTTCCCAAGTAGCAGCCAGCTATTTTTATACCGGTCCGTGTGAAAACACGGACGTGTGCGTAAACCAATTGAATTTATTGGGTCTACGTGTGTCCGTATCTCCGGTTCGTTGGGATACTGACAGAACACATACTGGAAACAGGGACACATTAAGCAGGCCTTAATGGGAGTCTATCAGCTCAGGATGCTTGTTAACACCAAGTACAGGAGCATGTGCATCATGGTGGGGCTAATCGTTTAAATTCACCTTCCCCCATGCTTCTTTTCCCTCAATCTCCACCTTCTCTTTTCTGTGATTGACAGCTCTGTCAAAAAACAGCAGGTGCAAAGGTGGATTTAAATTATTAGGCCCGCCAATGGTGCATGAGCGCCTGTGCTTGGTATGAACAGTCATCCTGTGCTTCTAGTCCTTTTAAAGCAACTGTCAGCACAGAATGACTGTTCAAAGCAAGTACAGGCACTTGGTGCATCATGGCGGGGTCAAAAATTTAAGTACATCTTCCCACCTGCCTGTTTTCTCTCTAGCACCACCCTCCCATCTTCTGTGACAACTCTGGCTACATAGAGCCAGAGAAAGGTGGCCGTGAGATGGAGACCAAGCAGGTGGGAAGGTGCATTTAAATGTTTGATCCTGCCCTAATGCACTGAGCTCCTGTACGTGGTGTGAACAGTCATTCTGTGCTGACAGTCCTTGAAAAAAGACACATAAAAACATGAACACGTGATCAGCAACTTTTTTTTTTTTTTAATTTATTTAAACTTTGTTTTCCCCTTTCTCTCCAGTGATTTTTTTTTGTTTTTTTTTACACTGGATTTTTCATAATAAATGCATGGTTGTTTTTTTTTTTTTTTATTTCTGGCTATGCTTAATAAGAACAATTAACAAGAAACTATATATCTCTGCACACATGTAGGAGGTGGTCAGAGTACCCACACTCCTATGGTGTTTACATGATATCTGATGTGTAATATACTGTAAATATGGTTGTGGTTTATAAAGAGATAATAGGATGTGCTGCTGCTAGAGAACGCAGACTGGTGATATAGCAGAGTCGGGGCAGTGCTGAGGTTGGCGCCACCTAGTGGCCGAGAGTTTGTGTTTTATTGTATACTGTGTTTTACTGCATAATGTGTATTTTATAGTAATTGTATAACGTATATTAACTAAGTACAAGAATGTTATGTAGGTAGACTTTGTTGGTAATAGGTATAGCAGTGTCAGATACTTCATTGGTAAAAAGGGAGTTGGTTGAGAGCAAAGGTGAAAGGAGTGATAGATGGCCATAGGGTTGGTTGGTTGTAGAGACAGGCAAAGACAGCAGTTCTGCAGCGGGGTGCCTGGAATGAAGATGGTACCTTGTAACTTGGATCCGGCGGGGAACCCGGAGGTATTCTCCAAAAGTCCGGAGCTTATGGCTCACGTCGGGATGGGCTTGGAAGAGTCTAGGGACTAGTCCGACATGCCCCAGAGAGAGTTCCTCGGGATGGGCCTAGGGAAGTCGAGGGAGTGGAAGCCATCCGAGGTAGAGCATGGACCATGGGTAGCTGTAGAGAGAAGAACAGGGGGTAAGCAGAGGCTTAGGCCTGGCAGCTGGAAAATTAGGTCTCCGGCTCCAGGATAAACCAGATGAAGTACCCTGAGAAACAGATACAGCAGAATCGGATAAGTGTGGCCATGTCTGTTGTGAAGGTGGAAGAGTCAAATGAATGTTTACAGTTACGTTGTCAAGAGTTCTCCCGTGTCCTGTGTGTATCTAATACATCTAGGATGGTGACTGGCTGCAGAGTGGTGGATGCTGCCCTGAAGAGTACAGTAAATGTCACACACCCTGCCAGAAGAGGTCTACAAGCACTGGCTCTCTTTGGGGAAGGAGTGCAGAGCCCTCATGGCCTAGTGTCCTTTCTTCACAAAATGAAACGATTATTTTTTTGTTCAAATCAAAGTTTATTAGAATAGAAGAAGATAATCAAACAATTGCACAGCACACAGGCTGAGGGTATATATCCCAAGCTAGCTGCTAAAAACATCACAGTTCCTTGACTACACCTGCGCCACTGGCGACCAAAAATAACAAGTACAATTCATATTTGTGTGGAATAGGAAGAACAAGTTGAAAAATAAAGAGATAAAGAGGAGGTGGAAGAAGAATTTAGAGACAGTAAAGACAACAGAAACGTGGGAAAGTAAGGTGAAAGGGGAAGGGTACAAAGGGTTCCCACCCGAATGGACGCGCCCTACTACATCAAAACCACATTTTCAAGGCTAACCTTCCAGGTACAGAAATAAGAGAATGGAAAATTACTTACATATCTGCCTCCCGTGAATCCATAGACCCATATCCGGTGAGTCCCTGAACATGATCCACGGGGCCCACGTAGCACCAACTTTGTCCTTGTTGATGAGTGTCTGACCTATCATGGTCTCCATCCTGAGGATCTCGTTGCACTCTGCTATGAATTCATCCCGTGATGGGATTCTAGTTTGCTTCCAATATCTTGGAATTAGGTTTCTGGCAGCTGTTAAAAAATGTCTTAATAATCCTTTCCTAAACCCTTAAGCAGAAACATTCCCGAGGGACAGGAGAGCTAACTCTTTTGTGGACTGGATCTGCCTCAAGGATAGTTTATTGAGTAACTAGAAAATGCTCTCCCAGAATGATCTCACCGGGGGGGACATGACCACCAGATATGAGTGAGGGTTCCCCTCTCCTTTTGGCATCTCCAGCACACATCAGAGGCTGATGGAAAGGCAGCATGGATACTCACAGGACACCTATACCACCTAGATAGGACCTTGTAGCATCTCTCCTGTGATATCACATTCAGCAAAGTTTTACCAATAAAGAGAAGGATTTTGGTCCGCTCCTCAGCCGAGAATGACCATCCCCACTCAATCTCCCATTTCCCAAAATACCCAGGCAAGCCGTCCCTCGCACCTCTGCATCTGAGAAACAAGTAATACAAGGTCGAAACGGTATGGCCTGGAGGATCCTTCTCTAGGCAAAGGGTCTCAAAGGGTGTGCGTGCCCTATAGATGTCTACTCTCTTAGCCATAGACACTATAAAACTTTTCATCTGTTCATAGAAGAACCAACAGTTCCAACAGTCTTGAAGGAGTTCCCAGAGATGCTTAGCACTTGTTGGCCCTTTTGCCTTCAGTCTGCAGTCCAGCTCACCTCAAACCATCTCGATTAGGTTCAGGTCTGGTGACTGTGGAGACCAGGTCATCTGGCGTAGCACCCCATCACTCTCCTTCTTAGTCAAATAGCCCTTACACAGCCTGGAGGTGTGTTTGGGGTCAATGTCCTGTTGAAAAATAAATTATGGTCCAACTAAACGCAAACCGGATGGAATAGCATGCCGCTGCAAGATGCTGTGGTAGCCATGCTGGTTCAGTATGCCTTCAATTTTGAATAAATCCCCAACAGTGTCACCAGCAAAGCACCCCCACACCATCACACCTCCTCCTCCATGCTTCACAGTGGGAACCAGACATGTAGAGTCCATCCGTTCACCTTTTCTACAAAGACACGGTGGTTGGATCCAAAGATCTCAAATTTGGACTCATCAGACCAAAGCACAGATTTCCACTGGTCTAATGTCCATTCCTTGTGTTCTTCAGTCCAAACAAGTCTCTTATGCTTGTTGCCTGTCCTCAGCAGTGATTTCCTAGCAGCTATTTTACCATGAAGGCCTGCTGCACAAAGTCTCCTCTTAATAGTTGTCCTAGAGATGAGAAGTTGTGTCCAAACTTTTGGTCTGTACAGTATATATATATATATATATATATATATATATATTATATCAGGAGGCTGTAATAGTGTATAAAAGATGAACACCTATATAGCCATGGCTTGTGAATTCTGTTTCAGGCATATGAATTAATTTGGCCATTCAAATACTTATTTTATGGACCATCATTGAGGCTTCTTTTCTTCAGATAGGTGAATAGTCGTGTTGAAAGGGTTATTAGGGGAATAAATATGCTACCTCTGCACTATTTCACAATGGAAATTGGCTCCATACCCATCTTGGCGCCACTACTCTACATTGGCTGTATGCTGGCCTCACAGAGAAAATATATATACAAGCTCCTACAGTTCATGAATGCTCAGCACTTATTTGGCGAATATACACAGTATCAGTACAAAGATATACTGATAGGGAATTTATATGTTGAACCACACTGGGCACAGTGATTGATAACAGAATCAGGAAAGCGCTATGGAACATGTTGGTGCTATTTAGAAAAACCAAAAAAATAAAAATTTAATGGAGTATAGATAATATATTCAAAAGACAATTCAAGCCCTCTCCTATATATACAAAACATTAGTTTAATAGCAATTCACCAGTTGTATCTTAATGCAGTTTTCCTGTGAAAAGAGATCACCTCTAACAAGTCCACTGTAAATTTAAGATCTTAATCAGGAACAGGAGGTGGTCATGAAATATTGTCCACATCTCATAATGCCAGTTAGTGCACCCCCAATAATAACACTAGGGGGATCTAATATGGAAACAATTTTTTTTTGTTCTATATCCTGTGAAGTGACATAATTTTTTATCTATGAAGAGGGGTAATATATGGATGCCAGCTGTGAGATTGAAATGTCTGCCCTCCATTACAATATACTGAACAGTGACAGCTGCCAGAGAGTGCCAATGGTAATAAGAATGCCAGCTGTGTGACTGAAATGTCTACCCTTCATATAGTATGTTCACAACAGTGACATCCCCCAGTGGGCACCTATGATAATATAAAGATGCCAGCTGTGTGATTGAAATGAGTACCCTCCAAATATTATTTGCTGAGTAGTGATGAGCGAGCACTACCGTGCTCAGTACTTGTAACTAGATTCCATTCCAAAGAGCACTCATTGCACACAAACAGACCCTCACCAATTTCAAGTCCACATTCACTGCTGCAAAACAAACCTACTTCTCATCTCTCACACCCTCCCTGTCTCACAATCCTAAGAGCAATTCAACACTTTCCAATCTCTCCTCCATTCCCCAGGACCTCCACCCTCTCCTCTCAACTGAGCTGAAGACTTTGCCTCATTCTTCAAGCAGAAGATTGACAACATCATAGAAAGATTAGCCATACAGTCTGCAAAGCTCCTCCTCATAACCACTCAGCCCTCTTCCTCCAAAACCAGCTTCTCTGCCATTGCAAAAGAGAAACTTTCCTCTTTACTCTCCAGATCACACCTCACCACCTGTGCACTTGTCCTTCTCCTGTCCCACCTCAATCCCAACCTCACCATAGTTTTCATCCCAACCTATCACTAACAACTGGTGTCTTCCCCTCATGCTTTATACATGCCTTGATCTCACCCATCCTAAAAAAGCCCTCCCTTGACCCAGCCTCTGTGTCTATCTATCTCCCCATACCACTCCTCCCCTATGCCTCAAAACTACTGGAACACCATGTCCATCTTGAACTGTTCTCCCATATCTCCTGCTCCCTCTTTGAAGGGTTACAATCTGGCTTCTAACCTCATCATTCAACTGAAACTGCACTAACTAAAGTCACCAATGACCTACTAACCACCAAAGCCAAGCAACATTACTATGTCCTCCTCCTCCTGGACCTGTCCTCTGCCTTCAACACAGTGGACTATTCCCGCCTATTACAGATTCTCTCATTTCTTGGTATTACAAACTTGGTCCTATCTTGGATCTCCTCATACCTAACTGACTGAACGTTCAGCATCTCCCACTCACACACCACATCCTCAACTCACCTCCCTATCTGTCAGTGTCCCCCAAGGTTCAGTTCTTGGACCTCTTCCCATCTACACCTTTGGACTGGGACGGCTCATCGAGTCCTATAGCTTTCAGTGTCATCTTTATGCTGACGACACACAGATCTAGCTCTCTGGACCCGATATCAACTCATTACTAACCAGAATCACACAATGCCTGTCCGCTCTTTCATCATTTTTCTCTGCTCGATTTCTAAAACTTAACTTGGACCACACAGAATTCATCATCTTACGTCCATCTCACACGATTTCCCACTACCGATCTAACCATCAAAGTCAATGGCTGCTCACTCTCCGTAGTCCTGCAAGCTCACTGCCTCAGGGTAACCCTTGACTCTGTTTTCTCTTTCAAACCACATCTCCAAACCCTTTCCACCTCCTGCTGACTCCAAATCAAAAATATTTCACGGATCCGTACATTCCTTAACCAAGAATCTGCAAAAACACTAGTGCATGCCTTCATCATCTCCCACCTGGACTTCTGCAACCTCGTGCTCTGTGACCTCCCTTCTAGCACTCTTGCACTCCTTCAATGTACCCTAAACTCTGCTTCCCAACTAATCCACCGCTATTCCTCGGCCTCTCCACTCTGCCAATCCCTTCACTGCCTTCTCATTGGCCAAATACTCCAGATGAAAACCCTACCCATGACATACTGTAAGGTCCTGGTGGTGGAAACGCTGGGCCGTGCACCGGACTCCTCCAGCGGAGCAACCCGGAGCTAACCCCTATACAGGGACTGTCCGGTCACCCCGTCAGAGGGCCTTGATGCACGGTAGCCGAAGCACTAGCAGTGTGGGCACAGTCCATTCTGGAAGGAGGAAGGAAGATGTCCCTGAGGTCACAAGGGTCCAGATGGTAGTCCCAACAACAAGGCTCTGGTTCCGGTGCCGGGTGGAGATGACAGGTGGAACCGGATCCAGCTGGACAAGAGGACGGAGGTCACCATGTGGTGTTGGGGATCAGAGCCGTGTCCAGACTGAAGAAGATGGTGGAGTCCTCAGCCGACAACCCTCCGACAGGAATTACGCAGCAGTCGTGGTTAGGACCGGATGGCGTGGCAGGACGGGCTCTGCGAGACAGACAAGGGTTAATACAAGACAAGGCAAAGGGGGACCTGAACTCCTAGCTTACTAAACATGTAGAACAGGCCCCGCCCACCTGGAAGAAGAATCCTCTTATACCCTGTACCTGCAAGCCAATATCCTGTTTCTGGACGCTGGCCCTTTAAGAAAGGGTCAATGACCGCGCGCGCGCCCTAACGCGCATGCGCGAGGCCTGAGTGCCTGAGACCAGGGAAGGAAGCGGCGCCGAGGAAGCAGGAGTGCCGGGCAGAGTGTCCTGCGATGCAGAGGGGCGCCTGGAGCAAGAACGCCTGGAGGATACCGGCGAGGGAGAGGGAGCAGGAGGACCGGGAGCGGGAGTGGTGAGCGGAGCGCGCCGTCGAGAACCGGGGAACGTGCCACAGGAACCGGGGAGCGCAGCACGGGGACCGGGGAGCGCAGCACGTGGACCGGGGAGCGTGACACATACAAAGCCATCCACAACCTGTCTCCTCCTTACATCTGTGACCTAGTCTCCTGGTACCTACCTGCACGCAAACTCTGATCCTCACAAGTTCGCCTTCTAACTTGCCGTCTTCTATCATCTGATTCCATCTGTGTGATTAAAATATGTGCTCTCCATTTAATATGTGCTGACCAATGATAGGAGCCAGCGTGCACTAGTGGTAATATAAAGATGCCAGCTGTGTGCCTGAAATGTGTACCCCCTTATAGTATGTGCTGACCAGTGACGGCCACTAGAGACCACCAGTGCTAATATAACAATGCCAGCTGTGTGCCTGAAATGTGTACCTTCCATATAGTATGTGCTGACCAGTGACGGCCGCCAGAGGGCACCAGTGCTAATATAAGGATACCAGCTGTGTGCCTGAAATGAGTGCCCTCCATATTATTATTATTATTTATTATTATAGCACCATTTATTCCATGGCGCTTTACAAGTGAAAGAGGGTATACATACAACAATCATTAACAATACAAAACAGACTGGTATAGGAGGAGACCGGACCCTGCCCGCGAGGGCTCACAGTCTATAGGGAATGGGTGATGGTACAATAGGTGAGGACAGAGCTGGTTGGGCAGTGGTGTACTGGACTGAGGGTTATTGTAGTTTGTAGGCTTGTTGGAAGAGATAGGTCTTCAGGTTCCTCTTGAAGCTTTCCACGGTAGGGGAGAGTCTGATATGCTGAGGTAGAGTGTTCCAGAGTATGGGGGAGGCACGGGAGAAATCTTGTATGCGATTGTGGGAAGAGGAGATAAGAGAGGAGTAGAGAATGAGATCTTGTGAGGATCTGAGGTTGCGTGCAGGTAGGTACCGGGAGACTAGGACACAGATGTAAGGAGGAGACAGGACGTGGATGGCTTTGTATGACATGGTTAATGTTTTGAACAGGCGTTGTTGGGCGATGGGAAGCCAGTGAAGGGATTGGCAGAGTGGCGAGGCTGGGGAATAGCGAGGGGAGAGGTGGATTAAGCGGGCCGCAGAGTTTAGGATAGATTGGAGGGGTGCAAGAGTGTTGGAAGGGAGACCAGAGAGCAGGAGGTTGCAGTAGTCAAGGCGGGAGATGATGAGGGCATGCACTAATGTTTTTGCTGAATCTTCGTTAAGGAAAGCACAGATCCGGGAGATATTTTTGAGTTGTAGTCTGCATGAGGTGAAGAGGGCTTGGATGTGTGGCTTGAAGGATACAGCAGAGTCTAGGGTTACTCCAAGGCAACATATAGTATCTGCTGACCAGTGACGGCCGCCAGAGGGCACCAGTGCTAATATAAGGATGCCAGCTGTGTGCCTGAAATGTGTGCCCTCCATATAGTATGTGCTGACCAGTGCGGGCCGCTAGAGGGCACCAGTGCTAATATAAGGATGCCAGCTGTGTGCATGAAATGTGTGCCTGAAATGTGTGCCCTCCATATAGTATGTGCTGACCAGTGCCGGCCGCTAGAGGGCACCAGTGCTAATATAAGGATGCCAGCTGTGTGCCTGAAATGTGTGCCCTCCATATAGTATGTGCTGACCAGTGCCGGCCGCTAGAGGGCGCTCCGCACAGATTCCGGTCATAATGTTTAGTGGAATGATTGTGCTCCGTTCTTGTTCCCAGCCGGACGTTTACATTTGTGACACCATGAGTGTCCAACCTGCAATTGTGTCCCCAGCTGTCATCGCGGAGGGACCATGAAGACGCCGGCCTGTGGCTCCTCGCTGCTGCGGGAGCTGTTGGGCTCAGAGCCGACGTGGAAGGAGGATGAGGTGTGCGTGGTCGGGGTGTTCGGGAAGACGGCGCTGCTGCAGGGGGGCTGGGACAAGGGCTGCCTGGTGAACTCCCTGTGTGACCGCCACGTCTTCCCCCTTTTCCAGCCGCTGCCGGAGCAGGCCCGGGAGCGCAGTGTGTTCCAGACGTACTATGAGCAGGAGTCTCGCGTGCTGTATGTGGTGCTGACTGGCATCAGTGACACTGGGCAGCTGGCGAGGGCATGTGAGGAGCTGGGGCGCGGGGTCTCCCATGCAGAGGCCCATGAGTGGTGGAAGGACGAGGAGAAGCTGCACTGCATGCACATGCTGTACCTGTTCTCTGTGAGCCACCTCCTGCTGCTCCTGCACCCAGCCTGCTGCTTTGACATCGCCTATGAGAAGCTGTTCCGGGCACTGGACAGTGTGCGCCAGAAGCTCCTGCCATCGCTAAAGCCGGCGCTCAAGGAGTGCCCTGTGGGGCTGGAGTGGAAGCTGAACGCTCGCCCTTGCCCCCCACGCCTGCTCTTTGTCTTCCAGCTGAATGGAGCTCTGCGGGGCGTGGAGCCCGGCCGGGGAGCTGGTCAGACCGCCACGGAGAAGCCCAAGAAGCATTCACCCAAGAGAAGGCTGCAGCATGCCCTGGAGGACCAGATCTACCGCATCTTCCGCAAAAGCCGTGTCCTTACCAACCAGAGCATCAATTGCCTGTTTACTGTGCCTGCCAACCAGGCCTTTGTGTACATTGTGGCGGAACAGGATGATGACCCCATAGGTATGCTGCTGGATAGTCTGCGGCACAACTGCACGGTAAGGGACACTGAAGCCACCATTGGAAGCATCTCTGGGCCCCGGCGCTACCAGATGATGAGGCACAGCCGCCAGCAGCTGTCCTTCACGGCAGAGAGCAGCTCTGGCCTTTCTGGGCAGCTGGTGGACTGCACCCTACGTGAATTTCTCTTTCAACATGTGGAGCTGGTGCTCACCAAGAAGGGTTTTGATGACAGTGTGGGCAGGAACCCACAGCCCTCCCACTTTGAGCTACCCACTTATCAGAAATGGGCTAACGTGGCTCTAAAGTTGTATGAGGTGATCATAGAGAATAAAGATGATGACCCTCCAGCCTTTCCAGGGGGCTATCCACCCAAACTGCTGGCTAATATGAAAGTACTAGAAGGCTATTTGGATGCAGATACCAAGTTTTCCGAAAACCGATGTCAGAAAGCCCTACCAATGGCCCACAGCGCCTACCAGTCTAACCTGCCCCATAACTACACCACCACGGTCCATAAGAACCAGCTGGCACAGGCACTTAGAGTGTACAGCCAGCATGCACGTGGGCCAGCATTCCAGAAATATGCCATACATCTCAATGAGGATTGCTACAAATTCTGGAGCAGTGGACACCAACTTTGTGAGGAAAGGAGTCTGACAGACCAGCACTGTGTCCACAAATTCCACTTGCTTCCAAAAGCAGGTAATGGTGTTAATGAGGTCATTAGATCAGAAGTGGTAAAATGTACATATAGTATCAACTTACTGCACTTCTATGCATCTTTATTGAAAAATGAGTCACCCTGACCCATCCACTCCTCCATCTTTCCCTGGTGTCGCCCCTTTTATACTGCCTGAAAGTCTAACCAGCATCCAGACTTTCCCCATGTGCCTGCAAGTAGAGAAAAGCAGTGAGCCCGGCCTCAGCATAGCCGGACTGTAACCCTGCACTATGTTTATCATCATGTGCATCCCCCCGGTGTATGGTGTTATTTCTAAAGATACTGGCAACATGACCACAGGGTAGACACTGATCATCTGAGATAAATGTCAGGCTGTCCTCATCAACTTTACCATCAGCAAGTTAGGAATGCCAAGCCATAATTATTAGTTAGTTTTTTTTTCTTTAGTCTACATAATTTTATGGAAGGACTCATTTAACCTTAGGTAACATTGAATATTTATAAGGGACTTTTTACTGCACTGCATTTCTGTTCAGTTTTAGAATATACATTTTGGGACAGTGCCTCAAGTGACTGTAGTGTTCATTGGATTAACACTTTGTTATAAAATGTCTTTGAAGCAGTTTTCTGAGGTTTCAAAAAACATTTCACATTTAAATCATCAAGAAATAAGACTTTTAAATATACAGGTTGCAATGAATATCCCCACTTTCTCCTGTTTCTTTAAGCAATGAAAAATTATTAATAATAAAGTTTTATTTCTATAGCGCCAACATATTCCGCAGCGCTTAACATATTCCGCAGCGCTTATTATTCACTTAAAACTTCTACCAATATTCCCATATGTTGTTTCTATTGTCAGCATTTTGGCTATTATATACTCACATAATTTTACAGTCATTGGAAGGCTTGGAACTAGTGATGAGCGGGCACTACCATGCTCGGTTGCTCGGTACTAGTAAATAGTGATGATCGAGCACTACCATGCTCAGGTGCTCGGTACTTGTAACTAGTGATGAGCGAGCACTAACATACTCTAGGGCTTGGTACTCGTAACTAGTGATGAGTGAGCACTACCATGCTCGGTACTCATAACTAGTGATGAGTAAGCACTACCATGCTCGGGTACTCGGTACTAGTGATGAGCGAGCACTAACATGCTTGGGGGCTTTTTTCTCGTAACTAGTGATGAGTGAGCACTACCATGCTTGGGGGCTTTTTTCTCGTAACTAGTGATGAGTGAGCACTACCATGCTCAGGTGCTCGGTACTTGTAACTAGTGATGAGCGAGCACTAACATGCTCAGGTGCTTGGTACTTGTAACTAGTGATGAGCGAGCACTAACATGCTCAGGTGCTTGGTACTTGTAACTAGTGATGAGCGAGCACTAACATGCTCAGGTGCTCGGTACTCGTAACTAGGGATGAGTGAGCGCTACCATGCACAGGTGCTCACTACTCGTAACTAGTGATTAGTGAGCACTACCTTGGTCGGGTGCTCAGTACTCGTAGCTAGTGATGAGTGAGCACTACCATGTACAGGTGCTCCACACTCGTAACTAGTGATGAGTGAGCACTACCATGTACAGGTGCTCAGTACTCGTAATGAGTGAGCACTACCATGCTCGGGTGCTCCGTACTCGTAACTAGTGATGAGTGAGCACTACCATGCTTCGGTGCTCGGTACTTGTAGCTAGTGATTAGTGAGCACTACCATGCTTCAGTGCTCGGTACTTGTAACTAGTGATGAGTGAGCACTACCATGCTCGGGTTCTCCGCACTCGAAACTAGTGATGAGTGAGCACTACCATGCTCGGGGGCTTGGTACTTGTAACAAGCAGTCGGTCACTTTGACAGGTGGTACTCAAGTACCAAGTGTAATAGCAGTCAATGGGAACCTTGAACATTTTTCCAGAAGACCTTCCAGAAAAGTGCTTGAGTTTCCCATTGACTTCCATTAAGCCTGGTACTCAAGTTGCTTCTGTCCAGGCTTTCAAACCTGCTTGTTTCAAGCACTCGAGCATGGTAGTGCTCGCTCATCACTACTTGAAACGTAATAAATTCTTTCAAAAAATTAAATAACTTTTTTTATTTTTTATAATTTCAGGTGAAAAAATTGAGCCAGACAGAAATCCACCTATTTTGTACCATAACAGCCGTGCACGGTCTACTGGAAACTGTAATTGTGGAAGAAAGCAGGCACCTCGTGAGGATCCATTTGACATCAAGAGTGCAAACTATGATTTCTACCAGGTACTGTGTAATAGTCTGCTAAAAGACCACAGTAAAGACCCCGTCACACTAAGCAACATCGCTGCTAACGAACAACTTTTGTGACGTAGCAGCGATGTTGCTAGCGATGTTGCTGTGTGTGACATCCAGCAACAACCTGGCCCCTGCTGTGAGGTCGTTGGTTGTTGCTGAATGTCCTGGGCCATTTTTTAGTTGTTGCTGTCCCGCTGTGAAGCACAGATCGCTGTGTGTGACAGCGAGACAGCAACAACTAAATGTGCAGGCAGCAGGAGCCGGCTTCTGCGGAGGCTGGTAACCACAGTAAACATCGGGTAACCAAGAAGCCCTGTCCTTGGTTACCCGATATTTACCTTTGTTACCAGCCTCCTCCGCTCTCACTGTCAGTGCCGGCTCCTGCTCTGTGCACATGTAGCTGCAGGACACATCGGGTTAATTAACCCGATGTGTGCTGTAGCTAGGAGAGCAGGGAGCCAGCGCTAAGCATTGTGCGCTGCTCCCTGCTCTGTGCACATTTAGCTGCAGTACACATCGGGTAATTAACCCGATGTGTGCTGTAACTAGGAGAGCAAGGAGCCAGCGCTAAGCGGTGTGCGCTGCTCCCTGCTCTGTGCAGCTGCACCCTGTACTCTATACCCTATATATGTACCCTGTGCAGCTGCACCCGGTGTGCGCTGCTCACTGCTCTGTGCACATTTAGCTGCAGCACACATCGGGTAATTAACCCGATGTGTGCTGTAACTAGGAGAGCAGGGAGCCAGCGCTCAATGTGCGCTGCTCCCTGCTCTCTGCACGTGTAGCTGCGTGCGCTGGTAACCAAGGTAAATATCGGGTTGGTTACCCGATATTTACCTTAGTTACCAAGCGCAGCATCTTCCACGCGGCGCTGGGGGCTGGTCACTGGTTGCTGGTGAGATCTGCCTGTGTGACAGCTCACCAGCAACTCGTGTAGCGACGCTCCAGCGATCCCTGCCAGGTCAGGTTGCTGGTGGGATCGCTGGAGCGTCGCAGTGTGACATCTCTTTCCAGCAACCTCCTAGCAACTTACCAGCGATCCCTATCGTTGTTGGGATCGCTGGTAAGTTGTTTAGTGTGACTGGACCTTAACTCTGTGACTACCGATTCTTGAATACTCACAGCACACGAACAGCACACTGTTAGGATTCTCCGGTGTCGGTGGTGAGAGTGGGCAGTCACGTGACCGAAAGTATAAGATTCATAGATTCCGGGCCACATTCCGATCAGATGTGCGTGTCCTCACTACATACAATTGTGTTGCATATGCAGTCGGAATGTGTCCGAGAGTCTGCAAACTGTATACATTGCGTGACTGTCACCATCGCTGCCAGAACATCCTGACAGCATGCTCTGCGCCCACTATGAGGATTCAGAAGTGTGAATACATGTGTGGCTGCTGATAACAGGTTTTGTTTAAACTAGGCCTGCTAATAGTTTTGACCACCTAAACTGCCCTACCCTCAATTAGAGTATTTTCCAGGATCTTCGAAATGTGTGACTTAAGCCATCTTGCTCTTTGGCAGAAAAAATAAAAAATGTGGCTGCTCAGCATGGGTTACAGTCCCTCTTCTAGTTTTGTGTGATGACATCTTTTCATATAACAGTCAATATGCTATGGCTGAAATCACGCCACTTTGGGGTTTAACCCCTTCAGCCCCCTGGCACTTTCCGTTTTTGCGTTTTTGTTTTTTGCTCCCCTTCTTCCGAGAGGCGTAACTTTTTTATTTTTCCATCAATCTTGCCATATGAGGGCTTGTTTTTTGCGGGATGAGTTGTACTTTTAAATGAAACCATAAGTTTTACCATATAGTGTACTGGAAAACGGCAAAAAAATTCCAAGTGCGGAAAAATTGCAAAAAAAGTGGGATTGTACAATAGTTTTTGGGATATTTTATTCACCGTGTTCACTATATGGTAAAACTGATGTGTGGGTATGATGCCTCAGGTCGGTGCGAGTTTGTAGACACCAAACATGTATAGGTTTACTTGTATCTAAGGGGTTAAAAAAAATTCACAAGCTTGTCCGAAAAACGTGGCGCACGTTTTGCGCCATTTTCCAAAACCCGTAGCGTTCTCATTTTTCAGGATCTGAGGCTCAGTGATGGCTTATTTTTTGCGTCTTGACCTGACGTTCTTAACGGTACCATTTTTGCGCAGATGCTACGTTTTGATCGCCTGTTATTGCATTTTGCGCAAAATTTGCGGCGACCAAAAAACGTAATTTTGGCGTTTGGAATTTTTTTGCCGCTACGCCGTTTACTGATCAGATTCATTGATTTTATATTTTGATAGATCGGGCATTTCTGAACGCGGCGATACCAAATATGTGTGTATTTTTTATTTTTTTAACCCTTTAATTTTCAATGGAGTGAAAGAGGGGTGATTTGAACTTTTAGGTTTTTTTATTTTTTTTTAATTTTTTAAAACTTTTTTTTTTTACTTTTTTTTTTTTTATTTTACTAGTCCCCCTAGGGGGCTATTGCGATCAGCAATCCGATCACTTTGCACTATCTGGAGATCTCAGCTACAGAGCTGAGAACTGCAGATTTGCTGCTTCACTTTCAATGCCGGCTGTATTCCGGCATTGAGAGGAAGTGACTCATGTTAGCCACAGGCGTCATCACATGACCCTGTGCTACCATGGCAACCGCCGAAAGTCACGTGATCATGTCACGTGACTTCCGGCGGGGGCGGGGTAAGTCACTGTCATGGCGGCGCCCATGTACATATCGCTGCCAAGACTTTGGCAGCGAAATGTAAGGGGTTAATGGCCGGGGGTGGAAGCGATTCCACCCGCGGCTAGCAGGCACACATATCAGCTGTTGATAACAGCTGATATGTGCGCGTCTCGCTGCCGCCCGCCGGCGGCAGGGGGCGGGGCTTACCGGAGCACGATCCATGACGTATCTAGTACGTCATGGGTCGTTAAGGGGTCAATTGATATCCTAACCCCTCAAGGGCATAGCTTCTAGAAATCAAACCCCAGTGAGCATTAGTATAGCCACATCACTTGACTGGTCCATGATAATGTGTATATCCACCAAACTAGAAGCAGGACTGTTACATTGGCTGAGCTACCTGCTGTGTTACTAAATAGTGGGATTAGTTTGGTTTGGAGGTCAAAATGACATCATAGGTTCCCTTCAATGCCTTTTTTAAGCAGAGTCTTAAAATCCACATCAGAATGTCATCTTTTCAAATCAATTTCTATAGGCAATGTTTTTATTTTTTTAACTTTTTTTTTTTTGCAACACAGATTGGCCTTTTGTGTTGTACTAAAACAGAATAATATCTGTTAAATATAATTAGGTTTTATATAGTTAAAAATAGTAAGAAATAGACAAAATTACAAGTAGTAAAAAAAAACTATAACAAAGTACTGTATTTATAAGATAGATGCCATTAAAGGAGGTGTATGGAAAGGGGTTAATATTGGTTGTGCTTTAAAGGGAACCAATCACCAGGATTTTCGTATATAAGCTAAAGCCAGTGCTATACTGGCACTATCAGGCTGATTCTATACATACCTGTAGTGGTCAGCTCAGATGTTTGGGTTTTCAAATCTAAGAAAGTAAAGTTTATATAATCATCAGCTTCTTGAGTGACAGCAGCTGAGAATCAGATAATATCTGGGGGGCATTCAGAGTTATCCCCTCCCCCTGTTAGAATTAGTATAAGTATGATACAATCAATTTAATTATTGACTTGCAGGACCTGTGTAGAGCTATGTACGTATGTAGAGAATCAGCACGGTAGTGGCGGTATAGCACTTGCTTTAGGGTATATACGAAAATCCTGATAATTGGTTCCCTTTAAGGTTCTACAAGTGCTTTGCGAGTCTTGCATTCACAGCGTGAGTGTAGCTCTATTCTTCCACCCCCAAGCACGCTGATAAAGGGTAGAGCGGTCTCAGTGTGTCAGGGGTGCAGTAAGACTCACAGACTAGCAACTTGGAGAAAGCAGTCTCTATGCACATTTAGGTTGTAATAATTGACACTCATAAAAAGTACCCTTCAAAAGTAGCATCAAAGCGCAATTTATTTGCATAATGTTTCTCCTGTTTTTGTAATATTTCACAGATGCTTGAAGAGAAATGCTGTGGAAAGCTGGAGCACATTAATTTTCCAGTATTTGAGCCAAGCACACCTGACCCTGCTCCTGCCAAGAATGAGGCACCTTGTACTGATCAAGAAGGGGATGTCGAAGGGGAGAAGATGAAAGACAAGGAACCTCAAACACAGGGTGAAAGTACGAGTCTGAGTCTTGCACTTAGTCTGGGCCAGTCCACTGATAGCCTTGGAACATACCCAGCTGAACCCCAAGCACAAGGAGATAATGCTGATGCTCCAGGACAGGCAGCAGAAGAAAAGGGTGAAAAAAGGCCCAGCTTAGTGGATCGTCAGGCATCCACGGTGGAATATCTGCCTGGTATGATGCATTCAAACTGTCCAAAAGGCCTTCTTCCTAAATTTTCAAGCTGGTCACTAATAAAACTTGGTCCCGCTAAATCTTATAACTTTCACACTGGGTTAGATCATCTAGGATTTATTCCAGGAACCAATTATCTGATGCCTTGGGACATTGTCATTCGTACAAAACCAGAAGATGAAGGGGACCTGGACAGCAATTCTTGGCCGGCTCCAAATAAGTCAATACCTGGCAAAAGAAGTGGAGCAACAATTGGAAGAGGTCGTAGGAGGGATGATGTTGCAAGGGCATTTGTTGGATTTGAGTATGAGGATTCACGAGGGCGTAGATTCATGTGCTCAGGGCCTGATAAAATGATGAAAGTTCTAGGCAACGGACCTAAGGAATCAGCAGTTAAAGCCCTCAACTCTGACATGCCTCTGTATATGTTGTCGCCATCCCAAGGACGAGGCCTTAAACCTCATTATGCTCAGCTTATGAGACTGTTTATTGTCGTTCCTGATGCACCTTTACAACTTATAATGACCCCTCAGGTAAGGTCCCTAAAATACTCTCCTTTTGGAGCACTTAAAGGGAACTAATCACCAGGATTTTAGTATATAACCTAAAGCCACTGCTATACTGGCACTATCAGACTGATTCTCTACATACCTTTAGTGGGCAGCTTAGATGTTTGTCTTAAAATCCAAAAAAGTAAAGTTTATAAAATGAGCTGCTTGTTGAGTGGCAGTTGCAATGTAGCAGATAATACACAGTACAGACCAAACGTTTGGACACACCTTCTCATTCAAAGAGTTTTCTTTATTTTCATGACTCTGAAAATTGTAGATTCACATTGAAGGCATCCAAACTATGAATTTTCAGAGACATGAAAATAAAGAAAACTCTGAATGAGGTGTGTCCAAACTTTTGGTCTGTACTGTATTCATAGTTATCCCCTCCCTCTGTTAGAATTAGCATAAGTATTATACAAACGATTCACTTTGTTGCAGGACTTGTGGTAAGGTCATATCTATGTGACCTGGTATCCAGCTTTGTTGGCTGAGCCCCCGCCCCTTCTGGTCACATGGGTATGACCTCACACAGGTCCTGCAACAAAGTGAATCGTTTGTATAATACTTATGCTAATTCTAACAGAGGGAGGGGCTAACTATGAATATATTATCTGCTCCATTGCAACTGCCACTCAAGAAGCTGCCGATTTGTTTTAAACTTTACTTTCTTGGTTTTGAAAGCCTAAACATCCGAGCTGACCATTAATTGTATGTATAGAATCAGCCTGATAGTGCCAGTATAGCACTGGCTTTAGCTTATATACGAAAATCCTGGTGATTGGTTCCCTTTACAGGAGTATTGCCAACTTCAAGATCCCATTCCATTATGTAGTAGGTGTAATAATAAGAATAACAGCAAATCCCTCCAATTAGAAATGGTTCTGGTTCTCCTGATTAGCTATGTCGCTTACCTCATATGCAGGGCATTACAGTAGCTAAGGTATCCATGGTTTTGACCACTCATAGTGACAGTTGCTAATGGGTGTAACCTTTGCTACCTAAGCTACTGTAATACCCTGCACATGAGGTAAGTCCTTAGGTAATCAGGAGAACTATACTACATTTCTTCATCGTTCCTTATGGGAGACCCAGACCATGGGTGTATAGCTTCTGCCTCCGGAGGACACACAAAGTACTACACTAAAAAGTGTAGCTCCTCCCTCCGAGCATATACACCCCCTGGATGACAGAATCCAACCAGTTCAATGCTTTGTGTTCAGGAGGTCACACACACACACATGCATCCTCTTTTGATTTTTGATTTTTAATTAAAGAATTGGAAGAAAAGCGGGTCCATCCTGGACTCCCGGCATGTCCCTTCTCACCCCACTGTGTCGGCGGTGCTGTTAAGGTTGATCTCAAGGCAGGAGCCTTCCATGCCGCGCTCCTTCACCATCCCCTCGGGCTCTGGCTTGAAGTGGGAGCCTTCACGGTTCTCACTGCTCTGCAGGAGACCGGTCTCCATCCGCAGCCCTTTCAGGCCCCTGCTGGACGGAGCGCTCATCCCTCAGGGACATGGCCCTGCGTCTCAAAAAGCTAAGTATATGAGACGTTATTCAGGGGTTCCTTGTGTGGGGAGAGTGTGTTATTTGAGCATGGCGGCACCAGGGGTTCCTTTGCTGTGATTTCCGGCCGGTTCTCTGTTTTTTTTCCTGAGAACCGCGCCGAGGGTGCCTGCTCGTCGGCCACATGGATAAATTTAGGCCCCGGCTTCGGCCGCGGCCTACTTTCGTTTCTCTTCCCCTGCATGTCAGTCATGCAGGGGGACAGTGCGGCGCCGCCCACCGGCCGTTCAGCAGAGGGGAGGACACTCCTCTCTGGGGAGATGTTTCCCTCCCCTGTAGTTCTCCTTAGCCCTCCGGTTCCCGCTCTTGGATTAACCCCCGCCCCCCCTCCTCACTCCAGCGCCATTTTCTCAGCGTTTTCACACTGATCGGCGCTGGCTGCTGCAGCTCTGCAAGCTGTCTGGGGGTCCAAGCTGGGAATCCGGAGGGCACACAAAAACGGCCTGGTAAGCCACAACCTCTGGTTGTGGACTTTTATACACTCTCTGGGGGTCTTTCTGAGTGAATTCTTTACTACAGAGCCTCCACCTCAGCAGCATGTCTGTCACTAGGAGCAAGGCTGCAAAGCTTTACGCTATATGCACTGCATGTAAGCTCATACTGCCCGAACCGAGCACATATCCACACTGTGATGCCTGCTCTAACGTGGTGGTGCCTCAGCCTGGAGTCTCCCCAGTGGTCCCTCCGGCTGCTCCAGCCCCGGTGGCTGAACCTCCGACTTGGGTAGCATCATTTTCTAAAGCTATCTCCCAGTCCTTTGCCGACTCCATGGGACAGCTGTCACGGACTCTGCTAACCATGCATCAGCCCCCTTCTCAGGGTGCCTCTGCTGCTCCGACTCGCTCTGCAGAGCTCACAGAGTATGTTTCATCTGATCCCAGACCCCGTCCTCCTAAACGGAGACGCAGGGACTCTTCTCCTTCCTCGTCCCACGGCTCTGATTCACGTGCTGAATCGCAAGGCGAGGAGGATGCCTTTACTGTGGGCTCAGACGCTACGTCTATGTACCCCATTGATCTATCTGAAGGTGATGCGGATGTTAGGGACTTGATTGCGTCCATTAACTCCGTACTGGACCTTAATCCACCAGTGTCAGACGAACAAGCTTCTTTGGTAGAAAAACACCAGTTTACCTCACCTAAGAGAGCAAGGAGTACGTTTTTTAACCACTCCAGTTTTCAGGCCACTGTGACCAAACCCAGGGCCTGCCCTGACAAACGCTTTCCTAAGCGTACCTCTGATGACCGTTTTCCTTTTCCACCTGAGGTGGTCAAGGAGTGGGCTCAGTCACCAAAGGTAGATCCTCCGGTGTCTAGAATCTCAGCCCGGACAGTTGTGTCTGTGGCGGATGGCACCTCTCTTAAGGACTCCACTGACCGCCAGGTTGACCTTCTGGCCAAATCTGTATATGAAGCGGCAGGGGCCTCTTTCTCCCCGTCCTTTGCAGCAGTGTGGGCTCTTCAGGCCATCTCTGCTTCTCTGGCGGAGATGCACTCCCTCACTAGGGACTCTATGCCCGAAATGGTTGCCTTAACTTCCCAAGCTTCGGCTTTTTCATCCTATGCTATGTCTGCCATTTTGGAGGCGTCTCACCGCACAGCGGTAGCCTCCGCTAATTCCCTCGCGATCCGTAGGATCTTGTGGCTTCGTGAGTAGAAAGCAGACGCTGCTTCCAAGAAGTTTCTAGCTGGGCTCCCTTTTTCTGGGACCCGGCTGTTCGGTGAACAACTGGATGAAATCATTAAGGAAGCTACTGGCGGGAAGAGTACTTCCTTGCCACAAACTAAAACCAGAAAACCTGTCCAGGGCAGGAACCAGTCGAGATTTCGGTCCTTTCGGTCCTCTAACTGGTCCTCCTCTAAGCCCTCAGCCTCGTCCACTAACTCAGCTAAGGATCGAAAACCCAACTGGCGCACGAAGCCTCGTCCTCAGAAGAACGGAGGAGCCGCTGCCACCAAGGCAGCCTCCTCTTGACTATCGGGCCGCGCCAGCAACGTCCTTAGTCGGTGGCAGGGTCTCCCACTTTGGCGACGTGTGGTTTCAACACGTCTCCGACCAGTGGGTGCGGGATATCATCTCCCACGGCTACAGGATAGAATTTTCTTCCAGCCCGCCAAACAGATTTTTTCTGTCCACTCCCCCCTGCTCCAAGGCCGCCGCCTTCTCACAGGCCGTGGCATCCTTGCAGGCCAACGGAGTGATTGTACCGGTTCCCGCTCGGGAACGGTTCAGAGGTTTCTACTCAAACCTCTTCCTAGTCCCCAAAAAGGACGGTTCCTTCCGGCCCATCCTGGATCTCAAGCTTCTCAACAATCATGTTCAGGTGCGGCACTTTCGCATGGAATCTCTGCGATCAGTCATTGCCTCAATGACCCAGGGAGATTTTCTTGCATCCATCGACATCAAAGATGCCTATTTGCATGTGCCAATTGCAGTTTCACACCAGCGTTGGCTCCGTTTTGCAATCGGGGAGGAACACTTCCAATTCGTGGCTCTCCCCTTTGGGCTAGCCACGGCCCCTCGAGTATTCACCAAGGTCATGGCAGCAGTGGTTGCGGTTCTGCACCTCCAGGGGTTGGCAGTGATTCCTTACTTGGACGACCTTCTAGTCAAGGCTTCATCCAGTGCAGACTGTCAGCGGAGTGTCTCGCTCACTCTTGCCACGCTTGTCCAATTCGGGTGGCTTGTCAATCTGCCAAAGTCCACTCTGACCCCGACCCAGAAACTCACGTACCTAGGGATGCAATTCGAGACTCTGCCGGCACTTGTCAAGCTGCCCTTAGTCAAACAGCAGTCCCTTCATTGGGCGGTGCGCTCTCTGTTGCGGGCCCACCGTCATTCCATCAGGCACCTCATGCAGGTGCTGGGTCAGATGGTGGCGTCAATGGAAGCGGTTCCCTTTGCCCAGTTCCATCTGCTTCCTCTGCAGCTGGACATTCTCCGCTGTTGGGACAAGCGGACCTCTTCCTTGCACAGGCTAGTGACTCTGTCGCCACAGACCAAGAGCTCTCTTCAGTGGTGGCTTCGGCCCCTCTCTCTATCCCAGGGACGCTCTTTTCTGATCCCGTCTTGGGTAATTCTCACCACGGACGCCAGTCTGTCCGGCTGGGGAGCAGTGTTTCTCCACCACCGAGCACAGGGCACTTGGACTCCGTCCGAATCAGCCCTCTCGATCAATATTCTGGAAATCAGAGCTGTGCTCCTAGCTCTCAAAGCCTTTCACCACCAGTTGGCGGGCAAGAACATTCGAGTCCAGTCAGACAACGCGACAGCGGTTGCCTACATCAATCACCAGGGCGGGACTCGCAGCCGCCTGGCAATGTTGGAGGTACAACGCATCCTTCAGTGGACGGAGGACTCCAAGTCCACCATATCCGCAGTCCACATCCCAGGCGTAGAAAACTGGGAGGCAGATTATCTCAGCCGTCAAACCGTGGACAGCGGCGAGTGGGCCCTGCATCCGGCGGTGTTTCGGTCAATCTGCCGCAAGTGGGGCACTCCGGAAGTGGATCTCATGGCATCCCGGCACAACAACAAGGTCCCGGTTTACGTGGCTCGCTCCCACGATCCTCAGGCCTTGGCAGCGGACGCGCTGGTTCAGGATTGGTCCCAGTTCCGTCTAGCCTATGTGTTTCCTCCCCTAGCTCTCTTGCCCAGAGTCCTGCGCAAGATCAGAATGGAGGGCCGTCGGGTCATAATCATTTCTCCAGACTGGCCAAGACGAGCTTGGTACCCAGACCTGCTCCGTCTGTCCGTGGAAGTGCCGTGGCGTCTCCCGGACCGCCCAGACCTTCTCTCACAAGGTCCGTTTTTCCGCCAGAATTCTGCGGCCCTCAGGTTGACGGCGTGGCTCTTGAGTCCTGGATCCTGACGGCTTCAGGCATTCCTTCCGAGGTCATCTCCACTATGACTCAGGCTCGGAAGTCTTCCTCGGCCAGGATTTACCACAGGACTTGGAGAATTTTCCTGTCCTGGTGTCGTTCGTCCGGCCATGCTCCTTGGCCTTTTTACTTGCCGACCATCCTGTCTTTTCTACAGTCCGGTCTGCAGCTAGGACTATCCCTCAATTCCCTCAAGGGACAGGTCTCGGCTCTTTCAGTGTTGTTCCAGCGGCGTATCGCCCGGCTGGCTCAGGTGCGCACCTTCATGCAGGGCGCATCTCACATCATTCCTCCTTATCGGAGGCCCTTGGATCCCTGGGACCTTAATCTGGTCCTCACGGCCTTACAGAAACCCCCCTCTGAGCCTCTTGGGGAGGTTCCCTTGTTTCGACTTTCCCAGAAAGTGGTTTTTCTGGTGGCCATAACTTCTCTCAGGAGAGTCTCTGATTTGGCTGCGCTCTCTTCGGAGTCACCCTTTTTGGTTTTTCACCAAGACAAGGTGGTTCTCCGTCCGACGCCGGATTTTCTCCCTAAGGTGGTATCTCCTTTCCACCTTAACCAGGACATTTCATTGCCCTCCCTTTGTCCGGCCCCTGTGCATCGCTTTGAGAAAGCATTGCATACTTTAGATTTGGTGCGGGCGCTCCGGATCTATGTGCCACGCACCGCTGCTCTTAGGCGGTGCACCTCTCTTTTTGTGCTAACCACAGGTCGGCGTAAGGGCCTCTCTGCTTCTAAGCCGACCTTAGCCCGTTGGATTAGGTCGACCATTTCGGATGCCTACCAGTGTTCTCAGGTGCCTCCCCCGCCGGGGATTAAAGCGCACTCGACCAGAGCTGTCGGTGCCTCTTGGGCTTTTAGGCACCAGGCTACGGTTCAGCAGGTCTGTCAGGCTGCCACTTGGTCCAGTCTGCATACCTTTTCGAAGCACTACCAAGTGCATGCTCATGCTTCGGCAGATGCGAGCTTGGGCAGACGCATCCTTCAGGCGGCTGTCGCCCATTTGTGAAGTTAGGTTTTGCCTACTTCTCAGCTTTCTGTTTTTTCCCACCCATGGACTGCTTTGAGACGTCCCATGGTCTGGGTCTCCCATAAAGAACGATGAAGAAAAAGAGAATTTTGTTTACTTACCGTAAATTCTTTTTCTTATAGTTCCGACATGGGAGACCCAGCACCCTCCCTGTTGCCTGTTGGCAGTTCTTGTTCCGTGTGTTTTCACCGGCTGTTGTTGTAGACAGAGGTTCCGGTTATTCCGGGTTTTACTCTATATCTACTTATGGGTGGATGTCCTCCTTCAGCTTTTGCACTAAACTGGTTGGATTCTGTCATCCAGGGGGTGTATATGCTCGGAGGGAGGAGCTACACTTTTAAGTGTAGTACTTTGTGTGTCCTCCGGAGGCAGAAGCTATACACCCATGGTCTGGGTCTCCCATGTCGGAACTATAAGAAAAAGAATTTACGGTAAGTAAACAAAATTCTCTTTTTCTAATTGTAGGTATCTTTGTAATATAATTATTACACCTACTACATATTGGAATAGGATCTTGGAGATGGGAATACCCCTTTAATTACAGGTGGGATAAGTAGAAAGTGGAAGTTGTACAATGTTTAGATTTGGGTACAAAAAAAAAAAAGTCTTACCGACGAGCTAAGAGTAAATATCTCTATTATCTCTTGCTCTATAGTAGGATCCTGTTTATTGATTCACATGGCTTTTATGACTTACTGCTAAGCACCCCTATCTCAAATATGGCCGCATTTACCCTAGTGTAGTTTTCTCTTTAGCTTTATCCCATATTGCACTTTTAGGAGCACTTGGTGTACAAGTAATTTCCTTTTTCACTAGGTGCTAACACCCTCATGTTACTTGTGTGGATTGGCCACTATCCGTACCATACTTATACGTATTATGTTCTCCCCCTTATCTCTAACAAGCAGCATCTTCTTGTTCTGTTACTGGGATAGGTTCTTGGAGATGGGAATAACTGTTTAATTCACAACTTGGCAAAATCTGTTCTCTGAGGCGACAATTAAATAGGCCCTCCCGTCATTGATATGTGAAATGGCAGCTTACTGACCGCTTTAGGCCTAAGCCACACGGCATGAAAATCGGTGCGAGTGGAGTGCGATAAAACATCGCATTCCACTCGGGCCAATATTAGCCTGTGTGTCAGCACACATGACCGATTTATTTTCTCAGCCCTAATCGGACCGAGAAAACAATCGCAGCATGCTGCGGGTGCAATGTGATCCTAGATTCTCTTGCACCCATTCAAGTCTATGGGGCAAGAGAAAAATCGCACTGCACTCGCAGTACATCGGTGTACTGTGAGTGCAGGGCGAGAATGGTAATAGCCGGCTACGGAGGAGAGAGGGAGATAAATCCCTCCCTCCCCTCCTCCGTGCCGGTGCGCCCCGCAGCTGAGGTCCGCTCGCATGATTGGAGCTCAGTGGCAGAGACACTTGCATGACACTCGGCTCTGCTGTACTGCCAGTGTGAGCTGAGTGTCATGCGAGGGGATCGCAGTAATCCCCGTGTGGCCCCAGCTTTAAAGTGACTCTGCAAGTACAGAATGACGAATGACTGATCAAACCAAGTCAGACACTCGGTGCATCATGGTGTGGCCATCATTTAAGTGCACCTGCTTGTTTTCTCTTTTATTTCCACCCTTCTCCCTCTCTTTTGACAGCTTTATAGAGGTGGAAAAGGGAAGATAGATGGAAGACAAGCAGGTGGGAAGGTGTACATATACAGTGTTTGTGCTTAGTTTGAATAGTCATTCTGTGCTGAGAGGCTCCCATATGCGCACATGTTGTGTATTTGGTTGTAGAAATGTCTGCACCACTTCTGCATCTGTTGGCAGGAAAAATGCAGCGGCAAAACACCCGTTTTTGTGCCTGTTACCTGCGTTTTTCAAATTGAAGTGAATGTGGCTGCAAAAAACGCTGAAAGAATTGACATGTTGCAGTTATTTTCTGCACTAAATAAGAAAGTACTCAATGTGTGCATGATGCGTCAGGATTCTCATTGACTTTGCTGGCGTCAGTTTGTGACAAAAGCGCAATGGTGTGCACACAGCCAAGGTTCACTGTCTAGAGACAGACTATGTAGGGCAGGGTTCGTGTAGCTACTGTCGTATGAGGTGAGTATTTGGAGGAAAGGCATGCTACATAGAATGTTATTAATGGAACATTGGCGGGGACTGACTGCAGCCTTGCTGATCCGCTGTGGTAATGGCCCCAGCCCGTGGGTGAGCCGGGATGTCTGCTATGACTATGACAGTAATGGGCACTAAGGTTTATTTGCTTTTATTTCTAGGTGCAGCCAGGACCACTTCCATGTCCTATTTTTTATCCCGAAAAACAGGAAATTATTCTGCCAGCTGACGGTCTATGGGTGCTAAGATTCCCTTACTCATATGTGACAGAACGAGGAGCTTGCTACCCTCCAAAAGAAAATCAACACCTGATCAGCTACAAAGTGATGAGAGGGCTATTAAAGACAGTCACGCTATAGCACAAAGCTTTTTTTTTTACATGTTGTTACCCATGTGGAAATTATGTTTATTTTTTTTATTGGGATATATGACATAAGTGACATTGTAATTGCAAAATCAATAATTTAATTGATTTATTTCTAATTTAAATCATCCAATCACATAACAGTAGCAAGAGTTTAATTTCACTTTACTGAACTGGAAATCTGTTGTTAGGTTTTTGCTATTTATTCTGAGAGCACCATGATGTAGAGACAGAGATCCTGATTCCAGTGATGTTACTTATTAGGTTATATGTTGAAGTTTTGATGCAATCAGTGTTTTATCAGCAGGAGATTCACTGCCCGGATTAGGTCTCACATGCATACCAGACCAGCTAATCTGTTAAACCTCAACCCCACCAGTGATTGGCAGTTTACTAACAATGCACAGTGTACACAGGTAGTTGCCAGTCACGGGTGTGAGCTGAGTTATACACAGCACATCATTCTGCAATGGATAAAACAGGGATTTTAGTAAAAGTACACCAAGCAGTCCAGTAAATGATACATCACTGGAATCAGGGAATCTGTCTTTATATTGCTGTCAGATTCCATGGCAAAAACTTGCTGATAGATTCTCTTTCATTTTTGCCATTTATGTATTATATGTACAGTTACATAATTTAATGGGCTAGAACAGAAATTAGTGTATCATACCACATAGAAATTCTGTACACTGCTGACACAGCTCTTTCTGTAATTGTCTGTAACTAAGGTTCCTATAACCTTAAAATTAGGTGACCCTTTTAATGCTTGCTATTATTGTACCCGCCCTAAGGTTTAATTTACCCAAATATCCCATTTATTGGAAGCAGAGGCATTTATATCTGTGTTTAGTCACCTTCAGGCCATGCATGATGAGGAAATAAAGAGGGGATTACAACAAAAGAGATTATCTCAAACATTAAGAGTGCGATACTAAATGTGCACACTTGCTTGTCAATTATACAGCTATATTTATAGATCTGTTTCTTACAAGGATTACTGCGTGCTTGGATAGTTTGTGAGCAGCATATAAAGCGTACTAATCATGATGCATAAACGTAGTATATTGTGTGTATGTCATAAATATACAAATAAATGTGACTAGAACAAGATTTCCTCTGGTAACATGTACGTTTTTTATCTGTAACAGTGTCATTGATCATGCTGATATCTTCTGTATTCTCTGCAATTTCTGAACTAATTATGCCATGTAAAGTTAGGTAGTTCAAATAGTAAACTTTTCAGTTTAAAACCTGCTTTTTTGTGTAATCTGTGGCCATATTCATAGAGAGCATACATGATATATTGTAAAGTATATCATGTATTCTGCAGTCAGATTCTCTTCCGGGTCTGCTAATTAAGGTTCATGAATATTCAATGCTTCCCCTGCCCACCCTCTGTGCCATGGTCTCTGATTGGCTGCAGACAGCCATACACGCCCCCCCACTCTGTCTGCATCTGTGATTGGTTGCAGTCACGTTGCTGTATAGTAGTGTAAAAAGAAATAAATTAAAAAAATGTAGGCTCCCGCCATATTATGATACCCAGTGTGGGTAAAACACCACAGCAGTAGCCTGCAACCCTCACCTGTGAGCTTTACCATGGCTGGATATCAAAATTGAGGAGGAAAAAAAAACGTAGGGTCCCCCCTCATTTTTGAGATCCAGCCACGGTAAAGCAGACAGGTGGGCGCTGGTATTATCAGGAGAGGAGGCACCATGGTTATTGCCCCCCAGCCTAAAAATACCAGCCTACAGCTGTCCATAATTGTCACATCCATTAGATGCGACAATGCCAGGCTCTACCTGGCCCATTCCGATTGCCCTGGTCCAGTGGCAATCTGGGTGATATAAGGGGTCAGTGACGGCCGTGATTTACCAGCTGCCATCAAGCCCTAAATTAGTAATGGGAGGCGTCTGAGACACCCCCTCCCCCCCCACCCGTTACTAACCCTGTAAGTGAAAAAAGTAAAACACAAACACTGAAAAAAAGTCCTTTATTTGAAATCAAATACACACACCCTCTTTCATCCCTTTATTAACTCTCAAAACACCTTTACAGATTCGAAGTAAGCCGTCCACAACCTGTCTCCTCCATACATCTGTGACCTAGTCTCCCGGTACCTACCTGCATGCAACCTCAGATCCTCACAAGATCTCCTTTATACCCCTCTTATCTCTTCTTCCCACAATTGCATGCAAGATTTCTCCTGTGTCTCCCATACTCTGGAACACTCTACCCCAGCATATCAGACTCTCATCTACTGTGGAAACCTTCAAAAGGAACCCGAAGACCCACCTCTTCCAACAAGCCTAAAACCCACAATAACCCTCAGACCAGTAGACCACTGCACAACCAGCTCTGTCCTCACCTACTGTACCCTACCCATCCCCTGTAGACTGTGAGCCCTGGCGGGCAGAGTCCTCTCTCCTCCTGTACCAGTCTGTTTTTGTAATGTTCATGACTGTTGTACTTGTTTTTATGTATACCCTTTTCACTTGTAAAGTGCCATAATAATATTAATCCATACGAGGTCCCATGACAATCCTGGCACTGCTACATCCAGAGCCTGGAGAGAGAAAACCTGTCCGCTCTCCGCACGCTCCGGGAAACACTGATATCAGTGTGAGGAGCCCGGCTGTGAGCAGTGATGTCACTCCGTTCACCACAACAGCTGACAATAGAAAAAATGTCATAATTATAGCATGAGCACTAATGTAAATCATAAACATTGTCAAAAAGTATTTTTTAAAACATAACTATGATACAGATGCATATTAAAGATAAACACATGACATAACCTTTATATATTTGCATCCCAAACATATAGTATCAATAGAAGATGTGGTTCACAGTTATTAATATGAATATAAGAAATAAGCCCCCACTGGTGGCAACACCGGTGCAAAATTCCTGAATATGCATCTATAAGACATATGTCAGATTGTTCCTGTAGTTTAATCCCTGTGGAAAATGAGCATATAGTTGCAGAATCCAGAAGACCTCTCTTGTAAGCAGTGCCTTAAACCTCCTCTGATCAGTCTATTTACACGTTCTACATACTTCATCTGTAGGGAGCTGGCAATGCCCCGGTGGACCTCTCTAAAGGGTTTGGAGAAGACCCTATGATGACTGTGAGTTTGTAAGAGTGTCTAAGAAAGCCGCAGATATATGTTCGTCTATTATTATTTTCATAGGGCGAGTTGTGCATTCAATATAGTATTTGTTACAACTGAAGCATATAGCCAGATACAGTGGGTACAGAAAGTATTCAGACCCCTTTACATTTTTCACTCTTTGTTTCATTGCAGCCATTTGGTGAATTCAAAAAAGTTCATTTTTTTTCTCAATGTACACTCTGCCCCCATCTTGACAGAAAAAAAAGAAATGTAGAAATTTTTACAAATGTATTAAAAAAGTAAAACAAATATCACATGGTCATAAGTATTTAGACCCTTTGCTAAGACACTCATATTTAAGTCACATGCTGTCCATTTCCTTGTGATCCTCCTTGAGATGGTTCTACTTCATTGGAGTCCAGATGTGTTTAATTAAACTGGTAGGACTTGATTAGGAAAGGCACACACCTGTCTATATAAGACCTCAGAGCTCACAGTGCATGTCAGAGCAAATGAGAATCATGAGGTCAAAGGAACTGCCCAAAGAGCTTAGAGACAGAATTGTGGCAAGGCACAGATCTGGCCAAGGTTACAAAAGAATTTCTGCAATACTCAAGGTTCCTAAGAGCACAGTGGCCTCCATAATCCTTTAATGGTAGAAGTGTTGGACCACCTGAACTCTTCCTTTACCTGTCCGTCCAGCCAAACTGAGCAATCATGGTAGAAGAGCCTTGGTGAGAGTA
This sequence comes from Anomaloglossus baeobatrachus, assembly GCF_048569485.1. Taxonomy (NCBI): domain Eukaryota; kingdom Metazoa; phylum Chordata; class Amphibia; order Anura; family Aromobatidae; genus Anomaloglossus; species Anomaloglossus baeobatrachus. Next base: position 447,715,512 of record NC_134354.1, on the reverse strand, counting down.
GTACTGAAGAACCCCACTGTGGCTGAGCTCCAGAGATGCAGTAGGGAGATGGGAGAAAGTTCCACAAAATCAACTACCACTGTAGCCCTCCACCATTTGGGCCTTTATGGCAGAGTGGCCCGACGGAAGCCTCTACTCAGTGCAAGACACATGAAAGCCCACATAGAGTTTGCAAAAAAACACATGAAGGACTCCCAGACTGAGAAATATGATTCTCTAGTCTGATCAGATGAAGATAGAACTTTTTGGTGATAATTCTAAGCGGTATGTGTGGAGAAAACCAGGCACTGCTCATCACCTGCCCAATACAATCCCAACAGTGAAACATGGTGGTGCCAGCATCATTCTATGGGGGTGTTTTTCAGCTGCAGGGACAGAACGACTGGTTGCAAATGAAGGAAAGATGAATGCAGCCAAATATATAGATATCCTGGAAGAAAACCTCTTCCAGAATGCTCTGGAGCTGAAGGTTGGCTGAAGGTTCACCTTCCAACAAGACAATGACCCTAAGCACACAGCTACAATAATAAAGGAGTGGCTTCAGAACAACTCAGTGACCAATCTTGACTGACTCAGTCAGAGCCCTGACCTAAACCCAATTGAGCATCTCTGGAGAGACCTGAAATTGGCTGTCCACCAACGTTCACCATCCAACCTGACGGAACTGGAGAGGATCTGCAAGGAAGAATGGCAGAGGATCCCCAAATCAAGGTGTGGAAAACTTGTTGCATCATTCCCAAAAAGCCTCATGACTGTACTAGCTCAAAAGTGTGTGTCTTGCTAAATTCTCCTAATAAGGGGCTGAAAGCCCGTACTTACGAAGCGCTCACTGATATCCTAATCAGGCACAAACACCATTTCAGGCTTCAAACATAAAGATAAAAAAATTTAATTTAATGGTGAAGAATCAACAACAAGTGGGACACAATTGTGAAGTTGAACGAAATTTGTTTATTTTAAACTTTTTTAAAAAATAACTGAAAAGTGGGGTGTGCAATATTATTCGTCCCCTTTAAGTTAATTCTTTGTAGAGCCACCTTTTGCTGCGATTACGGCTGCAAGTCGCTTTGGGTATATCTCTATCAGTTTTGCACATCGAGAGGCTGAAATTCTTGCCGATTCTTCCTTTGAAAACAGCTCAAGCTGAGTGAGGTTGGATAGAGAGCGTTTGTGAACAGCAGTTTTCAGCTCTCCACAGATTCTCGATTGGATTCAGGTCTGGACTTTGACTCGGCCATTCTAACACCTGGATACATTTATTTGTGAACCATTCCATTGTAGATTTTGCTTTATGTTTGGGATCATTTTCTTGTTGGAAGACAAATCTCCGTCCAAGTCTCAGGTCTTTTGCAGACTCCAACAGGTTTTCTTCAAGATTGGTCCTGTATTTGGCTCCATCCATCTTCCCATCAATTTTAACCATCTTCCCCGTCCCTGCTAAAGAAAAGCAGGCCCAAACCATTATGCTGCCACCACCATGTTTGACAGTGGGGATGGTGTGTTCAGGGTGATGAGCTGTGTTGCTTTTACGCCAAACATACCGTTTGGAATTGTTCCCAAAAAGTTCTATTTTGGTTTCATCTGACCAGAGCACCTTCTTCTACATGTTTGGTGTGTCTCCCAGGTTGCTTGTGGCAAACTGTAAACGACACATTTTATGGATATCTTTGAGACATGGCTTTCTTCTTGCCACTCTTCCATAAAGGGCAGATTTGTGCAGTGTACGACTGATTGTTGTCTTATGGAAAAACTCTCCCACCTCAGCTGTAGATCTCTGCAGTCCATCCAGAGTGATCATGGGCCTTTTGGCTGCATTTCTGATCAGTCTTCTCCTTGTTTGATATGAAAGTTTTGAGGGATGGCCGGGCTTGGTAGATTTGCAGTGGTATGATACTCCTTCCATTTCAATATGATCGCTTGCACAGTGCTCCTTGGGATGTTTAAAGTTTTAGAAATCTTTTTGTAACCAAATCCGGCTTAAAACTTCTCCACAACAGTATCATGGTCCTGCCTGTTGTGTTCCTTGGTCTTCATGATGCTATCTGCACTTTAAACACTGAGACTATCACAAAACAGGTGCATTTATACAGAGACTTGATTACACACAGATGAATTATAATTATCATCAGTCATTTAGGACAACATTAGATCATTCAGAGATCCTCAATGAACTTCTGGAGTGAGTTTGCTGCACTGAAAGTAAAGGGGATGAATAATATTGCACGCCAAACTTTTCAGTTATTTATTTTTAAAAAAGGTTTAAAATAAGCAAAACATTTCGTTCAACTTCCCAATTGTGTCCCACTTGTTGATTCTTCACCATCAATTTATTTTTTTTTATTTTTATCTTTATGTTTGAAGCTTGAAATGAGGGTAAAGGTTGACAAATTCAAGGGGGCTGAATACTTTCGCAAGGCACTGTATATACAGAGATCCTGTGTAAAATGGTACTGATGATAATATTAATGTTATTAGTATTGTGGTTTTTATTCATGATCATTATTGTGGTATTATGCGTCCCTGTGTGGTAGTAGTATGTGGTCCGGTCACAGTTTGGTGGTATTTGTCTCTTGTGTGTGGTATAATTTGGTCATTTTGTGGTCTGATCATAGTGTTTAGGTATTTATCCCTTGTATGTGGTAATATTCGGTTACTACGTGGTCTAATTATGGTGTGGTGGTATACTCTCTTGAATGTGGTTGTATTTCATCACTATGCATTGGTAATGAAGGGAATTTTGTTACTTACCGTAAATTCCTTTTCTTCTAGCTCTTATTGGGAGACCCAGACGATTGGGGTATAGCTACTGCCCTCCGGAGGCCACACAAAGCACTACACCAAAAGTGCAAGGCCCCTCCCCTTCTGGCTATACCCCCCCGTGGTATCACGGGTACTCCAGTTTTAGTGCCAAAGCAAGAAGGAGGAAGCCAACAACTGGTTTAAACAAATTAACTCCGATTAACATCGGAGAACTGAAAAACCGTTCAACATGAACAACATGTGTACCCGCAAACAGCAAAAACAATCCCGAAGGACAACAGGGCGGGTGCTGGGTCTCCCAATAAGAGCTAGAAGAAAAGGAATTTACGGTAAGTAACAAAATTCCCTTCTTCTTCAGCGCTCTATTGGGAGACCCAGACGATTGGGACGTCCAAAAGCTGTCCCTGGGTGGGTAACGAAATACCTCATGTTAGAGCTGCAAAACAGCCCTCCCCTACGGGGATGTCACTGCCGCCTGCAGGACTCTTCTACCTAAGCTGGCATCCGCCGAAGCATAGGTATGCACCTGATAATGCTTGGTGAAAGTGTGCAGACTCGACCAGGTAGCTGCCTGACACACCTGTTGAGCCGAAGCCTGGTGCCGTAATGCCCAGGACGCACCCACGGCTCTGGTTGAGTGGGCTTTTAGCCCTGAAGGAACCGGAAGCCCAGCAGAACGGTAGGCCTCTATAATTGGTTCTTTGATCCATCGAGCCAAGGTAGCTTTAGAAGCCTGCAACCCCTTGCGCGGACCAGCGACAAGGACAAAAAGTGCATCGGAACGGCGCATGGGCGCCGTGCGGGAAATGTAGATCCTGAGAGCTCTCACCAGATCTAGCAAACGCAAGTCCTTTTCATACCGGTGAACCGGATGAGGATAAAAGGAAGGCAAGGATATATCCTGATTAAGATGAAACGAGGATACGACCTTAGGGAGAAACTCCGGAATGGGGCGCAGCACTACTTTGTCCTGGTGGAACACCAAGAAGGGAGCCTTGGATGACAGAGCTGCCAGCTCAGACACTCGCCGAAGCGATGTGATCGCAACAAGAAACGCCACTTTCTGTGACAGGCGAGAAAAAGAAACTTCTTTGAGAGGCTCGAAAGGCGGCTTCTGGAGAGCAACTAGTACTCTGTTCAGATCCCATGGATCCAACGGCCGCTTGTACGGGGGCACAATATGACAGACCCCCTGCAGGAACGTGCGCACCTTAGGAAGACGTGCTAGACGCTTCTGAAAAAACACGGATAGTGCCGAGACTTGCCCTTTAAGGGAGCTGAGCGACAAGCCCTTTTCCAACCCTGATTGCAGGAAAGACAGAAAAGTGGGCAATGCAAATGGCCAGGGAGACACTCCCTGAGCAGAGCACCAGGTTAAGAAAATCTTCCACGTTCTGTGGTAGATCTTAGCAGAAGTTGACTTCCTAGCTTGTCTCATTGTGGCTACCACTCCCTGGGATAAGCCTGTTGACGATAGGATCCAGGACTCAATGGCCACACAGTCAGGTTCAGGGCCGCAGAATTCTGATGGAAAAACGGCCCTTGAGACAGCAGGTCTGGACGGTCTGGAAGTGACCACGGTCGGCCGACCGTGAGATGCCACAGATCCGGATACCACGATCTCCTCGGCCAGTCTGGGGCGACGAGTATGATGCGGCTGCAATCGGATCTGATCTTGCGTAATACTCTGGGCAAGAGTGCCAGAGGCGGGAATACATATGGGAGGCGGAACTGCGACCAATCTTGCACCAAGGCGTCTGCCGCCAGAGCTCTTTGATCGCGCGACCGCGCCATGAATGCCGGGACCTTGTTGTTGTGCCGAGACGCCATTAGGTCGACGTCCGGCACCCCCCAGCGGCGACAGATTTCTTGAAACACGTCCGGGTGAAGGGACCATTCCCCTGCGTCCATACCCTGGCGACTGAGGAAGTCTGCTTCCCAGTTTTCTATGCCTGGGATGTGAACCGCGGAGATGGTGGATGCTGTGTCCTCCACCCAATTCAGAATGCGCCGGACTTCCTGAAAGGCTTGCCGGCTGCGCGTCCCTCCTTGGTGGTTGATGTATGCCACCGCTGTGGAGTTGTCCGACTGGATTCGGATCTGCTTTCCTTCCAGCCACTGTTGAAAGGCTAGTAGGGCAAGATACACTGCCCTGATTTCCAGAACATTGATCTGAAGGGTGGACTCTTGCGGAGTCCACGTCCCCTGAGCCCTGTGGTGTAGAAACACTGCTCCCCACCCCGACAGACTCGCATCTGTCGTGACCACTGCCCAGGATGGGGGCAGGAAGGATCTTCCCTGAGACAATGAGGTGGGAAGGAGCCACCATTGTAGAGAGTCCTTGGCCGTCTGGGAAAGAGAGACTTTCCTGTCTAGGGAAGTTGTCTTCCCGTCCCATTGGCGGAGAATGTCCCATTGAAGTGGACGCAGATGAAACTGCGCAAAGGGAACTGCTTCCATGGCTGCCACCATCTTCCCTAGGAAGTGCATGAGGCGCCGCAAGGGGTGCGACTGGCCCTGAAGGAGAGATTGCACCCCTGTCTGTAAGGACCGCTGCTTGTTTAGCGGAAGCTTCACTCTCGCTGCTCGAGTATGGAACTCCATGCCAAGATACGTTAGTGACTGTGTCGGTGACAGATTTGACTTTGGAAAGTTGATGATCCATCCAAAAGTCTGGAGAGTCTCCAGCGTAGCATGTAGACTGAGTTGGCATGCCTCTTGAGAGGGTGCCTTGACAAGTAGATCGTCTAGGTAAGGGATCACCGAGTGTCCCTGAGAGTGCAAGACTGCTACCACCGCCGCCATGACCTTGGTGAAGACCCGGGGGGCTGTCGCCAGACCGAATGGCAGAGCTACGAACTGAAGATGGTCGTCTCCTATCACAAAACGTAGAAAACGTTGATGTTCTGTAGCAATTGGCACGTGGAGATAAGCATCTTTGATGTCTATTGAGGCAAGGAAGTCTCCTTGAGACATTGAGGCAATGACAGAACGGAGGGTTTCCATCCGGAACCGTCTGGCGTGCACATGTTTGTTGAGCAGTTTTAGGTCCAGAACAGGACGGAACGAGCCGTCCTTTTTTGGCACCACAAAGAGATTGGAGTAAAACCCTCTCCCTTGTTCCTGAGACGGTACAGGAACCACTACTCCTTCCGCTCTTAGGGAGTCCACCGCCTGCCGCAGGACATCTACACGGTCTGGATGTGGGGAGGTTCTGAAGAACCGAGCTGGAGGACGAGAACTGAACTCGATTCTGTACCCGCGAGACAAAATGTCTGTCACCCACCGGTCTTTGACCTGTGACATCCAAGTGTCGTAAAAGCGGGAGAGCCTGCCCCCGACCGGAGATGCGGAGGGAGGGGACTGGAAGTCATGAGGTAGCCGCTTTGGAAGCGGTTCCTCCATTTGCTTTCTTGGGGCGTGAGTGAGCCCGCCAGGAATCTGAGTTTCTTTGCGTCCTCTGAGTCCCTTTGGACGAGGAGAATTGTGTTTTGCCCGAACCTCGAAAGGACTGAAACTTCTGCTGCCACTTTCTCTGCTGAGGTTTGCTTGATCTGGGCTGGGGTAAAGAGGAGTCTTTACCCTTGGACTGTTTAATGATGTCAGCCAATGGCTCGCCAAACAGTCTATCTCTAGATAAAGGCAAGCTGGTTAAACATTTTTTGGAACCAGCATCTGCTTTCCAGTCCTTTAACCACAATGCCCTGCGCAAAACTACCGAATTGGCAGACGCCATTGAGGTGCGGCTGGTAGATTCTAGGACCGCATTGATAGCGTAAGAGGCAAACGCAGACATCTGCGAGGTAAGGTGCGCCACTTGCGGCACCGCTGGATGTATGATAGCATCCACTTTTGCTAAACCAGCTGAAATAGCTTGGAGTGCCCATACGGCTGCGAATGCTGGAGCAAACGACGCGCCGATAGCTTCATAGACAGATTTTAACCAAAGGTCCATCTGTCTGTCATTGGCATCCTTAAGTGAAGCGCCATCCTCCACTGCAACTATGGATCTAGCTGCAAGCTTGGAAATCGGGGGGTCCACCTTTGGACACTGGGTCCAGCGCTTGACCACATCAGGTGGGAAAGGATAACGTGTATCCTTAGAACGTTTAGAGAAACGCTTTTCTGGATGAGCGTCGTGTTTCTGGATTGATTCTCTGAAGTCAGAGTGATCCAACAGAGCACTTAATTTACGCTTGGGATAGAGGAAACGAAACTTCTCCTGCTCTGCCGCTGCCTCTTCTGCTGAAGGGGCTGGGGGAGAAATATCTAACAGCCTATTGATGGCTGAGATAAGATCGTTTACCATGGCGTCCCCATCCGGGGTATCCAGATTGAGAGGGGTTCCAGGATTAGACTCCTGATCACTCTCTTCAGACACATCACATGGAGACTGATTGCGCTGAGACCCTGAGCAGTGTGATGACGTTGAGGGTCTTTCCCAGCGAGCCCGCTTGGGGTGGCTGGGGCAATCATCTGAGTCATTATACTCATCCTGAGAAGCCGGGGACCCCCTTGCAGTCTGGATTAAATCCAACTGCGGAGGATTAGAGGACATAGACCTCGCCGTGTCCATAGACTGAGCCCCAGGCATGGATTGCAAAGTTTCCAGGATTTTTGCCATAGCCACAGACATATTATCCGCAAAAACTGCAAAGTCTGTCCCTGACACCGGGGCAGGACTTACAAGCGTCTGAGCCTGGGTCACTACCTCTCCGGACTCCGGCTGGCGAAGCAGCACCGGATCTGAGCATTGCACACAATGGGGGTCATTGGAGCCTGCTGGTAGAGCAGCCCCACATGCAGCACACGCAGTGCACACAGCCCTAGCCTTGGCAGCCTTGCGTCTTGTGGATGACATGTTGCTGCCTCCTCAGAGCGATCTGGGGTATTCAGCCAGGAAGCGACCTCACAGTGCAAGAAATCAATAAATATCTATGTCCAGTGACACAGTACACTAATACACAGTAAGGCACTAGAGGGGCCAGCTGAAAAGCCGCTTACCGCCCGCTTAAGAGCGGGTGTGTGGTCTCCCAAAGCCCCTCAGTCTAGGTCTCCCAGAGCCTTGCGTCCTTCCTCCAGCCAGACATGCATGTAATGGCTGCCGGCGTCCTGAGAGAGGAAGGGGGGCGGGCCCTGGGCGTTCCTGACCAAGAGCGGGAAGCCTGCTTCCCTCTGTGCATAGTGAGAGGGCTGGAGCATGTAAATCAGGCTCCAGCCCTCGTCGCTGCCGTGAAACAGCGTCTCTCCCCTACCCTGATTGACAGGGTGGGGGCGGGAACGATCGGAGCTGCCGGCGTCCTAGGCCCAAAAGCCGGGGACTAGAGTTATAAACGCCCCCGCCGTAAAAGCGCGGTCGGCGTATCCCCGGCGCACCACAAGTCACAGCAGCGCCGCCGGTCCAGTGAGGGTCGGCGCTGCGTTCCCAGAACACAAAGTCCCCCAGATAACTGTAGGAACACCAGCTCAGTGTACGGTCCCCGGCGCACTACAACGCCCAGCCAGCCCGGAGTGCGTCTGTGCCTGCCGGGGACACAGAGTACCTGTATGATGCAGGGCCCGGTCCCTGATGGTACTCCTGCTCGGCATCCACCAGGTGCTATGGGTCTGTGGATGGAGCCCGGCGTCAGAGCTTTGAGGCCGGCAGGATCCCACTTCCACAGAGCCCCCAAGGGGATGTGGAAGGAAAACAGCATGTGAGGCTCCAGCCCTGTACCAGCAATAGGTACCTCAACCTTACAACACCATCCAGGGGTGAGAAGGGAGCATGCTGGGAGCCCTATATGGGCCCTCTTTTCTTCCATCCGAAATAGTCAGCAGCTACTGCTGACTAAAATCTGTGGAGCTATGCATGGAATGTCTGACCTCCTTCGCACACAAAGCTAAAACTGGAGTACCCGTGATACCACGGGGGGGTATAGCCAGAAGGGGAGGGGCCTTGCACTTTTGGTGTAGTGCTTTGTGTGGCCTCCGGAGGGCAGTAGCTATACCCCAATCGTCTGGGTCTCCCAATAGAGCGCTGAAGAAATGTTACTGTATCTGGTTGCAGTATTTCTCCCTTGTATGTGCCTCTATTCAGTCACTATGTGGTGGTAATATGTTGTCTGGTCAAGGTGTGGCATTATTTCTGCCTTGTATGTGGTTGTATTTGGTCTCTATGTGGTGGTAATATGTTGTCTGGTCAGTGTTGGTGGTATTTCTCCCTTGTATGTGGTATTATTGGTCTTGGTATAGCGGATTGTGTTTTGTATGGAGGTCACTTTTTTTCTCTATCAATATGGGGAAGATTCTTTATTTCCAATTATTGTTTCCTGTTTTCTACTGCTAAATTGGCTTTGGCTATGTCTTCAGCTCTACAATGTGGCTCTGAAGGAAAAAAAGGTTGGGGACCCCTGGTTTAGGGCAACTATCAATAATTTTCTGACTGTCAAAATTTTCATGTTCCAGGTCCACCAAAGTCTGAATAGTGACCTGTTCACACAGCTTCTGTTGTAGTTGTGCTGCAGAATTTATATTCATATTATCAGGTCTGGCCAAACTGTCCTAATCATATTCCTCCGATAAAAAAATGTTTTTTTAACAGTAAGAAGACTCACAAATATTTGTTTGTCTGTCAAAGTTTGGAATAAATCTCCTTGGACTGTGGGTATGAGACTGGGTCCTTTTTTGAAAATATTCAATTGGCTGAAAGAGATGATGGTTGTCAAGAGATTAATGATGGTAAAGCCCTTGGTAGGATGTAGCCCATCGTTAGTGATTGCGGTTTCTGTTATTTGTGATACCACATTGGTACCTTCGTTCTCTTACTGTGTTTCCATCCTGCCATGTGTCCAATGTGAGGTTTTTTTCAGTTTTTTGGGAAAATTAGGGGGAACAGATGAATCAGATGTGCCTTTGTTCGACCAGCTGGGGCTATTACCACCATAACCATTTGAATGAGAGGTGTCATTGCAATTGTCCGTGGATTCATATTTAGGGGCAGTAAAAACGTACTCATCGGTCCGTTATGTTCTTGGGAGTTTGATGACTTTGGTTCCTTTTTCTGACCATGGATCTGGGTCAGAAGCCTGCTTTTCAGTTGTAAACTATATTGGAGTCATAATCTTTACAGTCCCGTTCAAATTTTTTCCTTTTGGCAGAGATTATAGCTTCCTCTGGGAGTCAATTGTTTGAAAATCTCAAATTCAGATATTCCTGATAATTTTGACAAAGATTCCTGTAGGGACTAGTGATGGGTGGACCCGGACTATAAAAGCCCGGATCCGCGCAGTTTCAAACATACCCCTGTGTCGAGCCCAGAATTTTCAGGGAATTCCAGGTATTGATCTGGATCTAGCACTCTGGAAATACAAGAAAATAAAGGAGAAATAAAGAAAAAAAATAAAGCAAACGACGCTATACTTACCGAGTCACCGACGTGGCTGTAACTGCTCCCTCGGATGCTCATTCACTTCTGGAGCTGCACATCAGCCTTTATGCATATGCACTGCTTTCCCCTCCCATCGGCGTCTGTGATTGGTTGCAGTCTGACGCACCCCCACCCTGACTGACAGCGTCTGACTGCTTCTAATCACAGATGTTATGTGTGTCTATAGTGATATAAAAATATATAAAATATTTGGCATAGGGTCCCCCCGTATTCTCATACCCAGCACAGATAAAGCATATGGCTACAGGCTGCAGCCCTGTTGTGAATGTTAGTTATGTCTTGGCTGCTGGGAGTCTCCCTCTGGTCGCCAGGAAGGGTTTGGACAGAGATCAGGTGTGTTGTGCAGTGGGTGTTTCCTTTCCTAACTCTCTGCCTATTTAAGTCCTGGTCTGATTGCAGGCTGTTGCCGGATGTCAGTTGTTCTTTGTATCGCTAGCCTGCTTAATCCTGCTCTACATCACATCCACTCCAGATAAGTTCTTGCTCTTTATTTATTGCCTGGTTCTTTTGCTTATCTGGGGTTGTCATTTGTTGTGGTTGGTTTCAGTTTATTTCCTTCCAGGGATTTTCCCCCTCAGTGAATTGTTGAGGAACTCCCTGCAGTTCTGTGTGGAGTATAGCTCCTTTGGGTCCATGTGTTTATGGCTTGTTGAATTTGTTATAATTCTTGTTTTCTGTTCATTGGTATGACAAGGGCACCTGGTATAGGACGGAGTTCAGATCGAGCGATCTGAGGGCCTTTTTGTACTATCAGGAAGTTGGTATTTTGTAGGGTTTTTCTCTGACTACCATCAGTCCCTTTCCTGTCCTTTCCTATTTTAGTCAGCGGGGGCCTCACCTTTTGCTAATCCTGTCATCTATCTGTGTATTGTGTTTTTCCTATATCACCGCAGTCTTTGAATGTGGGGGGCTTGCTATTCTTGTCTATTTTCTGAGGCAGAGAGTTATTCATCTTTCCTACCTTTAGGATAGTTAGTTCTCCGGCTGGGTTCGCGGTGCACAGGATGTTAGTTCACCCCTCGGCTACTTCTAGTTGTGTTGGTTAGTAAGGGGATGGCGGCCAGATTAGTTGCCAATCTGTCACCTTTTTGCCAATGATTTGTGGTGATCTTCCATGGTTCCGGATCATAACACAGCCCCCAGCCGTGCGCTTATCTTGGTGGTTTATCAAAATAAGGAACCGCATGTGGTTTTTTTAAAACGTGTGGTGGCCCTTGAAAAAGGAACACGAAACGCGTGTCGGGCTTGGACCGCGGACTGTATTCTCCTGCCTATCAACACTTAGGTCCCGGTCCCCACCTTGAGGTTCTAATTTGCTCCTTGGGTTTGTCACTAAAATTATTGTGACACTCGGACTGTGCCACGGGAGTGGTATACACTTGATTATATGTCTGTATGTTCTAAAGTCAGGTTAGCTGCGGACAAAGGTGGAGTACTGTGAGAACATCACCACTGATCGCAGCTCCTTCTCTGCCACATACCACTGTGTTCAGAAATGCCTGAGCTATTAAAATATAAAATCAATTAAACTGATCGGTAAACGACTTAGTGTCAAAAAAAATTCCAAATGGCAAAATTACTTTTTTTAGTTGTTGCAAATTTTGCACAAAATGCAATAACAGGCGATCAAAACATAGCCTCTGCGCAAAAATGGTGCCATTAGAAACATCAACTCAAGATGCAAAAAATAAGCAGTCACTGAGCCCCATATCCTGAAAAATGAGAAAGCTAAGGGTCGTGGAAAATGGCGCAAAAAGTGCACCACTTTTTTTTTTAGAAACTTCAGAATTTTTTTAACCCTTCAGCTAAAAGTAAACCTATACATGCTCGTTATCTACGAACTCGGACCGACCGAAGGCATTACAGTGACACATATAGTGAACACTGTGAATAAAATACTCCAAAAACTATCGTGAATCACACTTTTTTTGCAATTTTTCCGCACTTGTAATTTTTTTACTATTTTCCAGTTCACTGTATGGTAAAACTCATGGTTTTATTTAACAGTAGACCGCAAAAAGCAAGTCCTCATATGGCATGATTGATAGAAAAATAAAAAATGTACTGCTCTCGTAAGATGGAGAGCAAAAAAAAACAAACAAAAACAAAACAGAAAATTGCCCGGGGGTGAAGGGGTTAATTACCTGTTTCCAAAGGAGTAGGGTCAGCTGTATAGGGGGTAATGTGGAGTGTTAAATTGCAATCTCTTGGTTAAGTGTGAGATGTTTTTAAGGATTTTACAATTTCTCTATGACAGATCATCAATAGATGCCTTTATAAGCCAGTAATGTGAGTGATATTTATTTCTTTGGTATTGATAGAGGAAGATGCATGACAAAATGATTTTTTGTAAGGCCTACTTCACACGTCCCTGTTTCAGTATGTGTGGTGTTCGTTTTCACACATACTGGAGACACATTCACACCTTTACTAATTAAAATAGGTGTTGATTTTCACACAGACTATGTGTATGTGTGAACCACATAGGTCTCACTAATGGCCCTGCCACTTTCCAGCATTTTGTGAATGATAATTTTGAATGATAATTTTCACCATTTGGTGAGCAAGTTTGTGTTGGTTTATTTGGATGATATCTTGATCTACTCACCCAATATGGAGACAGAGCTGGTACATGTTAAACAGGTACTACATATTTTAAGAGATAAATGGTATGCCAAAATGGAGAAGTGTGTGTTCATTGTCCAAGAGGTGCAATTATTGGGGTGGCTTTTGTCGTCTTCGAGTTTTCGGATGGATCCAGAGAAGGTCTGTGCTGTACTTGACTTGATTGTCTCGAAAACCCGAAAGTGATAGAGATTTCTAGGGTTTACCAATTTTTACCAGAAATGTATTCAGAATTATTCGGTAATTGTGAAACCTCTCACTGACATGACAAAAAAAGGTCGGATTTCTCTAAATGGTCGGACTCTACCCAGCAGGCTTTTTTCTCTTTAAAGAGATGTTTTTCCACAGCACCTATACTCATTCAATCTGATGTTTCACACCCTTTTATCATAGAGGTTGATGCATCTGAGTTGGGGGTTGGGGCTATGTTGTCAGAAAGTCCATCTCCTGGTAAATGACGTTCATGCGCTTTCTTTTACAAGAAATGGTCTTCAGCAGAGAGAAATTCTGATGTTCGCAATAGAGAACTCTTGGCGATTAAGTTAGGTTTAAAGTAATGGTGTCAATCCCATTTCTGTAATCACAGAGCAGAAAAACCTGTCATATCTGAAGTCTGCCAAAAGTCTCAATCCTAGGCAGGGTAGATGGTCTTTTTTTTACCAGGTTTAATGTTCACTTTTTTTAATTGTTAATTTCACAGGTTTTTTAATTGTAACTTACCATCAGGGGTTAAAAACATAAGGAAGATCCAGTATCCTGGAGCTTCCCCTGTGGCAGTGATCATGTGAACTCTATCCCTATTTTGCAGAAAGGGGGTGGGCATCTTGCCCTTGTTCCCAGACCAGGGTTATTTATCCCACCCAATTTGCATCGTAAAATAATTGGAGAACATCACAACTCTGTACTTATGGGTTATCCAGGTAGTAAAGCAGCCTCGAACCTCCTTTCTCATCATTTTTGATTGCCAGAGTTGCATCAGGATGTGGTTGACTAAGTGTCTGTTTGCAGGATTTGCACACATTCCAAGGTAACGCATACTTGTATTTTTGGTTAGCCACTGGCTATCCCTAGTAGACCATGGACACATTTATTCATGGATTTCATTACTGACCTACCTTTATCTGCAGGAAAGACTGTGATTTTAGTGGTTGTGGATAGGTTCAGTAAGATACATTTCATTGCGTTACCTTCAGAATTCCAAGACTCTGGCTCAGGTGTTCATCAATGAGATCATGAAGCTTCATGGTGTTCCTTCCGATGTGGTCTCAGATAGAGGAACCCAGTTTGTTTCCAAATTTTGGAAAGCATTTTGTGCTCGACTGTCGGTGCAGTTGTCTTTTTCTTTTGGGGTAGAAAAAGTTTTGGGTTTTTTTGGGTTTTTTTTCCGCTCACCTACTATTCCATCTGGCTCCAGACTTCAGGACGGTGCAAGGACATAAACTCCGTGTTCAGAGAAGTAGGATAGATAGCAATGGAAATTCCTTTCCTGATCCAGCAACAACGTCCAAAAAGTGTAATAATTTTTTTAAAAACTCATTTTATTTGAAAAAATGTTAAAACTAACATGCGTTAGAGGGATATCCAAGGATAAAAGGCAACGTCTTACGCGTTTCAGGCCAGTGTGGCCCTTAGTCATAGACTTATTTTAACAGAATGAAACACATAATAAATAGAAAAAGAAAAAAAAACAAAACACACCATCACCTTTGGGCGTACCAAATCCGCTCAAAGGTACACAGGTTCACTTGATTAGATCGACATGCATAGTAACATTGCAGTTAGTAAACTGACAGCATCAATTTAACCCCATGTTAAAGGTACAACAATATTGTTATTGCTAGACTCAATCGATTTACATCATTATAAGGCAAATATACTCTAAAAAATCTTTGCGTTCAAAAAATTATTGAAAAAAAAAAAAACAAAAACAAAAAAAAAACATGACTACAAAACATGCCTATATATAATCCATACATCACAACATTTAATATATATATACATCAAATCACTTCTGATGTTCATAACTGTTGGCATGCAGGTGTTATAAGCCAATATCCACTTTGCTTCCCTATCCCGCAGCATGTGAATACGGTCACCGCCTCTTCTGGGAGAAAAAACCTGTTCTATTATGTTCACTCTGAGAGAACTAGTGTCCCCATTATGGTTATATAAAAAATGTTGCGATGCTCCCGATAGGCTTCTAGAGGTCGGATTTGAAATGTCATATAAATGTTCCCCAATGCGTTTTCTTAAGGCGCGGATCGTAGAGCCAACATATTGTATACAGCACTTCTCACATGTTATCAAATAAACACACAGTTCACAAAGGAGTTAATTTTATAACGTTTTCCAGTACTGGAACTCACACTTTCTTTAGTATTATACATGTGTGAACACGTTCCACATTGCTTCTTGCCGCACCTAAAAGAACCGCATGTGGGAAGCCAATTTTTTACAGTGCTGGGTGCAGATTTCACCAGATATGTGTCACTAGGCGAAATGAGACTACCTATGGTAGGGGCACGTCTAGAGACAAATCGACAACCTGTGTCCAAAATGTTTTTAAGAGTATCGTCCACTGATAAGATAGGCAAATATTTGCGCACAATTCCAATAATTTTCCAAAAACTATTGCTATACTTTTTTTTTTTTTTCTTTTTCTATTTATTATGTGTTTTATTCTGTTAAAATAAGTCTATGACTAAGGGCCACACTGGCCTGAAACGCGTAAGACGTTGCCTTTTAACCTTGGATATCCCTCTAACGCATGTTAATTTTAACATTTTTTCAAATAAAATGAGTTTTTAAAAAAATTATTACACTTTTTGGACGTTGTTGCTGGATCAGGAAAGGAATTTCCATTGCTATCTATTTTTCTTTTGGGGGTATTGTCATGGGTGTATCACGGTTGAAAGACACTCATGTGGTGTCTGGCTGTAGAAGGTCACAGCGTTTGGCTACACAAACTGCTCACTAATATTGTATTCTTCCTGATGTGGTGTAAATGTTATCCTATGTATCTTCTCTGATTGGGGTTAATCCCTTTCCTTTTAAGACCCTGCGGATATCCTGACCTTTCAGCTGCTAATCATCATCACTTCCCCTTGTGTCCTTAGAAACCCACATTGCCCCTTGGTGTTTTCTGGTGATAGTTATATTTCTATACATGTCTTGGATGCAAGCAGTCGACTAGTATTCATCTGAAGAAACTTTGTTTGCTGCTGTTCCTCTCCCTCTTCTCCTTCTCTTGGAGATAATATATTAATTAATTCTTCCCTGTTTACACTTCTTATGTCTTCTTTAGAGTTTAGTATGGTTGATTAATCGCTGACCCCATCCATTCCTTACCTAGGGCCCAGTTCAGGGTCAGCCAGGGTTAGCTATCTTGCTTGGTGCATAGGTGGGAAACCTATTTATGGTGGTCAGGGGAGCCAGGGGCCAGTGAAAGGTTTGCTCAGGGGTCACTATCTCCGCCTTTCCTAGACACAGGGTTTGTGGTACTTCCTCATGCCTAGAGTGACACCTGAAAGTGCTAATTCTCCATATGTTGTTGTATAGTACTGTTTGGTCACATAGCAGTGCTCGAGAGGGAAAGAACGGGATTTGACTTTTGGGGCACATATTTTCTTAGAATATTTTGCAAACTCCATTTGCAGATCCCTTAAGTTCCAGAACATCAGAAATCCTCCTCAAACGTCTCCATTTTGGAACCCTCAGGTAGCACTAAATGAAGGTCAATGGACCCAGGCGGCTGAATTGAAAGAATTTTTTCATCACCTATTTACAGTGACTAACATTACAAGCTGTGGATTTAACTCCTGGCATTTTCATAAAGAAGTGAAAGAAGTTGCTGTTTTGCCTGTCCCAAAGAGGAGGTTTAATCTCGGATGGCATTGCTGCTTCAATGAAACGGAGAGAGACAGTCCTATTAGAAAATAAATAATTTCTGGCAGCTGTATATGTGGACCCAAGTCATCGTATATTTCTCGATAATCAACAGCTTACTAAAGGAAAAGAAGCTCTGACAGAGGTGGCAGTTAGGACGAGTGGGCTTCAGGACTGCTAAGAGCAAAAGGACTTGGTTCCTGCCAGTGCTACTGCTGCTGTATCTTCATCCTCATCAGATGAGGAGTTTAATTTTGAAAAGTATTTTGACGACATGAAACAGGCAAAGCGTGCTTCAGGGAAAAAGATATCCCTCCCATATCAAACATATTGACCATTTTTCAGCAAAATGTTTCACTTGCTCTCAAAAAAATAGAAGAGTTCAACTGCTGATCAAAACTGTGCAGGAGGCAATTCCTTTATACCCTAAAATTGTTACAGATGTTGCTCATGTGGTCACTGCTAAGCCACCAATCCAAGTTATTGTAGAGAGGCTGTTCTCTAGCCTTAAAATAATTAGATCAGATTTGAGGTAATCTATGAAGGAGGATCTGATGGAGGCAATACTATTTCTCAGAACAAATTCATAGACTGTACAAATGTTATTCCGGATATTTTTGTTGAAAACTGTTTTTTTTTTCGCCACTTACTACATAGAGCTTTGCATGTTTACAATTTATGAAAGTTTTTTTGTTCTAAACTTGTATTCCATTAAATATATGTTCTATCTAAGAAGCTTAATTGTTGCATCATAATAATGATTAAAGGCCTGATGTTACCAATATTACTACATTAAATTTATCACAAACATGAGTCATGTGTGATGGAGTCAAAGTCGTGGAGTCGCAGTTGGAATTGGGTAAATTGAGAAGTAGGAGGCGGAAGTTTGGCTTACCTACTCCACAGCCTTGAATAGCAGGGAGGCCACAGAGGGGGATATTGTACTAGTCGATGTGGGAGATGATGAGTGCATGCACTAGCATTTTTGTAGATTGAAGGGGTGAGGAAATGATGGATTCTGGAAATATTTTTGAGTTAGAGGCAGGAGGAAGTGGTGAGAACTTGGATGTATGAATCGGGGGGCGTGGCTAGCTGATGGCAGAGTAGGAAGCACACACAGAGGGCGCTGCTCTAATTCTTCCCCCAAACAGCCACTATCGCATTGCAGCAGATTTACCGACACATGGGCAGGAACAGGAAACATACCAGGGCTCAGGAGACGTCAGGAGGACCAACCGGGAACATGGACCGCTTCCTCAGCCAGAGCACTCCAGTGGCACTGCGCAGCACAAGGGCTAAGATGGCACCGTCCTCTCCAGGGGAGAGCTCCATGCAGCAGGCCTCGCAGTTCCCACCAAGAAGCCCTGGCTTACAGCAGGACTTGTCCAGCGCAGATGAGGGAGAGGGAGACCAGATCAGCCTCCAGGCAATAAGCCAGTCCATCAGAGCTTTGCCAACAAAAAGGGACCTTGATAGATTTGCTGACAGGCTGGAAAGCAGCTACAAAAAGGAGCTACAATACTGAAGACAGAGTTCACTGCTAGAGTGGAGGAAGTGGAGAAGTCACAGGAGGATCATGGCTGCAATTGTGGCTCTCCACAGTGAACCTCTGAACAGACAAGCCGACAGACTGGAGTAACTCTCCTCAGGCCTGGAGGATCTGGAAAATAGGAACAGGCGAACCAATGTACGGATTCGCGTCCTGCCCGAAACAGTGAGTATTTCAGAATTAGATTCTGCAGCACAGCAGCTCTTTACCCAGATCTTGGGAGAAAAAAGCCAGGGTCCAGTTGAACTAGACCGCATACACAGGACTCTAGGCCCCAGACCAGCCCAAGATTCTAGAGTACGGGATGTGATTTGCAGGATACATTTTTATAAAGTAAAAGAGTCCATTATGGGAGCATTGCGGCAATCGGGCCCTATTACCTTTATGGGAACACAGATACAGATCCTGCCTGATGTTGCCAGGCGCACACTACAGCTCAGAAGAGCCCTGCGCCCCCTCTTGACCCAGTTGAAGGAAAGAAACATCCCGTACTGCTGGGGCTTCCCTTTTCAGCTGATGGCTTATAAAGAGGGAAAATCAGCTATCTTCCGGAATCTGGCGAGGTTCCTGAGTGTGTTTGAACTTCCCATGATATCCTTGCCGGAGTGGCCGGCAGCCCTCCATCTGCCCGTGGATCCTCCTGGCTGGACTCAGTTGCAAAGATCTGGGAAACAGAAATCTGTTAATGCCCAGGGAGGTGAAACCTGAAGCTTGCTGTTCGGTCCCATTTGTTTATCCTCTTAGGCTATGTGCCCACGGGACTCTGTATCTGTGGATTTTTCTGCAGCTAAATCCGCAGCATTCCCCCGGAATCCGCACCTTTTCATAGGTGCTGATTTTGTGCGGATTTGTTGTAGATTTGTTGCGGATTCGACGCAGATTTTGCAATTTTTTTACATTCAATTGAATAGGCAAAATCCGCAGGTAAATCCGCAACAATAATTGACATGCTGCAGATCTTTCCGCACGGAAATCCGGAAAATCCGCGCATTTTCCACAGCATGGGCACATAGCCTTAGGGTTCAAAGGCCCACCAGGGGCAAAACCTCTGCAATTTTTGGAAGGACTCTGAGATATGGTCCTGACTGGTTCCAATTTTATACACCGTGTGCACAATTATTAGACAAGTTGTATTTTAGAGGATTTTTTTTTATTATTGATCAACAACTATGTTCTCAATCAACCCAAAATACTCATATCAAAGCTTAATATTTTTGGAAGTTGGAGTGTTTTTTTTTTAGATTTGGCTATCTTAGTTACCTGCACAAACAGATATCCTCCTATTACTGTGCAGAATTATTGGGCAACTCAATAAAAACCAAATATATTCCCATCTCACTTGTTTATTTTTACCAGGTAAACCAATATAACTGCACAAAATTTAGAAATAAACATTTCTGACATGCAAAAACAAAACCTCCAAAAATTTGTGACCAATATAGCCACCTTTCTTTATGATGACACTCAACAGCCTACCATCCATAGATTCTGTCAGTTGCTTGATCTGTTTACGATCAACATTGCGCGCAATAGCCACCACAGCCTCCCAGTCACTGTTCCGGGAGGTGTACTGTTTTCCCTCCATGTAGATCTCAAATTTTATGAGGGACCACAGGTTCTCTATGGGGTTCAGATCAGGTGAACAAGGGGGCTATGTCATTATTTTTTCATCTTTTAGACCTTTACTGGCCAGCCACGCTGTGGAGTAGTTGGATGCATGTGATGGAGCATTGTCCTGCATGAAAATCATGTTTTTCTTGAACAATACCGACTTTGTCCTGTACCACTGCTTGAAGAAGTTGTCTTCCAGAAACTGGCAGTAAGTCTGGGAGTTGAGCTTCACTCCATCCTCAAACCAAAAAGGTCCCACAAGTTCATCTTTGATGATACCAGCCCATACCAGTACCCCACCTCCACCTTGCTGGCGTCTGAGTCGGAGTGGACCTCTCTGCCCTTTACTGATCCAGCCTTTGTCCCATCCTTCTGGCCCATCAAGAGTCACTCTCCTTTCATCAGTCCATAAAACCTTTGAAAAATCAGTCTTAATATATTTCTTGACCCAGTCTTGACGTTTTATCTTATGTTTCTTGTTAAAAGGTGGTCGTTTTTCAGCCTATCTTACCTTGGCCATGTCCCTGAGTATGGCACACCTTGTGCTTTCTGATACTCCAGTAACATTGCAGCTCTGAAATATGGCCAAACTGGTGACAAATAGCATCTTGGCAGCTTCACGCTTGATTTTCCTCAATTCATGGGCAGTTATTTTGTGCCTTTTTTGCCCAACACGCTTCTTGCGAGCCTGTTGGCTATTTGCCATGAAACGCTTGATTGTTTGGTGATCACGCTTCAAACGTTTGGCAATTTCAAGACTGCTGCATCCCTCTGCAAGACATCTCACAATTTTGGACTTTTCAGAGCCTGTCAAATTTCTCTTCTGACCCATTTTGCCAAAGGAAAGGAAGTTAACTAATAATTAAGCCCACCTTATATAGGGTGTTGATGTCATTACACCACACCCCTCCTCATTACAGAGATGCACATCACCTGATTTACTTAATTGGAAGTTGGCTCTCAAGCCTATACAGTTTGGAGTAGGACAACATGTATAAAAAGTATCATGTGAACAAAATACTCATTTGCCTAATAATTCTGCACTCAGTGTACATGTTCTAATTCTTTGGCATATTGCTTCTCTATTAATCGAGATTGGGAATCTACATTGGTCCCTCACAGTTATAGTTGATGTAGTTACCATTAATAAGCTCTAGAGGACTCACTATTGTTTTATTAAAGATGTATTGCCTTCCTCTAGGATACCCTTTTCACATTATAGAGGGCTCCACGGCACGTCCTTGGATGGGTGGCTGGCCGGGTGTCCTGGGGGGGGGGGAGTGCCTTGGGGGGATCTCCTCTTCTAAGGTGCTATCTCCCTATCTGGGGCCTAAACGGTCCGTAGTCCTTGGGGTCCACTCTGGGGGTGATAAGCTACCTTGGAGTTCCTATTGTGAAATAAGCTACATTTATTCTTAAAGTAAGGGGAGCTTATATTCGAATCAATTTGCAATCTTTAAAGGTTTATATATTGCACTATAATATGTGTGGTTTTCCTGGTTCTGTATTATGTAAAATGATCTAAATTCATTAAAATTAGTTTTTCACATAGTGGTGTGGGGGGGGGGGGGGTGTGGAGGGGCTGACTCGCCTTCGCTTTCCTTTAACCCCTTTGGTGCTAATGGCGGTTCAATGACATTTGTCCAATGCACACCCTTTAAATAGGGTATTGTACCCTGTCTGTTTGTGCTTTGTTCTCTCTTTCTTTTTCTTGTTTCTAATAACTTTTCCTGGTCATTCTTTTTCTTCCCCCACCCATCATGCTCAGGCTGGTCGGATGTTGATAGTGCTTCCCCTTCTTTTGTCATCCTTAACCATGGCTGACTTAAAATTTTGTTCCTTTAATGTAAAAGGTCTTAATATTCCTGAAAAAAGGAAACAGATTACTTATCTAACCACAAACAGAAAATATCTGTGCTGATGCTGCAGGAGACTCACTTCCGTTCGGACTCGATCCCGAAGTGTGCCTCTGGATAGTACCCAACCTGGTTCCACAGTCCGAATCCAGAGGCTAAGTGAAAAGGAGTATCCATAGCATTTCATAGGTCTTTTGCTCCGGATGTCTTGGATACTCAGATCCTGGGGGTAGGTATTTGTTTATTAAGGTCTCCTCGAGAGAAAACATTTTTGCAATTGCCAATGTATATTTCCCTAACCAGGGGCAGCAAGAATTCTGCGCAGCAACCCTAAGAAGCCTGGAGGAATTTGAAGACTCGGTTCCGATGGTGTTGGGAGGAGACCTCAACTTGCCGTTAGACTCATCTCTGGAAGTGTCCTCAGGTAGGTCACCGCACCCTGCTGTGGCTATTGAAAGGGTCAAGAACCATATTACAAAACTAAGACTAGTGGACGTATGGAGAATTTTAAACCCGAACAATAAAGATTATACCTTCTACTCACCAATGCACGCCATATACCGCAGAATAGACTACATTTTCATCTCGCAGACATTATTGGATCTGAAAGCTAGAGCTAACATACGTAATATCTTATGGTCATATCATTCCCCAGTCCAGCTATCACTATCTATGGGCCCACAGACCAGACCAAATTATACTTGGAGGCTAAACGAAAACCTCATACAAGATGAGATTTGTCAGGCAGACATAAAACAAATCATTCAAAACTTTACACTTGATCATGCACAAGATCCCACATCCCCGGGAGCTAAATGGGAGGCACTTAAATGTGTCATTAGGGGTACGCTCATTTCACATGGTTCTCACCTTAAGAAAGAACGTTTAGCGGAGATTATCCATCTGTCAGACCAAATATCCAATCTAGAGCTTAAGCATAAAAGACATCCTTCTCCTGTGACTTTTGCTCAATTGTCCACAACGAGACAAAGTTTTGAAGCTCTTGGATCATAGGTCTAGAGAGATTAGGGAACGTTTAAAAAGTAGATTTTACCAGCTGGGTAACAAAAGCGGCAAACTTCTGGCGAGAGCCTTGCACCCACGAAATTTTAATTCATACATCCCATACAGTCATATGAAAAAGTTTGGGCACCCCTATTAATGTTAACCTTTTTTCTTTATAACAATTTGGGTTTTTGCAACAGCTATTTCAGTTTCATATATCTAATAACTGATGGACTGAGTAATATTTCTCGATTGAAATGAGGTTTATTGTACTTACAGAAAATGTGCAATCCGCATTTTAAAAAATGTATCCGGTGCAAAAGTATGGGCACCGTTATTAATTTCTTGATTGAAACACTCCTAACTACTTTTTACTGACTTACTAAAGCACTAAATTGGTTTTGTAACCTCATTGAGCTTTGAACTTCATAGGCAGGTGTATCCAATCATGAGAAAAGGTATTTAAGGTGGCCACTTGCAAGTTGATCTCCTATTTGAATCTCCTATGAAGAGTGGCATCATGGGCTCCTCAAAACAACTCTCAAATGATCTGAAAACAAAGATTATTCAACATAGTTGTTCAGGGGAAGGATACAAAAAGTTGTCTCAGAGATTTAAACTGTCAGTTTCCACTGTGAGGAACATAGTAAGGAAATGGAAGAACACAGGTACAGTTCTTGTTAAGCCCAGAAGTGTCAGGCCAAGAAAAATATCAGAAAGGCAGAGAAGAAGAATGGTGAGAACAGTCAAGGACAATCCACAGACCACCTCCAAAGACCTGCAGCTTCATCTTTCTGCAGATGGTGTCAATGTGCATCGGTCAACAATACAGCGCACGTTGCACAAGGAGAAGCTGTATGGGAGAGTGATGCGAAAGAAGCCGTTTCTGCAAGCACACCACAAACAGAGTCGCCTGAAGTATGCAAAAGCACATTTGGACAAGCCAGTTACATTTTGGAAGAAGGTCCTGTGGACTGATGAAACAAAGATTGAGTTGTTTGGTCATACAAAAAGGCGTTATGCATGGAGGCAAAAAAAAACACGGCATTCCAAGAAAAGCACTTGCTACCCACAATAAAATTTGGTGGAGGTTCCATCATGCTTTGGGGCTGTGTGGCCAATGCCGACACCGGGAATCTTGTTAAAGTTGAGGGTCGCATGGATTCAACTCAGTATCAGCAGATTCTTGACAATAATGTGCAAGAATCAGTGACGAAGTTAAAGTTACGCAGGGGATGGATATTTCAGCAAGACAATGATCCAAAACACCGCTCCAAATCTACTCAGGCATTCATGCAGAGGAACAATTACAATGTTCTGGAATGGCCATCCCAGTCCCCAGACCTGAATATCATTGAAAATCTGTGGGATGATTTGAAGCGTGCTGTCCATGCTCGGCGACCATCAAACTTAACTGAACTGGAATTGTTTTGTAAACAGGAATGGTCAAATATACCTTCATCCAGGATCCAGGAACTCATTAAAAGCTACAGGAAACCGACTAGAGGCTGTTATTTTTGCAAAAGGAGGATCTACAAAATATTAATTTCACTTTTCTGTTGAGGTGCCCATACTTTTTCACCGGTCAAATTTTGTTTAAATGCGGATTGCACATTTTCTGTTAGTACAATAAACCTCATTTTAATCCAGAAATATTACTCAGTCCATCAGTTATTAGATATATGAAACTGAAATAGCTGTTGCAAAAACCCAAATTGTTATAAAGAAAAAAGGTTAACATTAATAGGGGTGCCCAAACTTTTTCATATGACTGTATAGAACACTGACACCATTCAAATCCCTATGTTTGAGGAGGAGGACACCAGCGCACTCAGTCTCAGTTTTGTATGACCTGTTTGGAATCCACAAATGTGGGGTTGCGGGACAGCCGGGATACGTTAGGAGATGGGAATCGGAGTGGGGCTGCTCCTTTTCACAGGAAGAACTGGAGAAGACTTTCCTTCTGGTAAGTAAGTCCTCATTGAATGCAGTATCCCAGGAGAGGAGCTATAAGGTGATGACTTGGTGGTATAAATGCCCGGTCGCGATCCATGCTGTGTTCCCCTCTGTTCTGGACACATGCTGGAGGTGCAGCCTGGAGAGTGGCACGTTCACACACATTTGGTGGTCGTGTCCAGAAGTGCGACGCTTCTGGGATGACGTGTTTTATCTACATAACAAGCTGTCGAATAGACAGGTTGAACCCTCTATGGAGTTGTCGTTGCTCTCTCTGGGGGACATTACGTTGGCAGGCTTCAAGAGGGGTCTTTTGAGACATTTGCTTACAGCAGCTAGGAACCTGATTCCTAGATGGAGACAAGCTGAGGCCCCATCTAAAGTGGATCTGGTAACAGAGCTTATTGATATGTGCAGGATGGAGACCCTGGTGGCTCAGGAGGTGGGAAATATAGAAAAGATCAATGAGGTGTGGTCACCATTGATGGTCTTTCGAGAGTCCCCAGAGGTGGGCCTCTGGTTGCGTCAGTAGCGGAGGGGTATGTTGGGTGTGTGGGAGTGGGATGAGATGTCGGACCAGGTGAGCATGATCCCTTTTTTCCCTTTCCCTTTCCTCTTTTTGTGAATCTATTCTTGCCTCTGTAATATCTTTCGTCTAGCTTCTTACTCCTTTCTCCTTATATTTTCTGGATTCATATTTTTTCTCTCTGTAACTTCAATAATAGAATTGAAATTTGGTCAAGGTCAGTTGAATTATTTCCTTAACGCACAGTTTATTAGAATTGTTATTTGTAATACCAGCATATGACATGACAACGATTGTATGTGATTTGACTGTTCTTGATTTCAATAAAAATTGATTTTCCTGTAACTTGGATGTACAGTTTGAAGGACAAGGTATAGTCAAGGGTTTCTCCAAGGCAGCAGACTTTGGATACTGGGGAGAAGTGGGATGTCATTTAATGTAATAGATAAATTAGTTAGGGGAGGCAAGAGGGATGGATGAAAGATGATGACTTAAGTTTTGTCCACATTAAGCTTTAAGAAACGTGATTAAAAGAAGGAGGATCTGGCCCATAGACACTCCTGGAGTTTAGACAGCAGGAAGATGACATCTGGGCCAGAAAGGTAGATCTGAGTGTCATCAGAGTACATATGGTACATGGGATTTTATTAGTTGTCTGAGCCAAAGGTATAGATTTAGAAGAGTAAGGGTCCCAGTACAGTTCCTTGAGGAACATTAAAATAGAGAGGGTGAGATGGGGAGGTAATGTGGGATTGGGAGACAGTAAAAGTGCGGGTGCAAAGGTATGAGGCAATACAGGAGAGAGCACGGTCTTTGACGTCAAGGGAAGAAAGGATCTGTGGTAGGAGGAAGTGGTCGACAGTGTTGACGTCACGAGGTTACCACGACGGAGAGTGGTCCCTCCTATATCTGGTGTCAGATCACAGCGCAAGGTTTCATACACACTTGCTCAGGTTAATACTTCTGGCTGTGCACATTCTCTTTTATCCAGCGCTGATAGTGATAAGTAGATCCTCTGGTCTCCTGAACCCTGAATGAAAGCTATAGCCAGGTGTTCTCTAGTGCTACGGTAATTAGCTCTGCTATAAAGACTTCCCTCCTAGCTCAGGTAAACGCTGGTGATAGTTTCTGCTTAGCTTGTCTCTAGAGGGAACCTGTGAGCTGTGGACCAGAAAGATATTCAAAGAACATTTACTGTGTGAAAGCTTTGTTGAGTTTTTCCCTTTCTTTGTCCTTTTAGGTTTCCCCCCTCTGGTCCTCATTATTTTTCCCCTCTGGTCCTCACTTTTCCGCATTATTATCTCTTGTTGTTTGGAGTGCTTTGTACGGATACTGTTTATTCTACCCTTGTCTGTAATCATCTCTGTGTCTGTGTTCCCACTGTGCTGTGCATTATACAGGGCTGAGTCCAAGGAAAAACAGGGATAGGCACGTGATTGTTGACGAGGTGAAAGAACCCGTATAGAAACGTTAGGGAGTGCAGGGATCAGTCTCAGGTGAGTTTAGAAGGTGATCATGCTCCCCTTTCCCTAGCACCAAGGCCCACCCTTGTATCGTGTACCCTGTCTGTTGCGGCGCTCACCGGGGGTTCCCATATACCTGGCAGAATTCTGGTAGTCACTGTATGACAGACGAAGGCAGATGACAGATGCAGAAGGAGGAGAATAGAGAATTTACTGTTAGTTTTGGCAGTAAGTCATTAGTAATTTTGGGTAAGGCAGTATCGGTGAAATGATGGTGATGGAAGTCGGATTGCAAGTTGTTGAATAGCATTTTAAATGTGAGATGGGAGAAAATTTCAGCAGACATGCTCTTCAAAGAGTTTGGAAGCAAACGGGAGCAGCAATATGGAGCGATAGCTTGCAGTAGAGGTTGGGTCAAGGTATGGTTTCTTTAGGATTGTTACGTCACCACCAGAGTCTGCTCCAGCGACTTCTACTCCAATCACCAGGCGACGCCGTGTTCCTGCCGTGGATGGTGCTGGTGATGGGAGAGGAGTCAATGCCAGTGTGGCGCCCCTGACCTGGTCAGGCACCACAGAGTATTGCACCCATTCTGGGGCAGTGCTTCCAGGTAATCTCCAAAGGCCAGGATGAGGTGTGCACATACAAACACTTAGCAACCAGGTCTACCACACCATTAGGAGGGACCCTTGGGTAGCCCTGTAGGGGTTAACTTTCAATTCCCTGCAAGGGGTGTAGAGGAGGGGCTGGAAGCTAGATGCAGGAGATCCAGGAAGAGGAGGAGGAGTCTGGAGCAGAGAGTTGAGGAATGTGGAAGGGAGCAGACGTACACCCCTGCTAGCCAGACCCTGCAGAGTGTGGTAGCTGGAAACGGGGAAGAACGGGTACCTGCGGGTCAGCCTGAAAGACACCTACAGAGAGGTGGACGAGTACAGGAACCGCTGGTATTCCGGCACGCACGGGGATACAGGTCCCCAGAGCATAAACCCAATCTGATTGTCTGGAGCTGCTCAACCTGAAGGTGGGGGTAATTCATGCCTTCACCACCATAATACAAAGTCCGAGCCCAAGCAGCAACAAGGGGACCCACAAGGGGACGGGGCCAGAAGCCATCTCACCAAGGTCTACGGTGCCGGCAGAAGGGCCAGAGAGGGGAGCGGGGTCAGAAACAGCTTCCCTGGAGGAACCCCACCATACTTCAAGTGAGGGGTCCTCCCAAAGAAAACAAGAGTGCAAGGAGGGCGAGTGGACAGCTGCCCTCAGAACGGTCTTCTGGAATTCCTGGTTCCACCTGGTTATCACAGTGTCGCCTGGGCGTCTCACCGAAACAACTAAAAAGTGAGTAAACACGTTAAAAGGCTATCTGGACTGTGTTTGAGTCATTCTGCGACCGGTGGTCCCACGCATAGACACTCGAGCCCCTGGGGTCAGCCTCACTCTTGGGAGGCCACACCACCCGGCTGCACACAACACCAGCCCCAGGCGCCCCCCTAACCTGCAGCGGCGGTCTCCTGACTGCAATTCCGAGAGTGGCGTCACTAAACTCCTAAAGAAGCAACCTACCTGTGACCAGACCGTCCTGTGGATTCCCTGAAGGTAATGCACCGCTACACCTGGGCTCCACACCAGCGGCACCGGTTGGCGCAGGCTCCGATCATCCACTAGACTGGGTTATCTTGGGATCTGCAGAACCACTGGCGTGTGTCTTCCAGCTGAAATTGCCATCATTCAGCTACAGCCAATGGGAACACACCACACCCTTCTTAATTCCCCTCCTGTCTGCTGACCTCTGCTAGAGATAGTTCTGATTTCCTGGCTCCTGGTCCGCCCTATTCTGTTTTGTGATTCTGGTGTTCTGACTTCTGCGTGTTTTCTGACTACCCTCCTGCCTGCTGTTTTTGTACCTCGCTGCCCGATCCGGATTTGACCTCTGCTACGTTTTCTGATTACGTCCTTGCCTGTCGATTCTGTCCCTGTTCCGCTATTCCTGGTTTGACCCTGCCTGACGACTACTCTCATCGGACTGCAGCCTTCCACAGGTAGTGATCTACAGGGCCCTGTGTAATTCCAAATCCCTGTATAGGGGTTAAAGGGTTTCAGGGTTCTGGGGGTCCTGCTTGGTGAGTGGCTTCCCTCCAACCTGTCCATTACATCCCATCTGAGTCTGTGGATCCAGACAGGCGTTACAAGGATAGGATTGTGGCATGTTTTAAAGTAGAAGAGAAGATGACAGAAGTAAACGATAGGTTGAAAAGATGGGTTAAAGCTGGGATAAGCATGGTGGTGAGTTTGGGGATGAGGTGGGATTGGATTGTTTAAGTGCACACAAGTAGTGAGATGGGATTTGGAGAGATGAGTAAACTGTCCTTCTGGGATGTTCAGAAGGAAAGTTATGGGGGGAGGGCAGTGGGATGTTAAATGAATGCGCTGTCATGGTTGAGCAGAAAAGATATGCTGTCACACATGCAGGTGTGGATCCACTAGACCACAGACTGGGCTTACCCTGGAGGACCGTGACTAAAGGCTACTTTACACACTGCGATATCGGTCCCGATATCGCTAGTGTGGGTACCCGCCCCTATCTGTTGCGCGACACGGGCAAATCGCTGCCCGTGCCGCACAACATCGCCCAGAGCCGTCACACATACATACCTGTCCGGCGACGTCGCTGTGACGGGCGAACCGCCTCCTTTCTAAGGGGGCGGTCCGTGCGGCGTCACAGCGACGTCACTGAACCGCCGCCCAATAGCAGCGGAGGGGCGGAGCTGAGCGGGACGTAACATCCCGCCCACCTCCTTCCTTCCTCATAGCGGCCGGGAGGCAGGTAAGGGGAGCTTCCTCGTTCCTGCGGCGTCACACGCAGCGATGTGTGCTGCCGCAGGAACGAGGAACAACCTCGTTACTGCTGCAGTAACGAGATTTGAGAATGGACCCCATGTCGCCGATTAGCGATTTTGCACGTTTTTGCAACGATGCAAAATCGCTTATCGGTGTCACACGCAACGGCATCGCTAATGCGGCCGGATGTGCGTCACGAATTCCGTGACCCCAACGACTCCGCATTAGCGATGTCGTAGCGTGTAAAGCCCGCTTAAGTGCCTACCGGGTTTTCACCAAAGCCCGTGGATGAGAATGGACTTGGCTACTGGTAGACACCAAGTACCACTTCAGGGCGGTTGCCGATATATGTACGAGATATATGTACGAGACTCCTTGTCTGTCCTGTCCGTCTTGCCTGTACCTGGTCCCAGCTGGTCCTGCCCTGTTGGCACCTGATTCCTGTCCATCTTGCCTTTTCTGTAACTGGTTCCAGTCTGTCCTGTCCTGCCTGTACCTGGTTCAATCCCGTCTTGCACTGTTGGCACCTGGTTCCTGTCCGTCCTATCCTGCACTGTTGGTACCTGTCTCCAGTCCTGTCCTGCTGTGTTGGCATCTGGATCCTGTCCACCCTGCCTGTATCTGACTCCCAGTCCGTCTTGCCCTGTTGGCACCTGGTTCCAGTCCTGCTCTGCTTGTACTTGGCTCCAGCCAGTCATATCCTGTTGGTACCTGTTACCTGTCCGTCCAGTCCTGTTGGTACTAGTGACTGTGTCCGTACGGGCTGTGCCATCTGCCTCAGCCACGCAGGTGGTCCCAGCCTTGGTAGTGACTCTGCCTGTCCGTCCTGGCTGTGCCATCTGCCTCTGCCACTCTGGTGAGTCTAGCCTTGGTAATGTCTCTGCCTGACTATCCTGGCCATGCCATGTGCCTCAGCCACTCCGGTGGTCCCAGCCTTGCTAGTAACTCTGCCTATCCGTCCTGCCTGCCTCAGCTATCACGGTGGTCCTTGTCTACACTTGAGACTCAGCCTGTCTGCACCTGTGTACGTCTCTCCCCTTGGGGTCAGCTGCCACAGTCCCGGTCTCTGCCCTGGGTGTAATACCTGGCGTCCACCTCACAGTGGGCGCTTATTGAAGCCCCTTTCACTAAAGGGTAAGCCAGGGGTCCCACTGTGGCTCCACTTCAGCTTACTACATTCCTATCTCCGGCAGAGAGAGTTACAGTTTGATCAGGCCATGGACTCCACTGACTCCGGCTTTCTGCCTCACTCTGAACTATCCCATGAGATGGAAGTTTCCCGAATGAAAAAACCTGTCTGCCTGGCTTCATATTTCCAAAGGCCTTTTGTTTTCCGGGATCCTGTTTCTGCTCCTGTTTCTGAGCCTACAGAAGTGACCAGTGCCCTATCCTCTGATCTGCTATATGAAAATCTCCAAGCTAAGGTCTTGAGTGAAGGAGTTGAGTCCCCTGAGATGACTTATCTGGACTTTGGTTCTGTGAGGAGTTTCAGTGAGCTGTGGGGGAGCATTTCTAGACTCCCATCCGACGCCTTCTGAAGCACTGGTCGGTGTTGTGCGTTTGTCGAATGCTCCTATCTGAACCCATATGTTTAGTTTCTGAGCCTGTGAAGCAATGCGTGGGAGAGACACATTCAGAGGCTCATCTGAACTCTGTTTCTGTGGCAAGTCTCGTTCAGTGAGCTGTGGTGGGGCATTACCAGACTCCCATCGAACGTCTTCTGAAGCCAGTGTCATGCATGGGTGGAATGCTCCAATCCGAACCCATATACTGTACTTTGTTTCTGTGCCTGAGGAATTACACGTCGGAGATAAACATTCAGAGATTCATTTGGCCTCCCGTTCTGTGAGAAGCTTTGTTCCTGAGCCTGTGGTGCATTTCCAGACTCCCACCCGACGCCTTCTGAAGCTCTTGTTGGTGTCGTGCGTGGGTGGAATGCTCCAATCTGAACCTGAACACTTCATTTCTGAACCTGTGGTGCATTACCAGACTCCCATCCGACACCTTCTGAAGGCACAGGTCCTCCTTAAGTGCTCCTAGGTGTGCGAGCACACTGTGTTCCTTCTCTTAAAGGGCCAGGACGTCACTCTGAGGAAGTGCCTCTCAGACTATCGCTGAGAGGCACTGGGTACTTAAGGCACTCTCCTACAAGGGGAGGGGCCTGATCAATGCCCTAGTTTAGTTAGAGTTCCTGTGCCCTAGCAAGCTAGTTGTCTGTCATGTCCTGTCTGTACCTGGCCCCAGCCCGTCCTGCCCTGTTGGCATCTAATTCCAGTCCTGTCCTGCCTTTTACTGGTCTTAACCCGTCCTGCCCCATTGGCACTTGGTTACAGTCCTGTAACTGGACCCAGGTCGTCCTGCCCTGTTGGCACCTGGTTTCAGTTCGTCCTGCCCTGTCTGTACCTGGTTCCAGCCCATCTTGTCCTGCCTGTACCTCGTCCTAGCTCGTCCTGCCCTGTTGGCACCTGGTTAAAGTCCGTTCTGTCTGGTTCCAGCCCATCCTGCCCTGTTGGCACCTAGTTCCTGTCCGTCCTATCCTGCCCTGTTGGTACCTGGCTCCAGTCCTGTCCTGATCGCACCTGGATCCTGTCTACCCTGCCTGTACCTGGCTCCCAGTCAGTCCTGCCCTGTTGGCACCTGGTTCCAGTCCTGTCCTGCCTGAACCTGGCTTCAGTTCATCCTGTTGGTAGCTGCTTCCTGTCCGACCAGCACTGTTGGTACTAGTGACTGTGTGCGTAGTGGCCGTGCTATCCGCCTCAGCCACTCTGGTGATCCCAGCCATCCTAGTGATTCTGCCTGTCTATCCTGCCTTAGCTATCCTGGTGGTCCCTGTCTACACTAAACACTCATCCTGTCTGCACCTGTGTCCGTGCCTGGAGGTCAGCTGCCACAATCCTGGTCTCTGCCCTGGGAGTAGTACCTGGCGTCTACTTTGCGGCGGGCACTTAGTCAAGCACCTCCCACTAAAGGGTAATCCCGGGATTCCCCTGTGGCCCAGTGGGTACACTTCAGCTTGTCGCTTTCCCATCTCTGGCACTGAGCGTTACACACAGGCAGGGTCACAGGAGAGGTTCTGGGTCACAGGGCAGGTTCCAGGTCACAGGATGGGTTCATTTTCATAGGACGGGTTCAGTTTATCAGGACAAGTACTGGGTCACAGGACAGGTTCAGATATACAGGACAGGTTCAGGTACAAGGTCGCAGGACGAGTTCAGGAACAGAGTCCTGACAACATACTAACTGGTAAAGAACTGACTAGGTATGAAAGTTACTCAGGCACCTCCCTACAGGGGTGGATGCCTAAAATACCTAGTGCCTCCCAGCCATAGGTTGGAAGGCGCACACTGCCCCTTTAATAAGTGGAGAGCGAAAGGGCCCTAAGCGTGTTGCCAGGTGAGCTGCGTCATGTGTGCTGGTGCGTCATGTGTGCCCCTATTTATACACCCTGTTTTCCAGGCCCAAAAGGAATTCATTTAGAAGTAATGGGGAATGAATATTCTCTATGAGTTGCCATGATCTGTATTTGGGGAAAAATCATTTAGAGTCAGTCAACCAGGAATAATGTTTTACCATTCACCTTCTTCATGGCCATGATACCTTTCACTTCAAAGATGTCTTCTGAACCAACAGGCGTAGGCATGGAACAAGGGTCCTTCACGAAGTGACTCAAGATGACTGGTTTAAGAAGAGATATGCGAAAGGAGGTGGGCAAACGTAATGAGGCTAGAAGCTTCAACTTGTAGGACACAGCATTGATTTACTTGATGACTTCAAAAGGGACCAATAAAGCGAGGACGCAACTTATAAGATGGAACCTTGAGACACATGTATCTTGAGAAGAACTACACTGTCATGCGGTGTTCTGCTTTGCATTTGTTGGGTGTCATGGCTGCGTTAGACTTTGTTTACACAGAGTCTGACAAACAACCTGAGGTCTTCTAGCTGTTGAGCCTGAGTTGGGCGTCCACTGTTTTAGGTTTACTGCTCTTCATTCCAGCAGGAGTTAATTCCTGCTGGCTTGTGCACTGCTGCTAGGCGCTCAGGTTGCTAATGACTATTCACAGCCACCTTCACTCTTTATAAGGTACTGGATCTGGTTTCTCGTCGCCGAATATAGCTCAGTTTTGCTTCAGCGATACCAGTCCTTTCGTGGTGATCCAGAGCCTGGTGATCTGTTGTGTGCTTTCTTCTGTGGTGTGGAAATATTCCTATTGTTAGTTTATTTCCTTCCTTTGTTTATTTCTTCCTGGGCAATCATTGTCTTTTGCCTGTGACTGATTGCAGTATGAGTTTATGTTTTTATCTCTGTCTGTGATATTAGTGGGGTTTGCTACTCTGGTTCGGCCCTCTCTTTGGGTGGGGGAGAGGAAGTGTTAGATCTGGGTTCGGACATGAGTTAGGGTTATGCTTGCGGTCCAGACCTCACTACCATTAAGGCGATATCTGGGATGAAGGATAGCGCAGGGTCCCTAGTCTGAGGGCCAGCTTAGAGGTCCATCATTCAGCTAC
This sequence comes from Anomaloglossus baeobatrachus, assembly GCF_048569485.1. Lineage (NCBI taxonomy): Eukaryota > Metazoa > Chordata > Amphibia > Anura > Aromobatidae > Anomaloglossus > Anomaloglossus baeobatrachus. Next base: position 447,681,500 of record NC_134354.1, on the reverse strand, counting down.
CCTGACACTCCCATGACATACACCTCATCTCCTGGATGAAAACATGGTGGATTCATGCATCTCTTGTCAGCATGCCTTCCATCCACTCCGACGACTTCTTAAGAGTGGCTGTAACGTCTGTACCAGCATACCCGCACTGCCCTGTCCCTCCTCAAAGGTGAGGACGCTGACACTCTCACATTCCTGGCCACCCAGCGGTGCCTGCCCTGTCCCCAGCCGCTGAGTCCTGAGGTCTGTGTATGCCACACAGGTCTCCTGGGAGTGTCCTTAGGGCACACAGACACACCCCTTTCTTAAAAGGCCGGTATGCCCTAATCCGGAAGTACCATTCGGCCTATAGCCAAGAGGCATCCGATATTTAAAGGGAACCCGTCACCAGATTTTGACCTTCTAAACTAAAACTATCACCTTAAGCAGCACCTGTGCTGCATTCTATAAAGATGCTTGTTGCCCCCTGTAGACCCTACAAATACTTTTATAAAATCTCCCACCATGTAAATTGTCTGGTCCAATGGGCGTCCTGATCTGCGTCTCCTGTCCCTCCTTTCGCCGTCCTTCTGTGCCGATTGACGTGGATGACGTCTTGGGCGCCATCCACGTAGGCGGGCAAAATCTCGCACCTGCACAGACACATTCCCGACTCACTTCGCTCTGCCATATTATGGGCAGAGCTGAAAATACAGGTGCGCCTGCGTGAATCGATGAGTTCTCTGTGCAGGCAACAAACTAAAATCTGCTAAAGGCCATACCAGAAGTCTTTCACCAGTAACCGGTAACGTCACAACTGGTCGTAAAGTCCCCTATCATGCCCCAGGTCCACCCATTTTGGCATAGCTGGGAGAAACGGGCAGGAAAACGCCAAATGTTGCTACACTTTTGCTTATCTCCGAGTTTCGCCAAAATGTTGCGACTTCTTAAACCAAGTTACACATTAAATTATAGAAAACTTAAGATGCCGGCGGTGGAGCCCCACAAAACATGACAGCAAAACTGCTTCTATAAACAGACCACCAGCATTTTCCTGAAGCTGCTTTGCCTTGAAAAACTTGGCAGCTCCACAGGCAGAACAAAGGTGTTGTGTGAACATCCCCTAAAGATGGCTAAGGGAATGGGAGTAGTTGATTGGCCTTTAGAGGGCTTTGTGGCATTACAGGGGCACAGGCATGTGAGACTGCAAATGTTGGCATGTAGTCTCACATCTACATGGCAGGAGGAATCGTCTCATTGAGAGCAGTGTCTGCAGCCGAGACCCCCGAGCGCCCCCTCCTCTCCTCTCATGAACCACAGGCGGGGGCGCGCTTAGTGACAACATGGCGGCGCCGTGAGGTGTTAGCGACACGGGGAAGCTACACACTAGGCGACGGAATATATACGGATGGGCGTGTGGATGGAGACGGAACCGGTGAGCGTGAGAGAAGGCGGCAGCTGAAAGCTCATCAATGGTCTCGGCGGCTGGGCGGGCAGCAGCAGCGTGGTGTGTACTGAGGTGAGCGCTCACTGCACGGTGTCCCACAGCGGCCTCCAGTGCCCGGCCGGACACACCGTGCAGCACCGGGGCACGGCGGGGGGACAGCTACCATTGTGCTGAACGTGAGGTGTAATGCGCGCACCACAACGGCCGCCAGTGTTTATAGTGGGCCACGTGACTGTCCTATACACAAACAAGGGGGAACCCCCGATACCCAGCGTCCCTGACAATGGGAGTCGGATATGACCTGCCTCTTCATGGGGCACTGCACTGAGCCGGTCATGGTGTGTGCCCAGATACGGCCCTCACTTGCCCAGGGACATGTGTGACCTAGTAGTGTCACTTTTGTCTTTCTGTCATGGAGGATCAGTGACAGACAACATTTAGTGCAGGAAGACTTCTCTAGGGAGCTCCACTATTAAAAGACAAAAGGGCGGCGTGTCACCAGCGTTACAGCCATAGAGGTTTCGCCACATTACGTTTCATGCTGTAAACATCAGCTTGGACGTTTCCGGTCTTTTTTAGTGATGCATTTTTCAATTCGCTGTGGTCCCCATTTTGGTGTATGAAGTCGTTGAGATAAATGGGCGGGAAAAGTTAGTAACTATAAGGCCTGGTTCACACAAGTGAATTTCGCGTTCCATATACACAGAGTGCCTGGCCCGACCGCCGGCCTCCCGACCCGAACGTACAGTCTCCTATGTGTGTCTATTAGACTATACGTTCTGGTGTCTGGCTTGTCGCTGTCAGTCCGGCCGTCGCTGTCAGTCCGGCCGTCGCTGTCAGTCCGGCCGTCGCTGTCCATATATGGACCGTGAAGTACACTTGTGGTCCTGGCCTAAGTGTTACTTAAGATCAATGGGCCTTTTCCAGCCCACATTGTTCAGGCCGAGGGTGTCATAGATTTGTCATTTTAGGCTGGTGACATTTTTTTTCAAGTTAATTATTGGGTAAGCTTCCCGAGTTTTCTAGTAATACTCTAGAAACATGCATTTCTTCATTACTTTCTATAAACGCTTTATTTTCCTCATGGTCAGCTGCTTGCTTTCTAGTTCTGTTTTATCCTGTAGAAACATCTGCTGTTTTTCCCTTCGCATGGAGGCTGAGGCATCACAGCGACTTTGGCCATGACAGACAAAGATCGCTATGTGTAGCTGCAACATGGCAGCACAAGTGAATGTGGTCATGTTCTAAGCCTTGTAGTGACAACCAAGTGGTAATAACAAGGGTCCGGATTAGTTTTTGGTGTTTTTTTTTTTTTTTATGCTGCGTATTTTCGCTGTATTAAAAACGCAGCATCTTACTGTTCCAGCAAAGTGATGGGATTTATAAAAAAATATCATGATCATTTTTTCTTAATTAGCATAAAGCAACCTGCAGTTCGTTTATCCAATTCGCAGCATGTCAATTTCTTCTGCGGGTACACTGAATTGTACTTGAATTTAGTGGAAAATCCCTAGATTAAAAAAGCACACATGCATCTATGAGTATATCAAAATGTTTGGTCAAACACAAATACAGTGGAACCTCTGTTTACGAGTAACCCGGTGTGCGAGTATTTCGCTATACGAGCAAAGCTTGCAGTAAATTTGTAACTCAGTTTACGAGCAAGCTTTGCTGTACGAGCAAATACTCACCGAACACACACCCGGTTCCGTACTTTAACCGCGCTCTAACCCGCTCTTACAGTCCGCACAAACACACACACACACACACATATATTATGCTCACCTTACCTTCCGTTCCATCGCCGGCCTCCCGGTTCTTGTAGTTCGCCTGTACAGTATGTGTATTGGGTAACCATCGCAACGATGGAGGAACTTCCACGGTCAGCCTCCTCTCAAAGGCAGCGCACTGGGCAATCAGAGGCAAGCTGCTCATGCCTTTGACGTCAGCGCTCTGGCAGCGGAAGCTCCGGCATCGGTCTGGATGGTTACCCGATACACATCCTGCACCGGCGAACTACAAGAACCATGAGGCCGGCGATGGAACGGAAGGTAAGGTGAGCATAATATGTGCGTGTGCGTGCGTGCTTGTGTGTGTATGTTTGTGCGTGTGTGGAATGGCACAATAGGGGACCAGGATTGGGACATTGAACAAGTTGTGGAATGAATTATCTGAGTTTGCATTATTTCCTATGGGAAATCTTGCTTTGCTGAAGGAGTAACTTGGTTTACAAGCACACTCCCAGAACGGATTGCTCTCGTAAACCAAGGTTCCACTGTACTAAGAAGTATAAAAAACAAAGCAGTATTATTTAAAACATGACATACCAAAAAGAGACAAAAACAGAGGGTCAAAAACCTAATTAAAACTCGTGTAAAAAGTGCAAGTAAACTAATTTACATAATAGGTGCAGAAATTCTCAAACATCAAAAGCTTATCATGGCAACGCAGCCTGAGGCTGGAGTCACATAGAGTATGCCAGAGCATCGGATGCAATATCCTAATGAGTCTCGGCTCAGGCTCTGCTGCGAGTGTGAGTCGAGTGGCATGCGACTGTGATCCGATCTTGCCATCAGGTCACAGCTGCATAAGAGAGGGTGAGAGTGATCTCTCCATCTCTTTCATTGTCAGCCTGTGCTATATCACACTGCACTCTCATGTAATCAAAGTGCAGTCTGATGTTTCACTCACACCCATAGACTTGTATGGGTGCAAGTGGCACGTCTCTCCCTGACTATCGCAGCATGCTGCGATTTTGTTCTTCAGTCAGATTAGGGCTAATGAAAAACTCGCAGATGTGAGCTGTAACATTGTCGTAAATGGGGCCGAGTGCAATGCGATATTTCTCATTGCACTTATAGGAGTCATACGCCAGTGTCACGCTGCCTTAGGCTGCTTTCACACTACGTCTTTTTAACATGCGTCCTGAACGTTTTTTTAACGCAGAAACGGATCCAGTGCAAATGCGTTTTCATTTCAATGCATTTGCAATGGACTCGCGTTAACATGCGTTCACCTGCGTTTGCGTGCGTTATAGTGAGAATCCAGCGACTTGCAGTTTTTTAACATCTTTCAAAAACGCTACTTGTAGCGTTTTTGAGCTGCGTCCAACTTCTGCAAATTGCTGGATCCTGACTAAACAGCACGCAAACGCAGGTGAACGCTGGCATGCTAATAGGCAGGATCCTGCTTGCTCTACTGAGCATGCCCAGACACCAGCCCCGTGATCAGTCTATCTCTCTCCTACCTCTCTGTCTCTCTCCTCCCTCTCTCTCTGTCTCTCCCCCTCCCTCTCTCCCCCACCTGAGAGCTGCGGACACTCGTAACCAAGGTAAATATCGGGTAACCACTTATCTTAGTTACCCGATGTTTACGTTGGTAACGTGTGCAGGGAGCAGGCTCCTAGCAGCTGCAGACGCTTGTAACCAAAGTAAATATCGGGTATCCAAGCAAGTATACCCGATGTTTACCTTGGTTACGAACCTCCGCAGTTGTAAGAAGCCGGCTCCCAGTATGTCACGTTCAGTTCCCCTCACTCCCGATCACATGACTCCAATGCCCGCCCCTAAACATCCAGTGACAGGATCCTGCAAAATAAGACATGCGTTTGCATGCATTTTTTGCTGTAAAAGCAGGATCCCCTTTTGCAGCAAAAAACCGTTCAGGATGCATGTTAAAAAGACGTAGTGTGAAAGCAGCTTTAGGCCTCCAACACACATCCGTGAAACACGTGCGTGTTTGGTTCGTTTCCGTATATACCGGAGACACGGACAAACGTGCACCAATGTTATGCTAGGTTTGAGGTCACACGTGCGTTATTCCATACGGTCCGTGTGTCCGTGATACGTATGTGTATCCGTTTTGCACAGAAGCATGTCCGTTTTCTGCACGGAACACGCACACACGGACCCGATGGAAGTCTATGGGTTTGTGAGCACATGTACGTGACACGGATGCATCTCCGTATGCTCAGTGTACGTTTTGTGCTTTTTTTCTAGCGATGTCGGTCATTCTTTCTTTTTCTGTGTATGTCGGTCAATTTCCCTCAGTCCGTCGGTCGGTCTCTCTGTCTTGTCTGTCCCTCTCTCTCTCTCTGTCCATGTCGGTCAGTCTCCCCCCTCTCTCATACTCACCGTTCCCCTATCACCGGCGCGGCGCTGCACTGCACAGCTGTTAAAAAAACTCCGGCGGCTTTTACTATTTTGAAAAAGCCGGCCGCTCATTATTCAATCTTGTATTCCCTGCTTTCCCCGCCCACCGGTGCCTATGATTGGTTGCAGTGAGACACGCCCCCACGCTGAGTAACAGCTGTCTCACTGCAACCAATCACAGCCGCCGTTGGGCGTATCAATATCGAGCAGTAAAATAAATAAAATAATTAATTTAAAAAAAACGACGTGCGGTTCCCCTCATTTTGATACCAGCCAGGGTAAAGTCAAATTGCTGAAGGCTGATATTCTCAGGATGGGGAGCCCCACATTATGGGGAGCCCCCCAGCCTAACAATATCAGCCAGCAGCTGCCCAGAATAGCCGCATCCATTAGATGCGACAGTTCTTCGACTCTACCCAGCTCTTCCCGATTTGCCCTGGTGCGTTAGCAATCGTGGTAATAAGGAGTTAATGGCAGCAGCCCATAGCTGCCACTAAGTCCAAGATTAATCATGTCAGGCGTCTCCCCGAGATACCTTCCATGATTAATCTGTAAGTTACAGTAAATAAACACATACACCCGAAGAAATCCTTTATTTGGAATAATAAACACTAACAAATACCCTCGTTCACCACTTTATTAAGCCCGAAAAAGCCATCCATGTCCGGCGTAATCCACGGAGGTCCCGCGTCGCTTCCAGCTCTGCTACGTGAAGGTGACAGGAGCTGCAGAAGAACACCGCCGCTCGTGACAGCTCCACGCAGCAACTGAGGTGAGCCGCGCGATCAGCGATGATGTCACTCGGGTTACTCGCGGCCACCGCTGGATCCTCCAACTGTGACTGCAAGTCGCCCTAGTGACAGCGGTGAAGTCACAGGTGAGTTGCGGTCACAGGTGTAGGATCCAGCTAGCCGCGGGTAACCTGAGTGACGGCAGCGCTAATCGCGCTGCTCACTTCAGTGACTCAGGGGATTAGCGGTCACCGGTGAGTCCTTCACAGGGGACCGCTAATCAGTACGCGACACACAGACAGAGCCGCAGGATGACAATGAAGTCGGGTGAAGTTCACCCGAGTTCATTCTCATCGCGCGTCGCTGTCTGCTGTCAGCGGGTATGTATCAACGACATTGAGCATCACACACGGAACATTTCACACGGGCAACACACGGACATGTCACTTACGTATCTCACGCACACACAGACATTGAACACGCACACACGGCTAGTATACGCAATTCACACGGATGCCACACATACCATAAAAACGGACTAAAAAACGGAAAAGGGACCCGAAAAAGGGAACGTAACACACGTGCGTGTTTTTCACGGATATGTGTAGGAGGCCTCAGTGTCCTTTCAGTAGAGCTTTCATTGAGTGTCTGTGTCTGCCTCTAAAACTGTCCTCCTCTCCATAGAATTTTAAAAGCACCATCTCTCATCTCAGTAATGTGAAGATCCTTCTTCACTGAATACAGATTTTCTTCATGAACTGAATGTAAAAGATCAGTCCAGCAGGGAAAAGACGCAGGTTCCTATGATAAGTTTTATTACAAAGTTGCCTCTTTTCAAAGGTATTATAGTTTTATAAAATAAAAAGTTAAACAACAGGTTGCTCTGTCAGGAAATGCGCCAATTTTCTATAATATTTTTTCAAAGTAGTTTTGAAAAGTTTAAGACTTTTTTTAATTCCTGAAGTGTTTTTTTTTTTTTTTTTTGCAGCTTCAGTCAAATTTAGAGCATATTCTGTGAGGTGGAGTCCTCCTGGAAGTGATATGTACATCTTTTTTTTCCCACTAGGTGTATTTTATAATCTGAAGAGGGAAAAATGCTCAAAAATGTGACCTTATGAGCAGCAAACTGGGTTAACATAACAATGAATTGAAAGAGTCTTTCAACCAGGTTTTGGGAGATTTTTAAGGCCCTCTGCGCACACAGCAGATTTGTTTCTTCAGCAAAAACGCACCCTCTGGCTGAAAAACTCACCTTTGGCCGAAAAAAAAGCATAAAAAAAAAGCATGCGTTTTATCCGCGTTTTGGTGCGGTATTGCCTGCGGTTTTGTCCCTGCTTTTTTAACACTATCAATGGCAAAACACATGGAAAAATGCAGGGACCTGCGGAAAAGAAGTGACATGCTGCTTCTTTTTGCTGCAGAAAATCTGCAGCAAAACCTGTAAGGAAACAGGAAGCAACGTGCACACAGCATTTCGGATTTCTCATAGACTTTACTGGAGAAGGACTACATGAAGTTTATTAACACAAACTGCACCAATTCTGCACCCAAAATCACAGCAAATCTGCAGCAAAAACACAATGTGCGCACAGGGCCTAAGGAAGTTTTTAGCGTTGATCTGGTCCAGAAAACTCTGCAAATCCCTATCACTGCATATCCAAAGGCCAGGTTCACAACGTTACACTTAAGGCAATGTGCGCACAGTGCGTTTTTCGCGGCGTTTTTGCGCGTTTTTCAGGTGCGTTTTTGGCCTTAAAACTGCGGGACTTTGCTTCCCCAGCAAAGTCTATGAGTTTTCATTTTTGCTGTCCGCACACATCTGTTTTTTTTACCTGCGTTTTTGAGTTAAAAAAAAATAATGGACATGTCAGTTCTTTCCTGCGTTTTTCTGTGTTTTCCGCCCATGGAATGCATTTAAAAAACGCAGCAAAACGCACCAAATCGCGGCAAAAACGCATGCGTTTTTTTAGGCGTTTTTTCGACGCAGGTGCGTTTTTGTGCGTTTTTAGCGGCCAAAAACGCACAAAAACGCAGCGTCAAAAAGACGCAGTGTGCGAACCTAGCCTAACAGTTCGTATATGGACCGCAGTGCCTGCACTAATTGTGGGTCCACGACCTGAATTTACAGACATGGATACGTTTCAGGCTGTGAGTTCGGATTGGGGTCTCAGTGGTCTTTCTTGGCTTTTTAGTCCGTATATGGACTGTGAGTTACATCCTGGCCTAACACATTTGTTTGCTAAACCTCTTTTGCTTGTTAAAGGGGTAATACAATATCTCTGATTTTTGCATTAGAAAACTGGAGGCTTCATTATCATGGCATCTGTCAGTTACTTCCTCGGTATCTAATCAATAGGACCTGTTGCATGAGACCCAGTTTCTGACTGATGATACATCAGTAGTGCCGCTAACATCTCTATGCAGAGGTCAGAGATGCTGGATATCCTCTTTAATGCACCATACACATCAGATTATTGTTTGACAATTTTGGTAGGACTGGCTGATAGGCTAATGATCAGGAAGCTTTATTTCAACATTATTGATCCTCTTGTTCTCACCGGCGGTAGCCAGCCACCAGGGCTAAGGGTAGGCACACTCAGGAGCTATGCGCCCGACATTGGCCACAGTTAGGATGGATGTCTAAGCATCTCTCCACCCATTGTAAAAAAACAAAACACAGAAAACCTATACCATCTGACTCCTCATTCAACATCAGTATTTTTGATCATTATTTGTTACCAAAACCACGACTGTCTCCAAAACAGAGAACAGGTGTCAATCTTTGGCATACTGATGAAACACTGATGCAAAAATACTGACATGGAATTGAGGGCTAATAAGTGTCATTGCAATGTCCCTCTTAATAGGAAAGTGCAGATGGCCACGCTATGCTATATACAAATTGTATTCGCATGCATTCCCACCAGACAGAGGCCAAGAGAACATACTTTTGGCCTCCAGGTGGAGATTTGGGGCTTATGGTAATGTTACAGTATTCTTTGGGAAAGCACCAGATTTATGCTGTAGCCTAAGTGCACTTATTCTAAATTAATCTGAAGGTCAGCTCCTGTATCTGGAGGTGCATTGTCTTTGTTTTCACTCTGTGATATATATTACAGTTCTGTCTATTCAGATTGACTGCTGTGTATAGACAGTTCTCCAGGGTGTCTGATGAGTAACTCCTATAGGCCCTTTTCACACATCAGTTTTTTGCCATCAGTCACAATCCGTCGAACTTTGAAAAAAAAAAACCAGATCCGGCAACTGATGCCGCTGGATCCGTTTTTTTTCTCATCGACTTGTGTTAGCGACGGATTGCGATGGATGGCCTCATGTTTCATCAGTCGTTCGACAAATCCGTTGAAAAATGTTTGTATGTCGGACAGAGACAATGGCCAAAGTAACATTTTTTGTGTACGTCGAAAAAACGGACAGCGACGGATCCGTCCGCCGTTAATCGTTTGGTAGAATGGAAGCCTATAGGCGTAGGATCCGTCGTCATCCGTCAAATAACAGAATCCGGCGATGGATTCCGTTTTTTTTAACAGAGCATGCTCCAGTTTATTATTTAGCCCCCAGCTAGTCGGATCCGTCAAAAAACGGATCCATCGCATCAGTTTAGCCACAATCTGCAACAGATCCGTCGAGAAAACTGATTGTGACTGATGGCAAAAAACTGATGTGTGAAAGGGACCTTAAGGGCTCGCTAATATTGGCGTATAACACAGACGAATGCAATGTTAGGCTAGTTTCACACTTGCGTTGAACGGTATCCGTTGCATTGCGTTGTGTGACGGATGCAACGGATGTGTTGCATATAGTGGCACAACGGATGCAACGGATGCTGCAAAACAACGCAATTCGTTTTGATTTTTTTTTTTTTTAATTTTATTACAGTTTTACCAGCGGCAGACTATTGTGAACGATCAGCTGATCGCTCCCTGCAGCCGGCCGCCGGGTGATCAGCTGATCGCTCCCTGCAGCCGGCCGCCGGGTGATCAGCTGATCGCTCCCAGTAGCCGGCCGCCGGTGATCAGCTGATCGCTTCCTGCAGCCGGCCGCCGGGTGATCAGCTGATCGCTCCCAGTAGCCGGCCGCAGGGTGATCAGCTGATCGCTCCCAGTAGCCGGCCGCCGGGTGATCAGCTGATCGCTCCCAGTAGCCGGCCGCAGGGTGATCAGCTGATCGCTCCCAGTAGCCGGCCGCCGGGTGATCAGCTGATCGCTCCCAGTAGCCGGCCGCCGGGTGATCAGCTGATCGCTCCCTGCAGCCGACCGCCGGGTGATCAGCTGAGCGCTGTCACTTGCCGGCGCCCAGGCATGCCGGCGGGCGGGCGCTCAGCTGAACGCTGTCACTTGCCGGCGGCCGGGCATGCCAGCGGGCGGGCGCTCAGCTGAACGCTGTCACTTGCCGGCGGCCGGGCATGCCGGCGGGCGGGCGCTCAGCTGAACGTTCGGCCACCGCGAGCCAAAATAAAGTTTGATTTCAAAAAAAAAAAAAAAAGAGCATGCGCAGTGAAATCCAGAGGATTCCGCTGCTCAAAATAACGTTACATGCTGCGTTCCTCCCGCTGGGCGGAAGCAACGGAGCGTCGCCCAGCGGAAGCAACGCAGGTCCTTTTGGTACAAACCGTCACCCATACAAGTCTATGGGGAACAGCGGAATCCGTTAACGGATTCCGCTGTTTTCCAAAAGGGCGGATTGTAACGGAAGAAAATAAACGCAAGTGTGAAAGTACCCTTAGTTAATGATGCAGGTCAGATCTGTGAGTTCTTTCTCCGCTCTAATCGGATTGAGGGAGAAAAAATTGCAGTATGCTGCGATTGGCAGCATGTCTGGTATCACATGCACCCATACAAGTCTATGGGCGCATGGGAAACATCAGACTGCACTCCGATGACATCAGTACAATCCGATATACACAGAGACAGGCAATGGAGAAAATGGAGAGATTAATGTCTTCGTCTCCTCACCCATGATGTGATTCTAATCAGTAGAATGACACTCAGCTCACACATGCAGCAGAGTTTGAGCCAAGTATCATTGGCATATAGAATCCAATGCGCTCAGATCAGATACTATACGGTTGTGTGACGCCGACCTATTTAGGACTTTCCATGAGTTTCAGCATGTTGAATTGGCCACATCATGGCATTATGGTGGCAGAGTTGAATAATTGTGTAAATATTAGCTAGTAAAGTTTAAATGTTAATTTTTGCTAACACATTAGCAGAGATTCTTCAATGGAGGAGTTTACTTTTTCGCCTGCAGTGAGTTGACCAATCATAAGGAGAAGTCACTCAAGAAAAAAAAAAAAAGAGAACACATTGCCAGAGAATGTCAGACTGCTCTATTACCTGCTCTTTTCTCCCTGCCTGCACCTATTGTTATTACAAGTTGGAGAGGGGAGTAGAGCTGAGCTATGTGTTATTAAACACACTTCTTGCAGCTCTCCTCTCACAGCATTGTCAGTTTTGCATTATTCCACCTCCCCTTATATGAGGGGCTGCTGATAAGTCTTTGGCTTTACCCAGAAAGAAACGAGATAGGATGAAGAAACTTTACATTTATTCCATATACTCTCCACTGATGTCAACACACTTCTTACATCAGTATTCCAAGTTCTATAAGCCTGGCAAAAAGAAGGATTTCAGTTGTGCTCAAACCAGACATCCGTAGCAGCCATGACATTAGCCCAGCTCTGACAGTTTTGCTGTGGTTACTTGTGCAGTGTGAGCGGAGGCATTGTCTTGCAGGAACAAGATTCCTTTGAACTGCTTGCTGTGCCCTTTGTCCTTCAGAGCAGCCTTCAATTAGTCCAAAAGTTCAATGGAATACCTTGCATTGATGGTGGAACCCTTTTGAAGGTAGTCCTCTAGCAACACACCCTCCTTATCCAGAACACAGACGCCATCCCTTTAGTGGCTGATTTTTGCACCTTGAACTTCTTTAAGACTGCTCCTTGTTTTCAGGGTCATAAAAACAAATCCAGGGTCCTCCACAATGACCAGTCAATCCAGGAAGTTCTTTTCAGTCCGGAAACACTGACAAATGGACTGGGAAGTTTTCACTCGCATGCTTCTCTGATCTGTTTTCAAACATTTGGGGACCCACTTTGCAGATCGCTTCCTCATGTGTAAATGTTCATGGATAATGACACAAACACGTTCACGAGAAATTCCCATGAAGTCTGCTATTGCTTTAGCTGAAATTCGTTGATTCTCCATTATGAGGTTGTGCACAGCATCGACAATCTCCGGAACAACAATCACTCTCGTCCAGGATGTTCCTCATCATTGGTGATGAAATGGCCCGTTTTACATTTGGCAACCCAGTTGTTAACGGTAGAATATGAAGGGCATTGATCCCCCAATGTCTGCGACATATCACCATGAATATCCTTCGCGGACTTTCCTTGCAGAAACAAGAATTTTATCCTCTGCTCTCAGTTGCTGTGAATATCGCATTAGACTCCGCCATTTTGTTTTCCCGCGTGCGTAGAACACTGTTGCCATAAGCAACAAACACAAAATTTTGAAAACATATATTAGACACATAAGGCTTCATTCGTTACCATAGAAACAGAAAAAGATCACTAAGCCAAAGACTTATCAGCAGCCCCTCATACTGACGGGCATGAAAGGAGAGCTATAGGAAGTGTTTGTAATCACACACAGCTCTGCTCCTCCTCCCCTCGTGTAGGTGTCCTGAGTGAGAGTAGGGCTCTATCATTACATGTCTCACACTTAGGCCGGCTTGTCACTTGCGAGTTTCTCGCAGTAGTGCAATGCGAGAAAATCTCACATTGCACTCGGACCCATGTTATTCAATGAATCAGCTCTCATCTGCGATTTTTTTTTTTTCTCACTCCAAATTGGACTGAGAAAAAAAAAATCACAGCAAGCTGCTATTTGAAGAGTTTCTCATGCGAGTCTCTCCAATGCAACTCTATGGGAGCTTGGAAAAAACGCATGTTACACGGACCGGCACTCACACCATCTTAGTGACAATTGTTTTTCTAAATACATTAATCGCGTGTTTCTCAAAACACTGGAAATGAGTGAGGTCTCACAATGTCGGTCAATCATAGAGATTGACCGACATTGTGAGACCTCACCCATTTCCAGTGTTTTGAGAAACATGCGATTAATGTCAGTCGGTCTCACCCTCTCGGTCTCTATTCTCTCTCTCTCTCTCTGTCCATGTCGCTCTATCCCTCCCCCCCCCCATCTCTCTCATACTCACCGATTCCCGATCACCGTCGTGGCGCTGCACGGCGTTCATACTGCTCCGGAGGCTTCTCCTCTTTTGAAAAAGCCGGCCGCTCATTATTCAATCTCGTATTCCCTGCTTTCCCTGCCCACCGGCGCCTATGATTGGTTGCAGTCAGACACGCCCCCACGATGAGTGACAGTTGTCTCACTGCAACCAATCACAGCTGCCGGTGGGCAGGTCTATATAATGCAGTTAAAAAAATAAATAAATAATTAAAAAAAACCCAGCGTGCGGTTCCTCCCAATTTTAATACCAGCCAGGGTAAAGCCACACGGCTGCAGGCTGGTATTCTCAGGATGGGGAGCCCCACGTTATGGGGAGCCCCCCACCCTAACAATATCAGCCAGCAGCCGCCCGGCCATCCCGAATTGCCCTGGTGCGGTGGCAATCGAGGTAATAAAGGAGTTAATGGCAGCAGCCCATAGCTGCCACTAAGTCCTAGATTAATCATGGCAGGCGTCTCCCAGAGATACCTTCCATGATTAACCTGTAAGATAAAGAAAATAAAGACATACACCAAAAAATCCTTTATTTGAAATAAATATCAAAAAAAAAACCAAACAACCTCTTTCACCACTTTATTCAAGACCCCCAAATACCCTTCCATGTCCGACGTAATCCACAGAGGTCCCTCGACGCTGTCAGCTCTGCTACATCGGAAGCTGACAGCGGTCACAGACAACTAGCGCTCTCTGTGAGCTCCCCGCAGCGACTGAAGGGATGATGTGACTCAGGTTACCCGCGGCCACAGATCTCAGCGGGAGGACTTCTGCTGTGGCCGCGGGTAACCTCAGTGACTGCATGGCTGATAGCGCGGCTCACTGCGGTCACTCAGGGGATTTGCGGTCACCGGTGAGACCTTCTCCGGTGACCGAAAATCAGGCCATGCCACACAGACAGAGCCGCGGGATGACAATGAAGTCGGGTGACGTTCATCCGACTTAATTCTGATCGTGCGGCTCTGTCTGTGGCTGCTGTCAGCGGCCATGTAGCAGAGCTGAATGGCAGATGACAGCTGCTGAGAAAAAAAAGGATCACACACGCATTACACACGCACTGCTAGCCTGGAACAATTAAAAAAAAGCATCGCACTTGCATTGCACACTGACCTAACGTGAACTAAAATCGGCCGAGTTTTTTTCATGCAACTCGGACCGATTTTACACGCATAAGTGTGTTTCCAGCCTTAGAAAGCCACATCAGACCATTGTTGGGGTACTTTTGTTTTTTTTCCTATTGCACAACTCCTTTTTATGATTTGTCAGTATCATTCAAGGAAATGGTATGTGTCCCCATAGATGAATCTTCTCTTGTTCCCCTGGTCTAATAAAAATTAGAACCTAAACTTTACAAGCTAACTCAGTGGAACCTCGGTTTACAAGTAACTCTGTTTGCCAGCATTTCGCTATACAAACAAAGCTTGCTGTAAATTTGTAACTCCGTTTACGAGCAAGCTTTGCTGTACGAGCAAATACTCACCGCACACACTTCCGGTTCCGTACTTTAACAAACACACACAAACACGCACATATTATACTCACCTTACTTTCCATCGCTGGCCTCCTGGTTCTTGTAGTCCGTAGGTACAGTATGCGTATCCGGTAACTATTGCGACGATGGAGGAACTTGCGCTGTCAGCCGCTTCTCAAAGGCAGCGCACTGACCAATCAGAGACAAACGGCTCATGCCTTTGACGTCAGCGCTCTGGCAGTGGAAGCTCCGGTATCAGTCGCGATGGTTACTTGATACACATCCTGTACCGGCAAACTACAAGAACCAGGAGGCCGGCGAGGGAACAGAAGGTAAGGTGAGCATAATATGTGTGTGCGTGTGTGTTTGTGTATGTGTGGAATGGCACAATAGGGAACCGGGATGGGACATTTAACAAGTTGTGGAACGAATTGTCTGAGATTGCATTATTTCCTATAGGAAATGTTGCTTTGCTGGATGAGTAACTTGGTTTACAAGCACAGTCCCAGAACGGATTGTTCTCGTAAACCAAGTCTGCAACAGAAATGAGAAATAAATAGAAATGACACTTTATTCAGCTATGCAGCCACTCTTCCATGCTGTGGTCATTTTACATGCTCAAAATGGTAAAAGGTTCTTCTTATGTGACTAATTTTTCGTCCCTAGCAGATGTGACTTAATGGGACATCTTACATAAGCATAGATTATCTATAGATTTTCAAGTTGCATTTCAGGTTTATCCTGCCAGTTCAGAATGATAACCAATGCAGATTAAGTCTATAGGACTAGATTCATTGTACACACAGAGAAATGACTACACTCAGATTGTCTTTGACCTTTTGGGTGTTGCCTGGCTGAGCTCACCGCTTCAAGATGAGGGTTACAAGTATACAATAAAGGTACCTTCTGATGGGCTGCTGAATTTATCAGATCAGATAAAATTGGGAGGGTTAACAGGTGCAAGAGCTGCCACCATTTACATGCACTAGTCTGGTCAGTACATCAGACAATCGGAGGTAATGCTGTGACCCATGTAATGTCCATGTGAAAAATTGCCCTAATGCAATAGCACATATGGCATCTGAGTATGGTCTATTCTCCACACAGACTGGCAATTTGCAGCAACAGGCTATCTTGGTGTGCAAAATTTCATCCATATGTGCCCTGATGCTTCATATAACTTTATCTTAATGGCAGTAGTACATAAATATGAAGATTTGCCAGTTTTTGAGCATCCTTGTTTCGCAGACCAAGCACCGACCTTTCGTGGGTCTCTTGATTTGAACTCTAGAGTTTCATAGGCACAGAAACAATATTGTGCAGAAATTGGCCATTACATTGAACAGTTTTGGCCACATTGTCTCGCCCTATCATTATGGGCAAAAGTATGTTAGCACCATCCTAATTTAGATTCAGGTGTTTCAACCGCACCCATGGCAAGCAGGTGCATGAAATCTAACACAGCCATGCAGACTCCATACACAAACAATAGTAGTTGTGTGTATAGCACTGAATAGCTCTGTGAGGGAACCTGTCAGCAGAAATGTTGCACTAAACCTAAAAGATTCCCCCTCTGCAGCTCCTGGGCTGCATTCTAGAAAGGTTCCTGTTGTTATTGTGCCCTCTTTGAGACCAAAATAAAGACTTTATAAAGTCTTACCTTTTTTGTATGCTAATCTTTTTTTTTATGTACACGGGGGCGGGCTCTCTTACGTCTGTTAGTCGAGGCAGAGTGAAAAGCGCGGGCACGAGATTATGGGCGGGTACTTGCGTATGACAATCACAGAACCACCCATAATCTCACGCCTGCGAAATCACGTCACCAGCGGTCACACTGTGCACAGTGCTCACTCCCGCGAGAGTGGCACGGCGCATGTGCGAGACCTCGGGAGCACTGGGCGGCGGCCTCGGTTATGGAAATGAGCGATGGGGGGCGGCGTAAAGCGGCAGGAGGGCGACTAACGGATGCAAGAGAGCCCACCCCTGTGTACATAAAAAAAGATTAGCATACAAAAAGGTAAGACTTTATAAAGTCTTTATTTTGGTCTCAAAGGGGGCACAATAGCAACAGGAACCTTTCTAGAATGCAGCCCAGGAGCTGCAGAGGGGGAATCTTTTAGGTTTATTGCAAAATTTCTGCTGACAGGTTCCCTATAATCTGTAATTACATTTTACCCTGAATATTGATGACTGCAATGGATAAAATATACATTAAAGAGTAGGTACATTTTTGTATGATTTTTCTTATATTGGGCAGACACTTTAAATGCCTGCAGATTTTTCCTGAGACCCCCACCGATTCTTCAATAGACCCCCTAACAGTGTGCAGCTCTAATAGAAAACATAGGCTTCGTAGCTAGTGTTTTATATTAAATCCATACTCCATTCTGTGTCCGTGCTCAAGCAGGAGCTGTGCACTGTTTGTGGATCTATTGAGCGATCGGTGGGATCTCAGGACCTGAATCCCCACTCATATGCAGGCATTTAAAGTACCTGCCAAATATAGAAAATCATATTCCAAGTTTAGTTACTCTTTAAGGTTAATTTTACAATCTATGTATTTTTATAGATCGCTATCATCAGTATGCAGTGTCAAATGTAATGACACATTACTGTTATAGTCACTGAATAAATTGACCGTAAAAATAAATTTTGCTCAAGTGCCCTCAGCTATCTGCATTAATCGGAATCTGTTAGCAGGTTTTTGTTACCTTAACTAAGAGCAGCATGATGTAAGAAGAGAAAATCTGATTCCAACAATGTATCACTTAAGGCCGCTTTACACGCTGCGACATCGCTCCAGCGATCTCATTGGGGTCACGGAATTTGTGACGCACATCCGGTTGCTTTAGCGATGTCTTTGCGTGTGACACCTATGAGCCATTTTGAATCGTCGCAAAAACGACCAAAATTGCTCATCGGTGACATCACCTCCTATTCTCGAATATTGCTGCTGCTCGGTGTACGAAGTAGCTCGTCGCTCCTGCGGCAGCACACATCACTATATGTGACACCGCAGGAACGAGGAACCTCACCTTGCCTACGGCCGCCCGCAATGAGGAAGAAAGGAGGTGGGCGGGATGTTACGTCTCGCTCATCTCCGCCCGTCCGCTTCTATTTGGCGGCGGTTCGGTAACGCTGCTGGCAGGTAAGTAATGTGACAGGTCAGCGCAATGTTGTGCGCCACGGGCAGCGATTTGCCCGTGTCGCACAACCGATGGGGGCGGGTACCCACTCTGGCGATATCAGTCACGATATCGCAGCGTGTAAAGCGGCCTTCAGTTTACTGGGTGCAGCAGTCGTGACAATCAGAGTTCGTATATATAGTATGTAGCAGAACTCAGAAAGCTAATCCCGCTCACATGACATCTCTCCTTGTACATTGTGTATTGGCAGTGAGTTGCTTATCAGTGGAGGGTACATAGTGATCTAGCAGTAGTGTGATATATAGTCCTGGCAATGATAAAGTCATGGTGATAAAACCTTAATTTTAAGTAAGCAACGGCACACGGTCTCAAAAGTGACACATCACTGAATTCAGTATTTTAACCCTTACCTAACCCTTATGCTGCTCTAAGATTATATAGCAAAAACCTGCTGACCTATTCTCTTTTAAAGAAGTATACCTCAGGGGTTAGCACTGCAGCCTTGCTGTGCTGGGGTCCTGAGTTCAAATCCCACCAAGGACGATGTCTGCAAGGAGTTTGTATGTTCTGCCTGCATTTGTGTGGGTTTCGTCCTGGTACTCTGTTTTTCCTCCCATACTACCAAGATATGCTGGAATTTGGATTGTTAACTTCAATATGGACAGTGTTGCTGATGTATGTAGAGCGCTATGGAATTAATAGGGCTATATTTTATAATACTAATATATATATATATATATATATATATACATATATATATATATATATATATATATATATAAATTTATGTATATGAATAAATTTATTATTTGTACAGTGCCTGCAGACTTGTATTCCAAGCCTGACAACCCCTTAAAAAAGAAGAAAAAGTTACAAATTTGGTATTATTGTATGTTTACCGATGGGGATAATCCTATTGTATTATCACTTTTATAGCACAAGAAATGCCGTAATTACTTCACTTAACAAAATGAAACAATGGTGTGAATTAGTTTTTTTCTCCTGTTTTACCAGTATGTTAAAAATGAATGGTGCAATTCTAAAACGACAGGTTGTCCTGCACAAAACAAGCCCTCATATGTCTTTGTCGAAAGTAAAATAAAAAAAATGATGGCTTTTAGAAGAAGAAGAGGAAAAAACAAAAGGTACAAAAACAAAAGAAGTAGTGGTTCAAAGCGTCACGATCCCTTGAGTGACAGCTGTTGCATGCTTTGGGCTGGAAGCTACAGCTGTCACCCAAGAGGGAAAGAGTTGTGGAGAAGAGAGCACTTTATCAGGGTCTATCCTAGGATCACTTCTGTAAGTGGCACGTACCAGTGGCGAACTTCATTTACTTATAACTGCAGCTGTAAAAAACCAGCACCGTGAGGTATGTTAAGACCCTGTGCGCACTGGAAAACGGAATTTTCTTAAGAAAATTCCGCAGGGTCTGAAAGATTACCGCACCCGCGGTAAAAAAACGCAGCAAACCGCACCCGAAAACTGCATGCGGTTTGTCGCGGTTTTACCGCTGTATTTTTACCGCGGTTTTGCCGCAGGTTGGTACATGTGTTTTAATGTATTCAATGCAATAAAGCACATTGAGAAAAAAAAAAAAAAAGTAATTTCCTTCTGAGATAGATAGTAGATAGAAGAATAGATAGACAAAAAAAGAACAAATCTGTACAACGACTTAGATGCAAAACACTTAAATTTTATTGATATAATAAGATAACAAGTAGACAATATGTAAAAAGTAGAGACAGATGTTATATGCCAACAGGTGGCGCTCTCACCACATACAAGGTAGATAGGAGCACATATTGAATAGATAGATATAAATGTGCACAGCCAGGGCCCACTCATATATCGGGTAGCCCAAAGCTGAACATATTACAAACAAACCAGCAATGCTCTTTGCAGCCGATCCAGAACATAATAAAGACAGTATATATAATAAATAGAAGTATATTCCTGAGTCAACTGCTGTACTCAAATCATACCTGTGAGTGTGGTGGGAGCCCAGAACCCCGACCTATAGGTTTCGATGTCAATCCTTCTTCTGGGGGACCCATCGAAACCTATAGGTCGGGGTTCTGGGCTCCCACCACACTCACAGGTATGATTTGAGTACAGCAGTTGACTCAGGAATATACTTCTATTTATTATATATACTGTCTTTATTATGTTCTGGATCGGCTGCAAAGAGCATTGCTGGTTTGTTTGTAATATGTTCAGCTTTGGGCTACCCGATATATGAGTGGGCCCTGGCTGTGCACATTTATATCTATCTATTCAATATGTGCTCCTATCTACCTTGTATGTGGTGAGAGCGCCACCTGTTGGCATATACCATCTGTCTCTACTTTTTACATATTGTCTACTTGTTATCATCTTTTTATATCAATAAAATTTAAGTGTTTTGCATCTAAGTCGTTGTACAGATTTGTTCTTTTTTTGTCTATTAAATATTCTGTATATGGCTGTATCCATATTTGAAACATGGCACGGGATTGGCCGTGTCCTTTGGTATTGTGTATTTAGAAGAATAGATAGACAGAGGACAGCTCAATCAACAATCGACAGACTGCAGTTCTCCCGGCGGTAGTGTGTTCATATTATCGACCGTGGGAAATGACCTGTGGTTACCCCTGCAGGCTCGTTACGAGGCTGCATTAAGCGCTGTGTGTCAGTCTCGGTGGATTACGCCGGAGCCGTGTGTTTCGGGAGTGGTTAATAAAATGGTGAAAGAGGGGGCTTTTTGTGTTTTATTTAAAATAAAGGATTTTTCGGTGTTTGTGTTTATTCACTTTACTTACGGGTTAATCATGAAAGCTGTCTCATAGACACTGCATGATTAAAGCCTGGACTTAGTGGCGGCAATGCGCTGCCATTAACTCATTATTACCCTGATTGCCACCGCATCACGGCAAGAGGAAGAGCCGGGACACTCCGGGACTACCGCATAATGGATGCGACAGTCCCGGGGCAGCTACAGGCTGATGTTCTCGGCTGCGGGAGGGGGGTGCATTAACCCTGCCCCTCGACCTCCCCAGCCTGAGAATACCGGGCCGCCGCTGTGTGTTTACCTCGGCTGGAAGGTAAAAATACGGCGGAGCCCGCATGTTTGTTTCCTTTCTCGCCTTTTCATTGGGGGACACAGACATTGGGTTATATGTTGTCTCTAGGGGAGGCTTGACACTAGGTTTAAAAAGCAGTTAGCTCCTCCTCCCACAGCATGTAACCCCAGCTAGGCGGGAACTAGCTCAGTTCTTTTTAGTGTCAGCAGGGATGCTGACACGTCTGGCCTGAGCCCCAGGCCAGCTCATGTTTTTTGTTTATTTCTTTTTCGAACTTTCCAAATGGAATCATTGAGAGCAGTACTAGCCGCCATGGAACCTGGAGAATTCCTAGCTTCCATAGACATTCAAGATGCTTATTTACACATTCCCATATGTGTCTCTCATCAACAGTTCCTTCGCTTTGCTGTAGGACACCGTCATTTCCAATTCAGGGCCCTCCCCTTTGGGCTGGCCACTGCGCCTCGGGTCTTCACAAAGGTCATGGCGGCCGTCATGTCCATTTTACACCCCAGAGGCATCCTGGTCGTTCCCTATTTGGACGACCTTCTTGTCAAAGGCAGCTCTCTTCACGTTTGCTCAGAAAGCGTGCAGATTTGCCTAGACACGCTGTCAAGGCTAGGGTGGCTTATCAACTTCAACAAGTCATCCCTCATTCCTCATCAGCGCATCACCTTTCTAGGTATGCTGATAGACACGGCTCAGTCCCGGGTTTTTCTTCCAGAGGACAAGAGGTCTTCCCTGATCCGGGCCGCCCAATCCCTCCGCTCTCGCCGTCACACATCCCTTCGGAATGGAATGAGAGTGTTAGGCAAGATGGTGGCGGTCATAGAAGCCATGTCCTTTGCCCAATTCCATCTGCGCCCTCTACAACTAGATCTTCTATCCTCCTGGGACAAGAATCCAGCTTCTCTGGACCGGTCAGTCCGCCTATCTCGGTCTGCACTCAGCTCCCTCGTCTGGTGGACTCAAGCCTCATCCCTATCTCAAGGGAAATCTTTCCGCCTGGTCCACTGGCAGGTAGTCACGACGGATGCCAGCCTGATAGGCTGGGGGGCGGTATTTCTCCACCACACTGTTCAGGGATGCTGGTCTCCTTCCGAGCGCTTTCTGCACATCAATGTTCTGGAGATCAGAGCCATATTTTTAGTCCTTCAGAATTTTCAACCCTTACTATTGGGCCTCCCTGTTCGGATCCAGTCAGACAATGCCACGGCTGTGGCTTACATCAACCGTCAGGGAGGAACTCGCAGCAAGGCAGCGATGAAGGAAGTATCCAGGATTCTTCTTTGGGCAGAGAAGCACATCCCCATTATTTCAGCAGTCCATATCCCAGGGGTAGACAACTGGGCCGCAGACTTTCTCTGCAGGCAAGGTCTAGCGGCAGGGGAATGGTCCCTCCACGACGAAGTGTTCCATCAGATCACTCTTCGTTGGGGATTCCCGGATGTGGACCTCATGGCGTCTCGAATGAATGCCAAAATACGTCCCTTCATATCTCGGTCGAGAGACCCTCTAGCGCTTGGCTCCGACGCCCTAGTCTTTCCATGGTCGCAGTTTTGCCTGCCCTACATCTTCCCTCCGTTTCCTCATTCCGAGAGTAATCAAGAAAATTAAAGCGGAGGGAATCCCGGTGATCCTTGTGGCCCCGGACTGGCCCAGGAGAGCCTGGTATCCAGAGCTCCTCCAACTTCTCAGCGACACTCCCTGGCGTCTTCCCGACCGCCCTGATCTTCTGTTGCACGGTCCAATATTCTACCAGAATACAGCACAGCTGCATTTGACGGCGTGGCGCTTGAATCCCTGATTCTAGCCAAATCGGGTCTTTCTTCCAGGGTACTTCATACAATGCTTACTGCTCGGAAGCCTTCCTCCGCCACCATTCACCACAGGACCTGGAAGACCTATCTTTCCTGGTGTGACCGTCATAATCGTTCGCCCCTGACCTTTTCAATCCCTAATGTTCTTGCTTTTCTGCAAGACTGTATGGGCTCGGGTCTTGCTCTCACTACCCTTAAAGGACAAGTTTCTGCCTTGTCGATTTTTTTTCCAGAAGCAGCTGGCTTCTCGCCCTCAGGTCCGTACCTTTCTTCAAGGGGTAGCACATTTGGTCCCTCCTTATATCCTTGGACCCCTTAGATCCCTGGGATCTGAATCTGGTTCTGGGAGTCCTTCAACTTCCTCCTTTCGAACCTCTGAGAGAAATCTCTCTTCAACGACTGTCTTGGAAAGTTGCCTTTTTAGTCGCTATTACCTCTATCAGGCGAGTGTCCGAACTGGCAGCTCTTTCCTGTCGCTCACCTTACCTGATATTCCATCATGATAAGGTGGTCCTTCGGTCTTCCCCCGCCTTCCTTCCGAAGGTCGTATCTTCTTTCCACCTGAACGAGGACATTGTGTTGCCGTCATTCTGCCCGGCCCCGGTCCACTCTTTTGAGAAAGCCCTTCACACTCTCGATCTTGTCAGGGCTCTGCGGATCTACATCTCCAGAACAGCGCCGTTGCGCAAGTCCGATGCCCTCTTCGTCCTCCCAGTAGGACACAAAAAGGGCAACCCGGCGTCTAAATCCACGATTTCTCGATGGATCAGGACTGCCATCTGTGAGGCATACAAAGCACGAGGTGCCGTTCCCCCTCAATCTGTGCGGGCGCACTCTACACGAGCAGTGGGTGCCTCCTGGGCTATACGCCATCAAGCTTCGGCGGCCCAACTTTGCAAGGCCGCTACCTGGTCCAGTGTGCACACGTTCACAAAATTCTACAGAGTGCATACGCATGCATCCGCGGATGCTGCTCTTGGAAGACAAGTCCTTCAGGCGGCAGTGGCCCATTTATAAGTGGCCACTGCTCGGTTCTTGACAGTGTTTTGATATGGTTCCCTGCAGTTGTTAGTCAGCTCTTAGGCTGATGTTATACGCTGTTAATAGTTCAGTTCCCACCCAGGGACTGCTTTGGGACGTCCCACTGTCTGTGTCCCCCAATGAAAAGGCGAGAAAGGAAAGGACATTTTTGTGTACTCACCGTAAAATGTCTTTCTTGGAGCCTTTCATTGGGGGACACAGCTCCTACCCTTGTGGTTTTGGTAGTCCTTTTCCTACTGCTTTTACACCAAACTGAGCTAGTTCCCGCCTAGCTAGGGTTATATGCTGTGGGAGGAGGAGCTAACTCTTTTTTTTTTTTAAACCTAGTGTGAAGCCTCCCCTGGAGACACCATATAACCCAATGTCTGTGTCCCCCAATGAAAGGCTCCAAGAAAGACATTTTACGGTGCACAAAAATGTTCTTCTTATACGTACGTTTGATTTCTATGTGTAATCTATATGTCTGTGTGTGAGTGTGATGTGTGTGAATTCTATGTCTGTCTGTGATGTGTGTGTGTGTGTTTACTCTGCTCCGCTTCCTCTTCCTGTCATAATGACATTACTTCCCTGCAGGACGCAGGCATTGATGAACATTATGTCCCGAAACCACGAAATACCGCAGGGAATAACGCAGGAAAACGCAATGAACCGCACAGAATTTGCTGCCTGCGTTATTCCCTGCGGGATTTCACTATTACATTGCAGTCAATGGAGTGAAATCCCGAAGCTATCTGTGGAAAAGGAGTGACATGCAATTGTTTTTGCTGCGGGAATCCCGCAGCAAAACATGCAGCTGTCAAAAGTGCGCACAGGATTTTTTTTTTCCCATAGGATTTGTGAATCACTGCAGAGATGTTATGAACATAACATGCAGCAAAACCGCAGGAAATCCGCGGCAAAAACCAGTTAGGCTGCTTTCACACTACATTTTTTTAACATGCGTCATGAACGTTTTTTTGCTGTAAAAGCGGATCCTGCTTTTACAGCAAAAAAAAGCATGCAAACGCATGTGTTATTTTGCAGGATGCTGTCACTTGAAGTTTATGGGCGGGCATTGGAGTCATGTGATCGGGAGTGAGGGGAACTGAACGTGATATACTGGGAGCCGGCTTCTAACAGCTGCAGAGGCTCGTAACCAAGGTAAACATCGGGTAACTTGCTTGGATACCCGATATTTACGTTGGTTACGAGCATCCGCAAGTGCTAGGAGCCGGGCTCACTGCTCCCTGGACACGTAACCAACGTAAACATCGGGTAACTAAGAGAAGCGCTTTCCTTGGTTACTTGATATTTATCTTGGTTATGAGTGTCCGCAGCTCTCAGGCGTGGGAGAGGGAGAGGGTGAGAGAGGAAGAGAGGGAGAGAGACAGAGAGGGAGGGGGCGAGAGGGAGGCGGAGAGAGAGGGACTGATCACCCGAGGCTGGTTTCTGGGCATGCTCAGCAGAACAAGCAGGATCCTGTCTATCAGCATGCCAGCGTTCACATACAGTATAGTCAGGATCCAGTAATTTGCAGTATATGGACGCAGCTCAAAAACGCTTTTAGGCTGGTTTCACACTACGTCTTTTTAACATCCGTCCTTAACGTTATTTTAGCGGACAAGCGGATCCAGTGCAAATGCGTTTTCATTTCAATGCATTTGCAATGGACTCGCGTTAACGTCCGTTCACCTGCGTTTGCCTGCGTTATAGTGAGGATCCAGTGACTTGCAGTTTTTTAACATGTTTCAAAAACGCTACTTGTAGCGTTTTTGAGCTCCGTCCAAATACTGCAAATTGCTGGATCCTGACTATAACGCACGCAAACGCAGGTGAACGCTGGCGTGCTGATAGACAGGATCCTGCTTTTGTACTGAGCATGCCCAGAAAGTACTTAGCATGCCCAGAATCAGTCTCGAGTGATCTGTCTATCTCTCTACTCCCTCCCTCACCCCCTCTCTCTCTATCTCTGTCTTTCCCCCTTCCTCCCCTCCCTCTCTCTCCCACCTGAGAGCTGCGGACACTCGTAACCAAGGTAAATATCGCGTAACCACTTCTCTTAGTTACCCGATGTTTACGTTGGTTACGCGTGCAGGCAGCCCTGCTCCTAGCAGCTGCAGACACTCGTAACCAAGATAAATATCGGGTATCCAAGGCCGATGTTTACCTTGGTTACCAGCGTCTGCAGCTGTCAGAAGCCTCCTCCCAGTCTAGTTCCCCTCACTCCCGATCACATGACTCCAATGCCCGCCCCTAAACATCCAGTGCAGGATCCTGCAAAATAACATATGCGTTTGCATACGTTAGGCTGGTTTCACACTACGTCTTTTTAACATCCGTTGAAAACGTTTTTTTAGCGGACAAGCGGATCCAGTGCAAATGCGTTTTCATTTCAATGCATTTGCAATGGACTCGCGTTAACATCCGTTCACCTGCGTTTGCGTGCGTTATAGTGAGGATCCAGTGACTTGCAGTTTTTTAACATGTTTCAAAAACGCTACTTGTAGCGTTTTTGAGCTCCGTCCAAATACTGCAAATTGCTGGATCCTGACTAAACAGCACGTGAACGCAGGTGAACGCTGGCGTGCTGATAGACAGGATCCTGCTTTTGTACTGAGCATGCCCAGAAAGTACTGAGCATGCCCAGAACCAGTCTCGCGTGATCTGTCTCTCTCTCCTCCTCCCTCCCTCACCCTCTCTCTCTCTATCTGTCTTTCCCCCTTCCTCCCTCCCTCCCTCTCCCCCACCTGAGAGCTGCGGACACTCGTAACCAAGGTAAATATCGCGTAACCACTTCTCTTAGTTACCCGATGTTTACGTTGGTTACGCGTGCAGGCAGCCCGGCTCCTAGCAGCTGCAGACACTCGTAACCAAGATAAATATCGGGTATCCAAGGCCGATGTTTACCTTGGTTACCAGCGTCTGCAGCTGTCAGAAGCCTCCTCCCAGTCTAGTTCCCCTCACTCCCGATCACATGACTCCAATGCCCGCCCCTAAACATCCAGTGCAGGATCCTGCAAAATAACATATGCGTTTGCATACGTTATTTGCTGTAAAAGCAGGATCCGTACTTCCGCTAAAAAAACGTTTTCAGCGGATGTTAAAAAGTCGTAGTGTGAAACTAGCCTTATTTGCTGTAAAAGCAGGATCCGTACTTCCGCTAAAAAAACGTTTTCAGCGGATGTTAAAAAGTCGTAGTGTGAAACTAGCCTTATTTGCTGTAAAAGCAGGATCCGTACTTCCGCTAAAAAAACGTTTTCAGCGGATGTTAAAAAGACGTAGTGTGAAACCAGCCTTACAAGTAGCGTTTTTGAAAAATGTTAAACTGCAAGTCGCTGGATCCTCACTATAACGCACGCAAACGCAGGTGAACGCATGTTGACAAGAGTCCATTGCAAATGCATTGAAATGAAAACGCATTTGCACTGGATCCGTTTTTCCGTTAAAAAAACGTAGTGTGAAAGCAGCCTAAGTGCGCACAGGGCCTAAGGCAGGTTTCACATTAGCGTTTTTTTTGCCTTGAGGCAAACTGCATGTGACTGGATCCTGTTGAATTTGAGTTGAACGCATGCAAACGCAAGTGTTATTTACTGGATCCTGTGACTTGCAGTTTGAGTCATGTGGTCGGGAATGAGCTGAATGAGGTTGGGCTGGCATTAAAGTCATGTGATCGGGAGGGAGCTGAATCTGCCATGAAAGCGTGGATGCAGCTCTGGACGAGGGTGTGGGTGTGGGTGAGTGTGAGTGAGAGTTTGTGTGAGTGAGTGACTGACTGTGAGAGTGAGAGTGATAATCAGGCCATGTTCTGTACAGCAAACAGGATCCTTCCTGCAGCATACAACCGCAACTGTTAAAACTGGATCCTGCGCCCATTGAAATACATTGCAGCTACTGCCGCAATCTACAGGATCCAATGAGTTGCTGTTTTTAGACGGAGGTGAAAAACACAAGTTGAGTTTTTGATAAAATGTAAAAAACTGCAACTCACCGGATCCTGCCACTACCGCACGCAAACGCATGTTGCCGCAAGTCCATTGACATTGCATTGAGCAGACAACGGATCCTGTAAGATGAGTTTTGCGTTTTTTTGCCGACCGGCAAAAAAAACGCAGAGTTTGCACGTCTCCTATCTTTTGTCATCAGCAGTTTTGTAATACCAAAACTGATGACAGACTGTTTAAACATTGTCCTGTCATAGGATGCCACTATTGCCACAGCTCATTTCAAGTCAGATAACTGTTTGTCAAATGCTTGTGCTCAAAAAGAGAAAAATATGGCATGAAGAAAAAGGCGTACAGCACCCCAGCAATTTCTCTGTACTGTGTGGCTTAGGCTATTTTTAAAGGGAATCTTTCAGCCCAAAATGACAATATAAACTAAGCACATAATCTTGAAGGAGTTATATAGCCTCATAAGAAGCTTACATTCAGTGTTATAATCAATGCTTTGATTTTTGCTGAAGCTGAAGTTTAATAAAATATGTAAATTAGAATGTGAGGTGCACCCTCGGTGTGGCCAAAACCCTTTGTGCACACTTCCGCTTTATGGTTATGCATGCCCCTACCTCACTGACTGGTGATTGACAACACTGGCTTTCCTGGAGAGAGCACGGTCTGCAGAGAAAGCTCAAGCAAGATTTTGTTACTTAGGATACTGACCAATGCTGCAATCTAGTTTGTAAGCACTGCTCTGAAAATGGCTGGGATTATATACTAAAGGTATGTCCGCACGCTGCATTCTTGATTTTATCAAAAAAATGCACCCTCTGGGAGACTTGACATCTATAAACACTGTGTGTGACAAAAAACCGTGGTGAAAACGCATTCTTTTTCAATGCGTTTTCAATGCATTTTTATCAGTGTGTTTTTTTTAAAGGAGAAAAAAAATATGATCGCTAGAATAGATAGATAGAAAGAACATATAGAATAGATAGAACATATAGAGTAGATAATAAGAAAGAAATAACAGACTAGCTTGATAGAGGGATAGCTAGCTTGGACAGCTGTTTTTATTATTTTTTTCTTTATCGTTCCTATGGGAGACCCAGACATTGGGTGTATAGCTTCTGCCTCCGGAGGACACACAAGTACTACACTAAAAAGTGTAGCTCCTCCCTCTGAGCCTATACACCCCCTGGAGAACCAGATCTAGCCAGTTCATTGCTTTGTGTTCAGGAGGCATACATCCACACATGCATTCTCATCTGATTTTTCATTTTTGGAAAGAGTTTGAAGAAAAGCAGGTCCAAGTCTGGACCCCCGGCATGTCCCTTCTCACACCACTGTGTCGGCGGTGCTGTTAAGGTTGATTCCAAGGCTGGAGCCTTACATGCCGCGCTCCTTCACCATCCCTCGGGCTCTGGCTTGAAGTGGGAGCCAGCACGGTTCTCCATGCTTTGCAGGAGACCGGTCTCCATCCGCAGCCCTTCAGGATCCTGCTGGACGGAGCACTCATCCCCAGGGACCTGGAACCCTGCGTCTCAGCAAGCTAAGTACCTGAGACGTTTATATTCTGGGGGTCCCTGTACTTTATTATGGTGGGAGAGTGTGCTGAGTGAGTTTTCTGACATTTCCAGCCGGTTCTCTGGCTGTCGCCTGAGAACCGCGCCGATGGTGCCTGCGCGCCGGCCGCACCGCTCAAATTTAGGCCCCGGCTTCGCCGGAGGCCTACTTTCGGTTTCACTGCCCTCGCATGTCATTCATGCAGAGGGACAGTGCGGCTCCGCCCAGCGGCCGTTCTACACAGGGGAGAGACACTCCTCACTGGGTACATGTCTCCTCCCCTGTAAGTCTCTTTGGCCCTCCAGATCCCGCTCTCAGAGTTGGTCCCGCCCTCTCTCCTCGCTCCGGCGCCATTTTATCAGCATTTTCTCTGCGATCAGCACTGGCTGCAGCATCCCTGCTGAGGTGCTTTGGGGTCCGGGCTTTGGGATCTGGAGGGCACACAACACCGCTCCAGCGGTCTGGTAAGCCACAACCTCTGGTTGTGGGCCTCTGTATATACTCTCTGGGGGTCACTCTGGCAGAGTCCCCACTTCAGCAGCATGTCTCACACGAGGAGCAAGGCTCCAAAGCTATATTCAGTATGCACTGCATGTAAACTCGTGCTGCCTGAACCGAGCACATATCCACATTGTGATGCCTGCTCTAACCTGACAATGCCTCAGCCTGGAATCGCACCCACAGTGGTCTCTCCGGCTGCTCCGGCTCCTGTGGCTGAACCCCCGGCTTGGGTAGAATCCCTATCTAGGTCAATCTCCCAGTCTTTTGCCGACTCCATGGGACAGCTGTCCCGGACTTTGCTGAACATGCATCAGCCCCCTTCACAGGGTGCCTCTGCTGCTAGGGCTCTCTCAGCGGAGCTCACAGAGGATTCTTCATCTGGTCCCAGACCCCGTCCTCCTAAGAGGAGACGTAGGGCTCCCTCCCCTTCCTCGTCCCGCGTCTCTGTTTCAGAAGCTGACTCGCGGGACGAGGAGGATGCCTTTACAGGGGGCTCGGAGGCTACCTCCATGTGCCCCATTGATCTGTCCGAAAGTGACTCAGATGTTAGTGATTTGATTGCGTCCATTAATTCTGTACTGGACCTCAATCCGCCAGTATCAGAGGAGCAACCCTCTCTGGCAGAAAAGCACCAGTTTACCTTGCCTAAGAGGACAAGGAGTGTGTTCTTTAACCACTCCAGTTTTCAGGCCGCTGTGACCAAGCCCAGGGCCTGCCCTGACAAACGCTTCCCTAAGCGTGGTTCTGATGACAGTTTTCCCTTTCCACCTGAGGTGGTTAAGGAGTGGGCTCATTCACCAAAGCTGGATCCTCCGGTGTCTAGAATCTCAGCCCGGAGCGTTGTATCAGGCTGATGACACCTCTCTTAAGGATTCCACTGACCGCCAGGTTGACCTTCTGGTCAAATCTGTATATGAGGCGGCTGGGGCCTCGTTCTCCCCATCTTTTGCAGCAGTGTGGCCTCTCAAAGCCATCTCTGCTTCTCTAGAGGAGATGCATTCCCTCACCAGGGAATCTATGCCCGAAATGGTTGCCTTAACTTCCCAAGCTTCCGCTTTTTCATCCTATGCCATGTCTGCCATGCTGGAGGCTTCTCACCGCACTGCGGTGGCTTCGGCTAATTCCCTCGCTATCCGCAGGATCTTGTGGCTTCGATAGTGGAAGGCAGATGCTTCTTCAAAGAAGTACCTTGCTGGGCTCCCTTTTGCTGGATCCAGGCTATTCGGTGAACAACTGGATGAAATTATTAAGGAAGCTACTGGCGGGAAGAGTACTTCCATGCCACAAACCAAAACCAGGAAACCTGTCCAGGGTAGGAACCAGTCGAGGTTTCGTTCCTTTCGTTCCTCCAACTGGTCGTCCTCTAAGCCCTCGGCCTCGTCCACTAACTCAGCCAAGGACCAAAAATCCAACTGGCGCACAAAGGCGTGTCCACAGAAGACCGCAGGAGCTGCGGTCACTAAGGCAGCCTCCTCTTGACTATCTGTCCGCGCCAGCAACGTCCTTAGTCGGTGGCAGGCTCTCCCACTTTGGCGACGCGTGGTTTCAACACGTCTCCGATCAGTGTTTGCGGGATGTCATCTCCCACGGCTACAGGATAGAATTCTCTTCCAGCCCGCCTGATTTTTTTCTGTCAACTCCCCCCTGTTCCAAGGCCGCCGCCTTCTCTCAGGCCGTGGCATCCTTGCAGGCCAACGGAGTAATTGTACCGGTTCCCGCCCGGGAACGGTTCAGAGGTTTCTACTCAGATCTCTTCCTAGTCACCAAAAAGGACGGTTCCTTCCGGCCCATCCTGGATCTCAAGCTTCTCAACAAGCATGTTCAGGTGCGGCATTTTCGCATGGAATCTCTGCGGTCAGTCATTGCCTCAATGACCCAAGGGGATTTCCTGGCATCCATCGACATCAGAGATGCCTATCTGCATGTGTGCCAATTGCAGTTTCTCACCAGCGTTGGCTACGTTTTTCAATCGGAGAGGAACATTTCCAATTCGTGGATCTCCCCTTCGGGTTAGCCACGGCCCCTCGGGTATTCACCAAGTTCATGGCAGCAGCGATTGCGGTTCTGCATCTCCAGGGGATGGCAGTGATTCCTTACCTGGACGACCTTCTAGTCAAGGCTTCATCCAGCGCAGACTGTCAGCGGAGTGTCTCGCTCACTCTCGCCACTCTAGCCCAATTCGGGTGGCTGGTAAATCTGCCCAAATCCACTCTGACTCCGACCCAGAGGCTCACGTACCTAGGGATGCAGTTCGAGACTCTGCCGGCACTTGTGAAGTTGCCCTTGATCAAACAGCAGTCCCTCCAACTGGCGGTGCGCTCTCTGCTGAGGCCCCGCCGTTATTCCATCAGGCACCTGATGCAGGTGCTGGGTCAGATGGTGGCGTCAATGGAGGCTGTTCCCTTTGCCCAGTTCCATCTGCGTCCTCTGCAGCTGGACATTCTCCGCTGTTGGGACAAGCGGCCTTCCTCCTTGCACAGGTTAGTGGCTCTGTCGCCACAGACCAGGAGCTCTCTTCAGTGGTGGCTTCGGCCCCTCTCTCTGTCTCAGGGACGCTCCTTCCTGGCTCCGTCCTGGGTGGTCCTCACCACGGATTCCAGTCTATCCGGCTGGGGAGCGGTATGTCTCCACCACCGAGCACAAGGCACTTGGACTCCGTCCGAGTCAGCCCTCTCGATCAATGTGCTGGAAACCAGAGCCGTGCTCCTGGCTCTCCTAGCTTTTCACCACCTATTGGCGGGGAAGCACATCCGAGTCCAGTCAGACAACGCGACAGCGGTTGCCTACATCAATCACCAAGGCGGGACACGCAGCCGCCTGACAATGTTGGAGGTACAACGTATCCTTCAATGGACGGAGGACTCCAAGTCCACCATATCCGCAGTCCACATCCCAGGCGTGGAAAACTGGGAGGCAGATTATCTCAGCCGTCAAACCGTGGACAGTGGCGAGTGGTCCCTGCATCCGGCAGTGTTTCAGTCAATCTGCCGCAAGTGGGGCACTCCGGACGTGGACCTAATGGCATCCCGTCACAACAACAAGGTTCCGATTTATGTGGCTCGCTCCCACGATCCTCAGGCCTTCGCAGCGGACGCTCTGGTTCAAGACTGGTCCCAGTTTCGTCTGTCCTACGTGTTTCCCCCTCTAGCTCTCTTGCCCAGAGTCCTGCGCAAGATCAGAATGGAGGGCCGTCGGGTCATCCTCATTGCTCCGGACTGGCCCAGGCGAGCTTGGTACCCAGACCTGCTCCATCTGTCCGTAGAGGTGCCGTGGCATCTTCCGGACCGTCCAGACCTTCTCTCACAAGGTCCGTTTTTCCGCCAGAATTCTGCGGCTCTCAGACGGCGTGGCTCTTGAGTCCTGGATCTTGACGGCTTCTGGTATTCCTCCTGAAGTCATTTCCACTATGACTCGGGCCCGGAAGTGTTCCTCGGCCAAAATCTATCACAGGACTTGGAAAATTTTCCTGTCCTGGTGTCGTTCTTCCGGCCATGCTCCTTGGCCTTTTTCCTTGCCGACCCTTCTGTCCTTTCTACAGTCCGGTCTGCAGCTAGGACTGTCCCTCAATTCTCTCAAGGGACAGGTCTCGGCTCTGTCAGTGCTGTTCCAGCGGCGTATCACCCGGCTGGCTCAGGTCCGCACCTTCATGCAGGGCGCGTCTCACATCATTCCGCCTTACCGGCGGCCCTTGGATCCCTGGGACCTCAATTTGGTCCTCACGGCCTTGCAGAAACCCCCCTTTGAGCCTCTTAGGGAGGTTTCTTTGTTTCGTCTTTCACAGAAAGTGGTCTTTCTAGTGGCCATAACTTCCCTCAGGAGAGTCTCTGATTTGGCTGCGCTCTCTTCGGAGTCACCTTTTTTGGTTTTTCATCAAGACAAGGTGGTTCTCTGTCCGACTCCGGACTTTCTCCCTAAGGTGGTTTCTCCTTTCCACCTTAACCAGGACATTACCCTGCCTTCCTTTTGTCCGGCTCCTGTTCATCGCTTTGAAAAAGCGTTGCATACTCTGGATCTGGTGCGGGCGCTCCAGATCTATGTGTCTCGCACCGCTGCTCCTAGGCGGTGCACCTCTCTTTTTGTGCTAACCACAGGTCGGCGTAAGGGCCTCTCTGCTTCTAAGCCGACCTTAGCCCGTTGGATTAGGTCGACCATTTCGGATGCCTACCAGTGTTCTCAGGTGCCTCCCCCGCCGGGGATCAAGGCACACTCGACCAGAGCTGTCGGTGCCTCTTGGGCTTTCAGGCACCAGGCTACGGCTCAGCAAGTCTGTCAGGCTGCCACTTGGACTAGCCTGCATACCTTTTCAAAGCACTACCAAGTGCATGCTCATGCTTCGGCAGATGCGAGCTTGGGCAGACTCATACTTCAGGCGGCTGTCGCCCATTTGTGAAGTTAGGCTCCGCCTACTTCTCAGTTTTTTCTGTTTATTCCCACCCATGGACTGCTTTGAGACGTCCCAATGTCTGGGTCTCCCATAGGAACGATAAAGAAAAAGAGAATTTTGTTTACTTACCGTAAATTCTTTTTCTTATAGTTCCGTATTGGGAGACTCAGCACCCTCCCTGTTGCCTGTTGGCAGTTTCTTGTTCCGCGTGTTATCACCGGCTGTTGTCGTGGACAGAGTCTCCGGTTGTTCCGGTTCTTGCTCTGTTTTTACTTGTGGGTGGCTATTCTCCTTCAGCTTTTGCACTAAACTGGCTAAATCTGGTTCTCCAGGGGGTGTATAGGCTCAGAGGGAGGAGCTACACTTTTTAGTGTAGTACTTTGTGTGTCCTCCGGAGGCAGAAGCTATACACCCATGGTCTGGGTCTCCCAATACGGAACTATAAAAAAAAGAATTTACGGTAAGTAAACAAAATTCTCTTTTTTTTTTGGTTAAAAAAAAAATGATGTGGGGCCCCCCCAGTTTTTATAGCCAGCGCAGGAACAGCAGCATCTGCGGGCTGCAACTCTCGGCTGTCTGCTGTACCTTGGCTTGTTATGAAAAATAGAGGGGATCCTACGCTTTTTGTTTTTATTTGATTTATAAACAAAAAAAAAAAAAAAAAAAGACGTGGGGTCCCCCCCATTTTTTATAAAACCAGCCAAGGTGCAGCAGACAACTGGGGGTTAATATTAGTGTGGGAAGGCCCATCGTTATTTGGCCCTTTCCAGCCTAACAATAGCAGCCCACAGCCGCGCCAGAAGTGGCGCATCTGTAATTGTGACTTCAGCCTTAGGTTAGCTCTCTCAGATAGGACACAGGAACGCTGTTGTACGGGAGAGTTGGGCAAGATATTTGTAGACCGAATGATTGGTTGATCCTTCATTCTACCAACATCCATGTAAAATGTATGTGAGGCTTTACATGTAAAAGAAAAAAAAAGGAAAATCTGCTACATGCTTTCCCCTAGACCTTGGTTGCACAACCTTTTCTAGTCCAAGGGCTGCAATAAAATCTAAAGCAGTATTATGATCTGGGACATTAATAACATTAGTGTAACCCTGCCCTAAATTAAAACCAGACTCAAGTGTGTGTGATTTTTTATGATTATTGTATGCAAAAATATCACTATAAACAAAACAAACAACTCAGTAAAGAAGTTGCTCAACAAGTTGTATGATTTAAGTTGGAAAGCCTCAAATTAAAGGAGACTTTTTTGTTTGTCACTGATGTTTGTAGCCCTGCCCTAAAAAAGGGTGAGATAATTTTTCTAACTTAACGCCTCTCTCCCTGTCCATGTGTGATATACAATGTTTTCTTTGATGATCACATTATTGCTGAGTCATGGCATTATACAAGTCACTTTCTGGGTAAGTAGTGATTAAATGCAAATATTACAATGCATGTACTGCTTCAAGAATAGTAAGCATGCCCATACTGACCCATGACTGAGAAAACATCGTAGTGGCTATACTTTCTGGCTACTTTATGTGGTTTTGTGCAATAGATTGTACATATAGTTGTTTATTAAATAGACACTTTCCTATCAATGACCTTTGCATAAGTCCATTCTGAATATAAGTAACTTTGTAGTATCTCTTATCAGAGAAATATGATTTTTTCTTCTTCGTTTATGAACTGTATTCTCCTCTCCCTTCCTAAACTCATCACTCAAACTGAAAAACCGCTAAAATCCAAAGTCTTGCTCAAAGCAGGATGAAGTGCCAGCTCACTAAAGGGCTCAAGTTATAGCTTCAATTGTTCCTTTCCCTGCCAAAGACATACCTCATACAGCCTTGCAGTACCCAAGGATATATAACCTAGTTTCTGGCTACTTATGGCCACATCCAAGCCTGGATCCCAGCTATGAGGTGAGGAGAAGGACAGAATGAGATGAAAGCAGTAGGAAATGTTTTTTAACAGAATCTATTTGAGCGGCAGCACTTACATGCTGATAGCAGGATGTCCCACAGCCTGCCTTGAGCTGTCCCTCCTCACATTTTCGGATCTAGCTGCCTGTGCCTCAGCTGAGATGTTATTTCTGGATTCCTCCCATCTCTCCTCAGAGGTAAGAAGGCAGCAGAGCTTTTTCTGTTTTTCCAGCTGTACGATTTGTGTTCAATAATATGATGGCAGACATTTTGAAAAATATTGTAAATGCCAATTAGACAAAATCAGTATGAATATATAATTAAAAGTATTTTTTAATTTATCATGATTCATTTTATCTTATTTTTTTCCTTGAGAACTTTCCCTATGTAGGAATTGCCAATAATTTAGAATACTTGTTAAAGGGAACCTGTCACCAGTTTTGGGGCTATAAGCTGCGGCCACTACCACTGGGCTCTTAAATACAGAATTCTAACATGCTGTATATAAGAGCCCAGGCCGCTGTGTAGAGCGTAAAAATCACTTCATAATACTCACCTAAACTGTCGTTGTGGTGGAGTTGGGTCAGATGGGCGTCTTCGTTCTACGGTGGCGGCGCCTCATTTTTTGGCCATCTTTGTCGTCCTTCTCGGGGTGCATGACACGTCTGACATCATCCACACTCTCCGACATTGAGGTCCTCCGCAGGCACACTTTGACCTGCCCTGAGATCAAAGTATTGTAGTGCGCCTGCGTGGGACCGGCGAGTGTGTATGACGTAGAACGCATCATGCACCCAGGCTTCAGAAGGAGGATGAAAATAGCCGAAAGAGGAGGCACCGGCACCGGAGAAAGCACACTCCCATATGGCCCAATCCACTGCAACAACCGTTTTAGGCAAGTATTATAAAGTGCTTTTTACGTTCTACACAGCGGTCTGGGATCTTATATACAGCATTCTAACATGCTGTATATAAGAGACTGGTGGTGGTGGCGCAGCTTATAGGCCCCAAATCTGCTGACAGGTTCACTTTAAGTACACAATGACTAAAAAGTTGCACCACACAGCAACAGAAGGCAACATTTCCCTTTTATAGGGTTATTTCCATCTTCACAATTTCCTGCTTTTTAAAATTTGCAACTGGACTTTAGATATTAACACTTTTATTTTCAAGTTGTTGCCTAGTAAACAGATTAGCGCTGCACTCTGCCATGCAAGTACAAATGAGCGAACATGAACTTTAAAGTTTAGTGTTCGTACCAAACTCAGACTTTACAAAAAAAATCTAGAAAAATTGCCATCACAACATCATACAAGATCCAAAATAGCAGTTGCACTCAAGTAAAGGGAAAGAAAAAAACCAAGATTGTAGATGGTGAACATTGGAATATGAATGTGCATTGTTGAGGAGAGCCATTGGATCAAATACTTCATTAACCTCTGTACATAGAGGACTGTGAGAAGTGTGTTCAATGAAATCGATTCTCTATACCAAAGCCAATCTCAAGATGGCCCCCGATGTCATCATATACCTGCCCATCAGCATCATTGCAGAGGACATCATATACCCGCCCATCAGCATCACTGCAGATCCACTCAGATGACATCATAGACCCGCCTACGATGACACCCACCAATCAGCTCATGAACTAACACATTTTTTAACCCACTGACCAATGAACACATCCGAGCATGCCCACTGTGGAGCCGACCATGCCCCTTTCCTAGGTTTTATAAGTCCATGTACTTGGAATAAATCAGTCAGTTCTGGGCCAACGTCGAGCGAAGAAAGATGAATATCGACTGTGTGTGTCTGATGTCATTTTTCAAGCATACACTCGATCCAACATTAATTAGAATCAGGCAGTAGGCAACAAGTGAACCCTGACAGCATTACGGCCAAGAAAACCTTTTTTGAAAAATTAGTTACTTAGCAAATGAAGGTGGCCAAATTTACCTGCCCAGTTACCATGTCAAGGTGTAACGCTCATCTAGGTGCTACTCTAATTTCTATGCCTTTCTTGTCCAAACTGACCTTTTATATGGGCTAGAATAGAACCTGCAAAATGAAAATTAAAAACACAAGAAATAACTGGGAGGAGAGCGCAGACAAACAGCATGACTCCATAATACAAACTAGAAAAATTGCCGGCACTTCCTAATCTCATAGTCTGAACTGGTCCATACGAAATATGACATACAATATCCAAGATTGCAGCAGTTGCACTCAAGTAAAGGGAAGGAGAAAAAACAAGAATGTAGATAGTGAACATTGGAATGTGAATATGCATTACTGCTAAGAAAATATTTTTTTGAAAATATGAGTTAGTTGGCCAAGAGAGGCATAGAACTTAGAGTAGCACCCAGATGAGCCTTACACCTTGACACAAGTTTGGTTTCTGGGCACAAGTAAATTTAGTCACTTTTATTTGCTAAGTAACTCATATTTTTTTTTTAAAAATATTTTCTTGGCAGTAATGCGTATTCCTATTCCAATGTTCACTATCTACATTTTTGTTTTCTCTCCTTCCCTTTACTTGAATGCAACTGCTATTTTGGATATTGTACAAAAAACAGTGTTAGGGCGGCTTTGCACGTTGCGATATTGCACGTGCGATGTCGGTGGGGTCAAATCGAAAGTGACGCACATCCGGCGTCGCAGTCGATATCGCAACGTGTAAAACTTTTTTGATACGATGAACGAGCGCAAAAGCGTTGTTATCGTATTATCGCTGCAGCCTCCGACATTTCCATAATGCCGGTGCAGTGACAGGTACGATGTTGTTCCTCGCTCCTGCGGCAGCACACATCGCTGTGTATGACGCCGCAGGAGCGAGGAACTTCAACTTACCTGCCGCCGGCTGCAATGAGAAGGACGGAGGTGGGCGGGATGTTTACATCCTGCTCATCTCCGCCCCTCCGCTTCAATTGGCCGCCTGCCGTGTGACGTCACTGTGACGCCGCACGACCCGCCCCCTAAGGAAGGAGGCGGGTCGCCGGCCAGAGGGACGTCGCACGGCAGGTATGTGCGTGTAAAGCTGCCGTAGCGATAATAATCGCTACGGCAGCTTTCACTAGATATCGAACGTGCGACGGGGGCGGGACTATCGCTGCAGCATCGGTAACACATTGTTACCGATGTTGCAACGTGCAAAGCCCGCCTTAGGCTATGTGCCCACGGGACAATGTACCTGCAGATTTTGCCACAGAAAACCTGCGGATTTATCTGGATTTTCTAGATAAATCTGCAGGTTTTAGCAAGTACAGACACTCCCCATGTTATTCTATGGGACATGGAGAGTGCTGTCCATGCTGCGGATTGTGCAGATGCAGAATATCCTGCGGATGTCCCGCAGCCGCACATAACTACATGTCAATTATTCCTGCTGAAGTACCTGCGGATGTCCCACCTCTCCACTATGGAGATAGAGGCCGGGACTTCCGCAGGTAAGTCGCACGAATGTCCGCAGGTTTACCGCAGATCTTTCACTGGAATCCCGCAGCAGTGGATAGCTGCGGATTCTGGGGAGCTGCTGTGGGAAACCTGCGGACAAACCTGCAGATATATCCGCGGGTACATAGCCTAAGGCTATGTGCCCACGGGACTATGTGTCCACGATGCGTCGAGCTAGGTGCAGTTCTAAACGTACCCTCTGGCAGTAATTGATTTTGCCAAAGTTGCTTTTTACCATAAAATAGCGCTAAAAACGCATGCGTATTTACCGTGTTTTAGGTGCGTTTTTAGCGCTTTTGACATGCTTTTCAATAGCATTTTGACAGATGCAATTTGAACATAAAGACACTGCTAAATAAAGATTAAACAGTCAAACATAATGAAAAAAGAGAAAAAAAAAAACATAATTTTTTTTTTTTTTTTAAAAAAATAAAATCGTTATATTTCATATACCGTATTTTTCTGACCAAAAGACGCACTTTTTTTCCTCCAAATGTTGGGGGTTAAAGTGGGGGGGTGCGTCTTATGGTCTGACTGTGGCTGCGGGGAATGTGGGTGGAGTGGGTCATCGGGGGCACGAGCAGGCTGTAGCAGACTTCCGTGATCACGTGGGCCCGTTCATTTAATATGCACGCCCATCCTCCCGCCCATCTCTCAGCGCTGAACCCGGCACTGACAGGTGGGCGGGGTGATGGGCAGGGATAAACAGCCGGCCTGCATGATCACCCCTGGCAACTGTAGCCTGGAGTGATCATGTGCGGCTGTATTCACTGCCCCCCGCGCATCATCATCAGTGCGGGGGGCAGTTAAGCACTACACATTACTCACCGTTCCCCTGCAGCATCACGATCTCCTGTCTGTGCCGGTCAGCTGACTTGCGTGGAGACTAGCGCCGCGCACAGCGATGACATCGCTGTGCGCACATGTCCACACGC
Organism: Anomaloglossus baeobatrachus; assembly: GCF_048569485.1. Lineage (NCBI taxonomy): Eukaryota > Metazoa > Chordata > Amphibia > Anura > Aromobatidae > Anomaloglossus > Anomaloglossus baeobatrachus. The sequence goes on along the minus strand of NC_134354.1, from coordinate 447,640,730 downwards.
AGCTGCCGGTACAGACCACCGGAGGATGCTGCAGGGGAACGGGGACTGCTCCACTCAGCGGTGCTGCCGCTGACACAGACGGTAAGAGGAGCGGTGCTACAGGGAGTGAGGTAAGGTGAGTATGAACGTTTATTTTTTTTATGTGCCACAGGATGCGGCCATACACTAGGATGAGGGCATATAGCAGGATAGGGGTGTATTATGAGCAGCATCGGGAGTATATGAGCAGGATGAGGGTATATAGCAGCATGGGGAGTATATGAGCAGCATGGGGAGTATATGAGCAGGATGAGGGTATATAGCAGCATGGGGAGTATATGAGCAGGCTGGGGAGTATATGAGCAGCATGGGGAGTATATGAGCAGCATGGGGAGTATATGAGCAGCATGGGGAGTATATGAGCAGCATGGGGAGTATATGAGCAGCATGGGGAGTATATGAGCAGCATGGGGAGTATATGAGCAGCATGGGGAGTATATGAGCAGCATGGGGCGTATATATGAGCAGCATGGGGCGTATATATGAGCAGCATGGGGCGAATATATGTGCAGCATGGGGCGTATATATGAGCAGCATGGGGCGTATATATGAGCAGCATGGGGCGTATATATGAGCAGCATGGGGCGTATATATGAGCAGCATGGGGCGTATATATGAGCAGCATGGGGCGTATATATGAGCAGCATGGGGCGTATATATGAGCAGCATGGGGCGTATATATGAGCAGCATGGGGCGTATATATGAGCAGCATGGGGCGTATATATGAGCAGCATGGGGCGTATATATGAGCAGCATGGGGCGTATATATGAGCAGCATGGGGCGTATATATGAGCAGCATGGGGCGTATATATGAGCAGCATGGGGCGTATATATGAGCAGCATGGGGCGTATATATGAGCAGCATGGGGCGTATATATGAGCAGCATGGGGCGTATATATGAGCAGCATGGGGCGTATATATGAGCAGCATGGGGCGTATATATGAGCAGCATGGGGCGTATATGAGCAGCATGGGGCGTATATGAGCAGCATGGGGCGTATATGAGCAGCATGGGGCGTATATGAGCAGCATGGGGAGTATATGAGCAGCATGGGGAGTATATAAGCAGCATGGAGAGTATATAAGCAGCATGGGGAGTATATAAGCAGCATGGAGAGTATATGAGCAGCATGGGGAGTATATGAGCAGCATGGGGAGTATATGAACAGCATGGGGAGTATATGAGCAGCATGGGGAGTATATAGCAGGATTAGGGTATATTGTAAGCAGGCTGGGGAGTATATGAGCAGGCTGGGGAGTATATGAGCAGGACATTACCCCATAACAGTGTCGCCCCATAAGTGTGTCATGACCACATTTTTTGCTTAAAATTTTCTTTTCCTATTTTCCTCCTGTAAAACCAGGGTGCGTCTTATGGTCCGGTGCGTCTTATAGTCCGAAAAATACGGTAATTCTAGCGGTTATATACTATTTAGCGGTAAAATAGCAATAAATTGATATTTTTCATTAATTTAATTGTCGGACTATGTGTGTGTAAAGGGACATATCAAATCTTTATTTTGATGTCCAAAACGCATGTTTTCTGCACCTAAAAAGCATGTAAAAAGCATGAATTTTGATGTTGCTTGGTTTTTGCAACTTCTCATTGACGTCAATGTTAGCAAAATGCAGCCCAAATGGCAAAAACAATTGACATGCTGCTTCTTTAAACGCTGAGTTTTTGCCCAAAATTATGAAAATTAAATGCAGCGTTTTGAACAGCATGGTGGGCACAAGAAATCCCCATTTCCCATAGACTTTGCTGGGAAATCACAACGCATGCATTTTGGCATTAAAAAGGTGCAGTTGAAAACGCTGCAGAAAAGCATGTAAAAACGCATCGTGGACACATAGCCTTAAGCGGGCTTTACACGCTACGACATCGCTCAAGTGATCTCATTGGGGTCACGGAATTTGTGACGCAAATCCGCTCTCTTTAGCGATGCCGTTGCGTGTGACACCTATGAGCGATTTTGAATCGTCGTAAAAACGTGCAAAATCGCTCATCAGTGACATGGGGGTCCATTCTCAAATATCGTCACTGCAGCAGTAACGAAGTTGTTCCTCGTTTCTGTGGCAGCACACATCGCTCCGTGTGACACCGCAGGAACGATGAACCTCACCTTACCTGCGTCCCGGCCACAATGCGGAAGGAAGGAGGTGGGCGGGATGTTACGCCCCGCTCATCTGCGCCCCTCCGCTTCTATTGGGTGGCGGTTCAGTGACGTTGCTGTGACGTCGCTGTGACGTCACTGTGACGCTGAACGAACCGCCCCCTTAGAAAGGAGGCGGTTCGCCTGTCACAGCGACGTCGCAGGGAAGGTAAGTCCGTGTGACGAGTCCGGCGATGTTGTGCAACACAGGCAGCGATTTGCCCATGTTGCACAACCGATGGGGGCGGGTACGCACGATGGCGATATCGGTACCGATATCAGTGTGTAAAGCGGCCTTGTTCAGAATACAGATGCATTACGTATGTACACTATTTGATCGATCATCGCTGTGCTCGGGTATGCTTGGTGCTCGGCCAGTTGAAGCTGCTTGAAGTGATTGAATTGTATTTGATCTTATTGCAAATCATTGCTCTTAAACCAAGTTACAAATTTTTCAAAATCTTTGCTTGTCTTGCCAAACACTCTCAAACCAAGTTACTCTTAAGTCAAGGTTCCAGTACTCTGTTTATTGCTGTCTGTCTGTGGGCGGAGAGCTGAACTGCCCAATCATTGACTCCCAAAGTTCAGGTCAAGCCCAGATCCAGAACAGAACTTTATATAAAGTCCGGCTGGACCCGCAGAACCTGAATTTTCACGGGTTCGCTCACCTATACTTGCAAGCGCTGAAGTAAAGAAGTCTGGGATTAGTTCACAGTATGCTTCAGTAATTCTAGCCAGCTTCAAAACAGTGTTTATATTGTCAAACTTGTAAGGACTGCGCATGTTCTGCTGTCTAGCAATGGTGATCAGTCTTCAAGGTAACACACTGTAAACAAAAGCGTTAATTTTTCTGCAATTTTGAAAAGCAGTAAATTGCAAAAGTCCTTGTATATACATTCACTATCCAACACTATTTGAAAATTGCCTTGTTAGATAGGAACAGGACTTGAACTCTAGTGCCACTTATTGGAAGTAGCAATCCTAAACACTAGCCATCCATGAAGATCAGAATAACCTTTAAAAGATATGGCATCCACAAATGCATGTATTTTTGACTGAAATAATTTTTACAATAAGGTTTCATAAAAATATTGGACCATTTGGCTTCTATTCTGCAGTGTACAGCGAGTTATTGTAGTTCATACATCTCATGTGGACAGAACACCCCATGATTAGCTGCTGACGTGGTATCCGCACTGCAGCTAATATCAGACACTGGGAGCAGCGGTGGATCCGGGGCAGGTGAGTAACACAGGCTTTTTTATATTAAACCAAATGAGTGTGAATTTCTGAAAGGGGACATCCCCTTTAAGTGTAAATCAGCTAGTGAGCTCGCTATGACGGCAGGCTTTGTAATTCTTAGACTATATGTGCACATTAAGCAATTGTTGTTTTTTTGCCACATTTAGGCTGCTTTCACACTACGTCTTTTTAACATGCGTCCTGAACGTTTTTTTGCTGCAAAAGCGGATCCTGCTTTTACAGCAAAAAATGCATGCAAACGCATGTGTTACTTTGCGGGATCCTATCACTGGATGTTTAGGGGCGGGCATTGGAGTCATGTGATCGGGAGTGAGGGGAACTAAACGTGCCAGACTGGGAACCGGCTTCTTACAACTGCGGAGGCTCGTAACCAAGGTAAACATCGGGTATACTTGCTTGGATACCCGATATTTACTTTGGTTACAAGCGTCTGCAGCTGCTAGGAGCAGGGCTCCCTGCACACGTAACCAACGTAAACATCGGTTAACTAAGATAAGTGGTTACCCGATATTTACCTTGGTTACGAGTGTCCGCAGCTCTCAGGTGGGGGAGAGAGACAGGAGAGGGAGGGGGAGAGAGGGAGGGGAGAGACAGAGGGAGGAGAGAGAGAGACTGATCACGGGGCTGGTGTCTGGGCATGCTCAGTAGAGCAAGCAGGATCCTGCCTATCAGCACGCCAGCGTTCACATGCGTTTGCATGCTGTTTAGTCAGGATCCAGCAATTTGCAGAAGTTGGACGCAGCTCAAAAACGCTACAAGTAGCGTTTTTGAAGGATGTTAAAAAACTGCAAGTCGCTGGATCCTCACTATAACGCACGCAAACGCAGGTGAACGCATGTTAACGCGAGTCCATTGCAAATGCATTGAAATGAAAACGCATTTGCACTGGATCCGTTTCTGCGTTAAAAAAACGTTCAGGACGCATGTTAAAAAGACGTAGTGTGAAAGCAGCCTTATTCAAAATTAGAGCAAGACAATAAAAACTAAATGAATAAAAAAAAAAAGAACAGCACCATCACATCTGTGAAAATCTCCTTGTTCTCCTGAACTCCTCAGTGTAACTTTGGTAGTAATAAATAGTGGAGTTCAACTGCAGCAGGATAAAGGTATGATCAAACGCACCATGTTTGCTGTATTTTTCGCAGGAAATAATCCACTGTTATCAGCTAGTGAACATGAGCGATTTTACATACGGTAAAAAACAGACGTAAACAAACACACAGCGCTGCATAGACCCTGCAACATCTGCAAACTTGACTGGCCCGCAAAATCACATCCTGCCTGAGAACAGCTCACCGACAGATTCACAGTGAATGGAGGCCGTTTATTCTGAGCTGCGCTGCATAAATATATACTATAGTATGCAATACATGTATACCATGTCATATTTATACATTGGATTTGTGTGATAGGCAGTGCATAAATAGGTTGTTCTGAACAGCACATACCCTTGATACTAACAATTATTATATACTCCTCCCTGGCTAGTACTACGCCTCCAAGATGCGGTACAGGATAAGCAAAACATGGCTGCCACACGGGTTCATGGGTTGTGTTTGGTAATTCAGCTCGGCTCCATTAGACCACGTGCACATGATGAGTATTTGGTGAGTTTTTTACCTCAGTATTTGTAAGGCCACGTGAGTATTTTACCTCAGTATTTGTAAGGTCACGTGTATACACTGCGTATTTGGAGAGTTTTTTTTACCTCAGTATTTGTAAGGCCATGTGCAAACGTTGAGTATTTGGTGAGTTTTTACCTCAGTATTTGTAGCCAAAACCAGGAGTGTAACAATCAGAGGAAAAATATAATAGAAACACAAGCACCACTTTTGCATTTATTACCCACTCCTTCAGCCTTAAGGTGCTTTCACACATCCAGTTTTTGCCGTCAGGCACAATCCTGCGAATACCGGATAAAACGTATCCGGCGCCGGATGTTTTTATCCTCATTGAATTGTATTAGCGCCGGATTTTGCCTGATGCCCTTGCGTTTCATCCGACGTGCGCTGGATCCGGCGAAATTTCTGTGTCCATGCGGCGTGCTATAAAATAAAAGCCTATGGGTGCCGGATCCGTCGTAATGCGGCAAAAAACACATTCCACCATCAGATCAGTTTTTTTTAACTGAGCATGCTCAGATGTGTAAATTCCTTTCTGGTTAGAAAATTTCTCTCTCTCTCGTTCTGTCGGTCGGTCTCTGTCAGTCGGTCTTTTTCTCTCTCTGTGGGTCGGTCTTTTTCTCTGTGGCTCGGTCTTTTTCTCTCTGTCGGTCGGTCTCTTTCTCTCTTTGTCGGTCGGTCTTTTTCTCTGTCTCTGTCGGTCTCTCTCTCTTTCTCTCTCTCTCTGTCGGTCTCTTTCTCTCTGTCGGTCTCTTTCTCTCTGTCGGTCTCTTTCTCTCTGTCGGTCTCTTTCTCTCTGTCGGTCTCTTTCTCTCTGTCGGTCTCTCTCTCTTTCTTTCTCTCTCTTTCTCTCTCTCTCTTTCTCTCTCTGTCGGTCTCTCTCTCTCTCTTTCTCTCTCTCTGTCGGTCTCTCTCTCTCTCTTTCTCTCTCTCTGTCGGTCTCTCTCTCTCTCTCTCTTTCTCTCTCTCTGTCGGTCTCTCTCTTTCTCTCTCTGTCGGTCTCTCTCTTTCTCTCTCTCTCTGTCGGTCTCTCTCTTTCTCTCTCTCTCTGTCGGTCTCTCTCTTTCTCTCTCTCTCTGTCGGTCTCTCTCTTTCTCTCTCTCTCTGTCGGTCTCTCTCTTTCTCTCTCTCTCTGTCGGTCTCTCTCTTTCTCTCTCTCTCTGTCGGTCTCTCTCTTTCTCTTTCTCTCTCTTTCTCTCTCTCTTTCTCTCTCTGTCGGTCTCTCTCTCTCTTTCTCTCTCTCTGTCGGTCTCTCTCTCTCTCTTTCTCTCTCTGTCGGTCTCTCTCTTTCTCTCTCTCTGTCGGTCTCTCTTTCTCTCTCTCTCTGTCGGTCTCTCTTTCTCTCTCTCTCTCTCTCTCTGTCGGTCTCTCTCTTTCTCTCTTTCTCTCTCTGTCGGTCTCTCTCTCTCTTTCTCTCTCTGTCGGTCTCTCTCTTTCTCTCTCTCTCTGTCGGTCTCTCTCTTTCTCTCTCTCTCTGTCGGTCTCTCTCTTTCTCTTTCTGTCGGTCTCTTTCTCTCTGTCAGTCTCTGTCGGTCTCTTTCTCTCTGTCAGTCTCTGTCGGTCTCTTTCTCTCTGTCAGTCTCTGTCGGTCTCTTTGTCTCTCTCTGTCGGTCGGTCTCTTTCTCTCTCTGCCGGTCGGTCTCTTTCTCTCTCTGCCGGTCGGTCTCTTTCTCTCTCTGTGGGTCGGTCTCTTTCTCTCTCTCTGTCGGTGTCTCTCTCTCTCTGTTGGTCTCTCTCTCTCTGTTGGTCTCTCGTTCTCTCTGTCGGTCTCTCTCTTTCTTTCTCTCTCTCTCTCTGTCGGTCTTTCTCTCTCTCTCTCTCTCTCTGTCGGTCTTTCTCTCTTTCTCTCTCTGTCGGTCTTTCTCTCTTTCTCTCTCTGTCGGTCTCTTTCTCTCTCTCTGTCGGTCTCTTTCTCTCTCTGTCGGTCTCTTTCTCTCTCTCTGTCGGTCTCTTTCTCTCTCTCTGTCGGTCTCTTTCTCTCTCTCTCTGTCGGTCTCTTTCTCTCTCTCTCTGTCGGTCTCTTTCTCTCTCTCTCTGTCGGTCTCTTTCTCTCTCTCTCTGTCGGTCTCTCTTTCTCTCTCTCTCTGTCGGTCTCTCTTTCTCTCTCTCTCTGTCGGTCTCTCTTTCTCTCTCTCTGTCGGTCTCTTTCTCTCTCTCTGTCGGTCTCTTTCTCTCTCTCTCTGTCGGTCTCTTTCTCTCTCTCTCTGTCGGTCTCTCTTTCTCTCTCTCTCTGTCGGTCTCTCTTTCTCTCTCTCTCTGTCGGTCTCTCTTTCTCTCTCTCTCTGTCGGTCTCTCTTTCTCTCTCTCTCTCTGTCGGTCTCTTTCTCTCTCTCTGTCGGTCTCTCTTTCTCTCTCTCTCTGTCGGTCTCTTTCTCTCTGTCGGTCTCTTTCTCTCTGTCGGTCTCTCTCTCTCTGTCGGTCTCTCTCTCTCTGTCGGTCTCTCTCTCTCTGTCGGTCTCTCTCTCTCTGTCGGTCTCTCTCTCTCTGTCGGTCTCTCTCTCTCTGTCGGTCTCTCTCTCTCTGTCGGTCTCTCTCTCTCTGTCGGTCTCTTTCTCTCTGTCGGTCTCTTTCTCTCTGTCGGTCTCTTTCTCTCTGTCGGTCTCTCTCTCTCTTTCTCTCTGTCGGTCTCTTTCTCTCTGTCGGTCTCTTTCTCTCTGTCGGTCTCTTTCTCTCTGTCGGTCTCTCTCTCTCTGTCAGTCTCGGTCTCTCTGTCAGTCTCGGTCTCTCTCTCTGTCGGTCTCTCTCTCTCTCTCTGTCGGTCTCTCTCTCTCTGTCGGTCTCTCTGTCTGTCGGTCTCTCTCTCTGTCGGTCTCTCTCTGTCGGTCTCTCTCTCTCTCTCTCTGTCGGTCTCTCTCTCTCTGTCGGTCTCTCTCTCTCTGTCGGTCTCTCTCTCTCTGTCGGTCTCTCTCTCTCTGTCGGTCTCTCTCTCTCTGTCGGTCTCTCTCTCTCTCTGTCGGTCTCTCTCTCTCTCTGTCGGTCTCTCTCTCTCTCTGTCGGTCTCTCTCTCTCTCTGTCGGTCTCTCTCTCTCTCTGTCGGTCTCTCTCTCTCTGTCGGTCTCTGTCTCTCTCTCTCTGTCGGTCTCTGTCTCTCTCTCTCTGTCGGTCTCGGTCTCTCTCTCTCTGTCGGTCTCGGTCTCTCTCTCTCTGTCGGTCTCGGTCTCTCTCTCTCTGTCGGTCTCGGTCTCTCTCTCTCTGTCGGTCTCGGTCTCTCTCTGTCGGTCTCTCTCTCTCTGTCGGTCTCTCTCTCTCTCTGTCGGTCTCTCTCTCTCTCTGTCGGTCTCTCTCTCTCTCTGTCGGTCTCTCTCTCTGTCGGTCTCTCTCTCTGTCGGTCTCTCTCTCTCTGTCTGTCTGTCTGTCGGTCTCTCTCTCTCTGTCGGTCTCTCTCTCTCTGTCGGTCTCTCTCTCTCTCTGTCGGTCTCTCTCTCTCACCCCCTCTCTCATACTCACTGATCAGCGGCGCAGCGCTACACAGCAGTCACAACGCTCCCGCAGCTTCTCCTGCTTTGAAAATGCCGGCCGCTCAGTATTCCATCTTGTATTCACTGCTTCCCCCGCCCACCGGCGCCTATGATTGATTGCAGTCAGACGAGTCCCCACGCTGAGTTACAGCTGTCTCACTGCAACCAATCACAGCCACCGGTGGGCGGGTCTAAATCTTGCAGTAAAATAAATAAATAAATTTAAAAAAAAAAGGCATGCGGTCTCCCCCAATTTTGATACCAGCCAAAGTAAAGCCACACGGCTGAGGGCTGGTATTCTCAGGACGGGGAGCCCCACATTATGGGGAGCCCCCCAGCCTAAAAATATCAGCCAGCAGCCGCCCGGAAATGCCGAATCCATTAGATGTGACAGTCCCGGGACTCTACCCAGGCTCATCCCGAATTGCCCTGATGCGGTGGCAATCGTGGTAATAAGGAGTCAATGGCAGCCCATAGCTGACACTAAGTCCTAGCTTAGTGATGGCAGGTGTCTATGATACACCCCCCCATCACTAAACTAGTGAAAGTAAATAAACACAAACACCGAAAAATCCTTTATTTGAAATAAAAGACAAAAAAACACCCCCTTTCACCACTTTATTAATCCCCAAATACCCCTCCAGGTCCGACGTAATCCACACGAGATCCCATGACGCTTTCATCTCTGCTACATTGGAAGCTGGACTGGAGCAGCTGTAGAACACAACCTCTCACTGTGAGCTCCACAGAGCAACTGAAGTGAGTTGCGCTGTCAGCGGTGATGTCACTCAGGTTACCCGCGGCCACAGCTGGATCCTCGGTACAAACTGCTACAACGGATCAGTTTTTTTTACCGGATCCGTCGCATCAGTTTTACCACAATCTGCGACGGATCCGTTGCATCAGGCACAAACTGGATTGTATAAAAACAAAAAAGTGAGCCGGAGTATGAGATGGTATACATGGAACTTGTGAGACCATGTTCACACTGTCACTTAATATTGTTTACTAAGTACCCTATGTTTATATGCACTATGCTTTATTTCGTTACAGCAGGGTATGTTTTCACAATTTTTTTCCTTGGTTTATCTTTGTCTCATGGACAGTGTAAACATGGTCTCACAAGTTCCATGTATACCATCTCATACTCCGGCTCACTTTTTTGTTTTTATGTAGTTTTTTTGTATTCAGTACAAACAGGGAGTGGCCCCCTTCTCAGCGAGCTGGACATTTCATTCTGTGAATCCCCCTGACTGTGTGTGTCCTGTTGGGACCCGGTCGCTCTCAGCCCTTAGCCACATTGAGGCCTATTTTAGACCCATGGTAAGGTTTTAATATTAGAGAGTGTAGGTACTATCCCAACTGGGTACACCTTGGCGTTGGTGGGATAGCTTTATGCTTTTTTGATCAAAAACAGTGTTTACTAAGTACCCTATGTTTATATGCACTATGCTTTTATTTAGTTACAGCAGGGTGTTTTCACAATTTTTTTCCTTGGTTTCACAAACTGGATTGTGCCTGACAGCAGAAACCGGATGTGTGAAAGTAGCCTTACAGGGCATGCCACATAATCACATCCTAAAATTAAGGGTACGGTCACACGAGCGTTGAAATTGGACGAGTGCAATGCGAGAAAATCTCGCATTGCACTCTGACCAATGTTAGTCAATGAGGGAGAGCAGTTGGTCAGCTTTCTCGCATCCAGACTCTGGATGTGAGAAAAGTCACAACCTGCTGCAATTTTCTGCGAGAGCCGTATCACTCGCGCCCATTTAAATAAATGGGTGCGAGAGATACATTGGACTGCACTCAGATGTTATCGAAGTGCAGTGCGATATACGCACAGGCCGACAATGGAGGAGATGGGGGACTAACTCCTCCCTCTCCTCCGCAGCGCCCGCCCCCAACTTCACAGCTGTTACCTAATTGCAGGATCGGGTCACAGTCGCATGACACTCGGCTCATGCTCACAGCCGAGAGTCATTAGCATATCGCATCTGATGCTTTCGCATCGGTTGCCATACGCACGTGTGAGTCCAGTCTTACACCAATTATCGGACTCCAAGGCCACATGCACATGTTGAGTAATTGGATGAGATTTTTACCTCAGTATTTGTAAGTTTAAGATCAGGAGTGGGTCATAGCACCATAATTATACAGTATACAGTTTGAAGTTTGTATGAAAAAGTTTAATAAATAAACAGTTTACAAAAAAAAAGATCAGGAGTGGGTAAAAAAAACGCAGAAGTGGTGCATGAGTTTCTTTTATACCATATTTTTCAGACTATATGTCTAGATGCTCGTACCATAAGAAGCACCTAGGTTTTAAAGGAGGAACATAGGAAAAAGTTTTAGCAAATAGTGTAGTCATAAGACACACTAATGGGGGAATCTGCTGCTGACATTGTTATGGGGGGGATCCTGGGCCCCATCCTGGTATATATGTTCCCCATCATGGGCTCATCCTGGTATGTATGCCTCCTGTTATGCCGCTTTTTTAACACACTCGCTTTCTATCTGTTACAGCAGTGACCATGCTCCTGCATCCCCTGACCCCACCGCCACCCACCCCACAGTAAGCCAGGTACATTTGGGCTATAAGGCTATGTGCGTAATGGATGCAGTGTGTCTGCAGAATAGATGCCGATTTCATGCGCTCTGGATGCTGCCTCTCCCTTAGACAGAGTGGGAGCATCCAAAGCACACCAAATAAGTGACATGCTACTTTTTTGAGCGCAGAGATTTGGATCAAAATTTCAGCATGCAAATCGCTGCGCTCTCAAATGCAACGTGCAGATGCATTATGCAAAATCTTCATAGATTGTGCTGGGGACACAGGACGCATGCGTTTACGTTGCAGTGCAATATGCAGTGTAAACGCATGAAATTATGCAAATTGTGCACATAGCCTAATACACACCCCCATTTTCCGCCAAAATGTTTGGAAAAAATAAGTACCGCGGGTACATCTGATCAAATACGGCGTTTTCCTCTGACTGTTCCATACTGAGATAATAAAAACCTCACGTGTCCTTACAAATACTGAGTTAAAAAAACTCTCCGAATACTCAACTTGTGCCTTTTGGTCCTACAAATACTAAGGTAAAAAAACTCACCAAATACACAATGTGTGCACATGGTCTTACAAGTACTGAGGTAAAAAACTCACCAAATGCTAAACTTGTGCACGTGGCCTTACATATACTGAGGTAATAACTCAAAAATACAGAATGTGTGCACGTGGCTTTACAAATACTAAGGTAAAAAACTCACCAAATGCTCAGTGTGCAGTACCACTTATAGCCTTTGGTTAGGGGTGGTGCTGTTTTTGGAAGGAAACAGAAGGGTTTTTTTTTTTTTTTTAGCCCTGCAAAACCTTGCTTAGGCCTCCGTCGCACATCCGTGCCTCCGGTCCGTTTTTGCCATTTTTTGCACGTATCGGAGACATGTGCTTACGTTGAATCATTTATTTTCATGTTAAAAGCCGCACGTCAGTATTTTTTCACGGAGTGTGTGTACGTTCTGTGCATACGTGTGTCCGTTTAGAAAAAGCGCTGACATGTCTGTGTTGCTCCGGGATCACGTACTCACGGACCCACTACATCCTATGGGTCCGTGTTGTACGTACGTGATACGGATGATGTCCGTGTGGCTCAAATCAAGTTTGTTACAAAATTAAATACTTGCAGGTGGCCAAGATACCCTACAATATCCAACATAAAAAAACTAAGGCCTCCGTGGATAATGGCATGGTTGTAGTATATATCCAACTACATTGAATATCCAAGTAAAAAGACCAACAGGTTCATTAATTGTGGATAATTATAAGAATGTGCTAATCAAATCCACCTATGTGTCATTATTCCCAACAAATAATCATTAACTTCATTTGATGAAGATGTGAAAAACGGACAAGATACGGAAAGCATACGGAACACACACCTGACGTATTACACGCACAGAAAAACGCACACACGTAACACACCCGTAATGCACATAGACACTACACGGAGAGGAAAAACGGACTCCAAAAACAGAACACGGACTACAAAAATGGACATCGTCACATGTACGTTTTTTTCACGTGAGTGTGGCACAGGCCTTAGAGAAATATTTTTACTGGTTAAAAAGATTTAGTGCTTCCTCTGAATAGCTGTAAGGCTAGTTTCACACTTGCGTTCAGCGCATTCCGTCACTATGGAGAATAGCGCAGTCCGTTAACGGACCGCGCTATTCTCCATAGAGTTGTATGGACGACGCACTGTAACACAAGTGTCTGCGTTGCATCCGCTAGACGACACAGCGGCGTTATTTTGACGCGTCTAGCGGATTGAACGCTGCATTTAACTGTTTTCTGCGCTTGGCGGAGTGTCAAAAAAACGCAATCTGCAGGAATCCGTTAGGCGTCCGTTGGTTTTATAATGGACGCCTATGGTGGCGGATTCCGTTAGAATGCGTCATTTGATGGATTCCGTTAACGCAGCTGACTTTACACAACTGCGCATGCTCAGATGTGTAAAGTCAAGGAAAAAAAACTACAACGGATTGCGTTATTTTGTACGATCTGTAGCATGCGTTGTGCCACTATATGCAACGCATCCGTTGCATGCGTCACACAACGCAATGCTACGGATCCCGTTCAACGCAAGTGTGAAACTAGCCTTATAAGTTTGCTTGATTATGGAAAACTCCCTTGTAAACTATGGGAATCACAGGAATAGTTTTCAGTTGCGGGAACCTCCACGATCAGACTTCCTAACTGCATCTTCGCTTTGCTAGGTGATAAAGCCAAGCACGCTGCAGTTTGTCAGTGTGCCAACATTGCCAGAATATAGTAGTGAGCTGCTAGCAAAAGTGTTTCACTTGTAGCTGCTCCAATCAGACCTAGGGATGTTTATGGTATCTGTAATAGCAGTGGTGGTAAAACCCAGCTGGGCTGGTGAGGAGGAGCCACACACTCTTTCATCTGCACCATACCTGCTCGGGAATTAGAGGACACATTAGTGTTGGATGGTGCTGATCAACACGTGGCTTTCCAGCGGTTATAGGGGATCGCTGGCATTTCTACATCACTATGAAAAGTATTTCCCATGGTACTGGACATTAATTATCACAGGGGCTCCAGCTCGTCGGGGTAAGTGACACACTGCGTACTTATATTGTGACTTTTTTTTTCTTTGTGATCTGCTACTCGCTCTAATTTTTTTTTTTTTTGTGTCTGCATTTCCTCACATTGCCCTGTAATAGATATAGATTTATCATAATTATAGTAATGTGGCTTCTTTTTACATATAAACACTAGTTTTATATAATTCTTTACCAGATAATTCCCCTTGTGCAGTTTTCCATGTATAGAGTGTATTGCATACTTTTTAAGGCTATGTGCGCACTAGAAAGTGCCTTTTTTTTCTTAAGAACATTCCGGACCCTCTGAATGAATCCCGCACCCGCGGATTTTCCGCAAGTTGGTCCTTGCGGATTTTTACCATTAACTATATGGCAAAAAGCGCAGGTACCTGCAGAAAAGAAGTGACATGCTTATTAATTCCGCAGCGGAAAATCCATGGGTAAATCCGCAGGTATAAAAAAAACGTAATGTGTGTACAGCATTTTTTAAAACCCGTAGGCTTTGCTGGTAAATTACTGCAGCAATGTTAGGCCCTGTGCGCACTTGCCGTTTTTTTGCCGCGGATTTCCTGCGGTTTTGCTGCATGTTTCGCTGCATGTTATGTTCATAACATCTCTGCAGTGCTTCACCAGCAAAACCTATGGGGAAAAAAAAATGCTGTGCGCACAATGCGGATTTTGACAGCTGCATGTTTTGCTGCGGGATTTCCGTAGCAAAAACAATTGCATGTCACTTCTTTTCCGCACGTCGCTGCGGGATTTCACTCCATTGACTGCAATGTAATCGTGTAATCGCAAATTCTGTGCGGTTCATTGCGTTTTCCTGCGTTATTCCCTCCGGTATTTTGCGGTTTACCTGCGGTAATGTACATTGCTGCCTGCGGTTTGCAGGGAAGTGATGTCATTATAACAGGAAGAGGAAGCGGAGCAGAGAGTAAACACACACATCACAGACACAGACATAGAATACACACACACACACACACACACACACACACACACATGACATATAGGAAAAAAAAACACGTGGGCTCCGCCATATTTTTACCGTCCAGCCGAGGTAAGCACACAGCGGCGGCCCGGTATTCTCAGGCTGGGGAGGGCGAGGGGCAGGGTTAATGCCTCCTTCCTCCCGCAGCCGAGAATATCAGCCCGCAGCTGCCCCGGAACTGTCGCATCCATTATGCGGCAGTACCGGAGTGTCCCCGGCTCTTCCTGTTGCCGTGATGCGGTGGCAAATCAGGGTAATATAAGGAGGTGGCAAATCAGGGTAATATAAGGAGTTAATGGCAGCGGATCGCCGCCACTAAATCCAGGCTTGATCATGGCAGCGTCTATGTGACAGCTGACATGATCAACCCGTAAGTAAAGTGAAAAAACACACACACCGAAAAATTCTTTATTTTAAATAAAACACAAAAAAGCCCCTGGTTCACCCATTTTATTAACCCCCCAAAACACACAGCTCTGGCATAATCCACATTCTCCGATGCTTGCATCCAGCCGCGACTGACACACAGCGCTGAATGAATGCAGCATCGCAACGAGACAGCAGAGGTAACCACAGGGCATTTCCCACAGCCGGTAATGTGAACACACTACCGCTCGGAGAAATGCAGCGTGTGCTCACAGGGACTCTATCTATCCCTCTATCTATCTATCCCTCTATCTATCTATCCCTCTATCTATCTATCCCTCTATCTATCTATCCCTCTATCTATCTATCCCTCTATCTATCTATCCCTCTATCTATCTATCCCTCTATCTATCTATCCCTCTATCTATCTATCCCTCTATCTATCTATCCCTCTATCTATCTATCCCTCTATCTATCTATCCCTCTATCTATCTATCCCTCTATCTATCTATCCCTCTATCTATCTATCCCTCTATCTATCTATCCCTCTATCTATCTATCCCTCTATCTATCTATCCCTCTATCTATCTATCCCTCTATCTATCTATCCCTCTATCTATCTATCCCTCTATCTATCTATCCCTCTATCTATCTATCCCTCTATCTATCTATCCCTCTATCTATCTATCCCTCTATCTATCTATCCCTCTATCTATCTATCCCTCTATCTATCTATCCCTCTATCTATCTATCCCCTCTATCTATCTTATCCCTCTATCTATCTATCCCTCTATCTATCTATCCCTCTATCTATCTATCCCTCTATCTATCTATCCCTCTATCTATCTATCCCTCTATCTATCTATCCCTCTATCTATCTATCCTCTATCTATCTATCCCTCTATCTATCTATCCTCTATCTATCTATCCCTCTATCTATCTATCCCTCTATCTATCTATCCCTCTATCTATCTATCCCTCTATCTATCTATCCCTCTATCTATCTATCCCTCTATCTATCTATCCCTCTATCTATCTATCCCTCTATCTATCTATCCCTCTATCTATCTATCCCTCTATCTATCTATCCCTCTATCTATCTATCCTATCTATCTATCTATCTATCTATCTATCTATCCCTCTATCTATCTATCCCTCTATCTATCTATCCCTCTATCTATCTATCTCCTCTATCTATCTATCCCTCTATCTATCTATCCCTCTATCTATCTATCCCTCCCTTCTATCTATCTATCCCTCTATCTATCTATCCTCTATCTATCTATCCCTCTATCTATCCCTCTATCTATCTATCCCTCTATCTATCTATCTATCCCTCTATCTATCTATCTATCTATCCCTCTATCTATCTATCTATCTATCCCTCTATCTATCTATCTATCTATCTATCCCTCTATCTATCTATCTATCCCTCTATCTATCTATCCCTCTATCTATCTATCCCTCTATCTATCTATCCCTCTATCTATCTATCCCTCTATCTATCTATCCCTCTATCTATCTATCCCTCTATCTATCTATCCCTCTATCTATCTATCTATCTATCCCTCTATCTATCTATCTATCCCTCTATCTATCTATCTATCCCTCTATCTATCTATCTATCCCTCTATCTATCTATCTATCCCTCTATCTATCTATCCCTCTATCTATCTATCCCTCTATCTATCTATCCCTCTATCTATCTATCCCTCTATCTATCTATCTATCCCTCTATCTATCTATCCCTCTATCTATCTATCCCTCTATCTATCTATCCCTCTATCTATCTATCCCTCTATCTATCTATCCCTCTATCTATCTATCCCTCTATCTATCTATCCCTCTATCTATCTATCCCTCTATCTATCTATCCCTCTATCTATCTATCCCTCTATCTATCTATCCCTCTATCTATCTATCCCTCTATCCCTCTATCTATCTATCCCTCTATCTATCTATCCCTCTATCTATCTATCCCTCTATCTATCTATCCCTCTATCTATCTATCCCTCTATCTATCTATCCCTCTATCTATCTATCCCTCTATCTATCTATCTATCTATCCCTCTATCTATCTATCTATCTATCCCTCTATCTATCTATCTATCCCTCTATCTATCTATCTATCCCTCTATCTATCTATCTATCCCTCTATCTATCTATCTATCCCTCTATCTATCTATCTATCCCTCTATCTATCTATCTATCCCTCTATCTATCTATCCCTCTATCTATCTATCCCTCTATCTATCTATCCCTCTATCTATCTATCTATCCCTCTATCTATCTATCTATCCCTCTATCTATCTATCTATCCCTCTATCTATCTATCTATCCCTCTATCTATCTATCTATCCCTCTATCTATCTATCTATCCCTCTATCTATCTATCTATCCCTCTATCTATCTATCCCTCTATCTATCTATCCCTCTATCTATCTATCCCTCTATCTATCTATCCCTCTATCTATCTATCCCTCTATCTATCTATCCCTCTATCTATCTATCTATCTATCCCTCTATCTATCTATCTATCCCTCTATCTATCCCATCTCTCAGAAGGAAATTACTTTTTTTTTTTTCTTTTTTTTCTTTTTTCAATGTGCTTTATTGCATTGAATGCATTAAAGCACATGTACCAACCCGCATGCGTCAAAACCGTGGCAATACCGCAAACAATACCGCAGTTAAACCGCGGCAAACCGCATGCGGTTTTCGGGTGCGGTTTACCACGTTTTACCGCGGGTGCGGTAATCTTTCAGACCCTGCGGAATTTTCTTAAGAAAATTCCGTTTTCCAGTGTGCACAGGGCCTTAGACACATTTTCTGCAGCAAATCCGTGGTAAATCCGCAGCGTGTGCACAGGGCCTTAATCCTTGTCTTATTCTTCTACACTTCTGATGGATTCTGTAGATTTGACTAGTGTGTTTCTGTTTCTCAGATCCGATCAGAGCGTCGTATGTAAATCCACAAGTACCATGTCCACCAGGCATTGATTTTGTTAAAGGACATATGCTAGAAAGCTGAGAGAATCACAAACACGTGAGCGCTTTAATACAAATAATGAACTCCGAAGTGGCTTCAAAGGAGTGACCGGTTTGATGTGAACATCAAAATCATATGATTACAAGCAGAAATCCCCTGATCCTCAAGCAACTGACACTTAAAAGCGAGACTTAAACCTTTGTTAAATAAAATGCAGAATGAGGATGATTTCTCACTTTCCTAACGTGCGCACATTATGTGCCGCGTCTCTGCTGTGTTTAATGTTTGGTTTCTTTAGATTCAGGCTGTGAACATTTCTTTGATCCTGGAAATATAACCTGTCACTATCCAGGGTGCCCGTCCTCTCCTGCTATTCTCTATTTTTCATCTCTTGCCTTTATTACTACTGTACTTCTCCAGTATTTTATAGACTTCTGTCTTCTTTGATACATGCCCTAAGCCAGAGGCTCTATTCCTGACAGATTGTGATGCCAACATGCGACCATCTGATATCCCCGGGTGACATGTTTTTATGGAAACTTGGTATGAATTCAAATCACTAAATAAATCATTGTAAAAAAACAAATAAATACTTATGTCTATTAAAAATATTCTGACTGGAGGGATGTTTTTGGGGGTTAATAAAGTAGTGAAAGAGGATGCTTTTTTAAGCCTTTTATTACAAATAAAGGATTTTTTTTTAGGAGTTAGTGTTTATTTACTTTCACTTACAGATCAGTGATGGGGGGTGGGGGGTGTCTCATAGACGCCTGCCATGACTAAGCTAGGGCTTAGTAGCACCTGTGGGCTGTTAACTCCTTATTACCCCGATTGCCATTGCACCAGGGCAACGGTAAGGCTATGTGCGCATGTTGCGTTCTGCCCTGCAGAAATTTCTGCAGTGATTTGAACAGCGCATGTGCGCTTCAAATCGCTGCAGAAAGAGTCCGTAATGAAAAAAAAAAAAGCCGATTCCATGCGCTCTGACTGCAGCTCCTCCCATAGACAGAGCAGTTGCTGCAGGCAGAGCGCAGGAAATAAGTGACATGTCACTTCTTAGAACCAGGGCTGTGGAGTCGGTAAGCCAAACCTTCGACTCCGACTCCGACTCCTCAAATTCTCTTGCACCGACTCCGACTCCAGCTCCGACTCCGACTCCGGCTCCGACTCCGACTCCTACATATATTGCTTATAGTTAGGTGAAAAATTTATTGTAATACATGAATATGTGTATGTGAACATCAGACATTTAATAATTTTTATGATACAATAATCAAGATATTTGGATAGAACATAAAATATATTTATTGGAATACAACTTTAGAACACAAAAAACTGTAATAAATTGTAAATATGTAATACACTATGTAATATACAGTAGATTACATATATATCTTGTGTGTGTATATACACTGTATATATATATATATATATATATATAATTACATATTTACAATTTATTAGTTTTTTGTGTTCTAAAGTTGTATTCCAATAAATATTTTATGTTCTATCCAAATATCTTGATTATTGTATCATAAAAAACAATTAAATGTCTGATGTTCACATTGTACTACAATAAATTTTTCACTTAAATATAAGCATTATACTAAATGTTATTATTTAGTAAAATATTCAGAACATTCTGCATTGCACTCCTGTCCCCAATTTATTATATATTTTAGGAGTCGGAGTCGGTGCATTTTATACCGACTCCGACTCCGACTCCACCAAAATGAGCTCCGACTCCGACTCCACGACTCCGACTCCACAGCCCTGCTTAGAACGCGCGCTTAGGGCAGCAGCCGAAGCGCTGCGCTCTAATACGCCACGTGCGCACGTCTCCTGCATAATCTTCATAGATTATGCTGGGGACGCAGGACACATGCAGTTACGCTGCGGTGCAGATCGCAGCGTAACTGCATGCAAATACGCAATGTGCGCACATAGCCTTAGAGTTGGGCCCAGCGTTAGAATTGGCACATCTTATGGATATGCCACTTCTGAACCGGCTGTAAGCTGCTATTGCTAGGCTGGAAAGGGCCAAATAAAAATGGCCCTTCCCACCCTATTAATATCATTCCCCCAGTTGTCTGCTGTACCCTGGCTGGTTTTAGAAAAATGGGGGAGACATCACGTCATTTTTTTTAAAAATCCCCCCCCCCCCGCCAAAAAACAAAAAAACAGCTGGCCAAGCTAGCTATTCCTCTATCGAGCTATTCTGTTATTTCTTTCTATTTATTCTATATGTTCTTTCTATCTAATCATTGTATCTAATTTTCTATCAAATATCCTATCCTATTTTTTTTTTTCTCCTTTTAAAAAATGCATTAACAAAAACACGGTGTTTAGTTGTCAAAGTCTGCTAGAGGATGCAGTTTTGTTGTCAAGCCTAAAACGCAGCGTGCGCACATACCCTAATATGCATAGGCCCAGACACTCGTAGATTTCTGTGGTTTCCAATGAAGTCAGTAAAGCCCAGAAGTTTATTGATGCTACTAAGCTTGGCAGTAAATGCGTTTCTGTTTTTCACTTTTAGTTTATTGCTGTGCATTGAGCTAAAAAGCCTTAGAAGTTCTTTCCGCCAGAAAGGCTGAGATACCTAATTCATATGATCTGGCTCCTTTTGAGGAAATAATTTAATCGAGGGTGTTTTTGAGTGCTATGTATTAGGCATAATAAAAGTATTAATACTCCCTTCAGAGCATATCATTTGATGTAGTAGTAATTCATGATACACTTGGTTATCGCACATGTGTCCTATGCTGCTTGAAATACAGTTTGCCTTGATTCATTGTGTGGTGACTAGGGATGATCGAATACCTCAAATATTTGGCCTCACGAATATCCGACGAGTAGGTCGCCGCTATGCGAATATTCGATGCACAATGTAAGTCTATGGGAAGCCCGAATAGTTCCGAATAGTTGTTATTCGGGTTTCCCATAGACTTACATTGCGCATCGAATATTCGCGAATAGTC
Organism: Anomaloglossus baeobatrachus; assembly: GCF_048569485.1. Taxonomy (NCBI): domain Eukaryota; kingdom Metazoa; phylum Chordata; class Amphibia; order Anura; family Aromobatidae; genus Anomaloglossus; species Anomaloglossus baeobatrachus. The sequence goes on along the minus strand of NC_134354.1, from coordinate 447,619,742 downwards.
AAATAGCGGCGACCTATTCGGCAAATATTCGCAAAGCTGAATATTTGAGGTATTCGGTCATCCCTAGTGGTGACCATAGAATTTACAGCTTTTCCTATAACTTTTTCGTTTAAGGGAAAACTTTCCCCACAGTTCCCGCAAGTCACGTGTTGTCTGGTACTGATAGGAAGAAGACCTCTATCACCTATGTGTGAAGAAGTGGGGGATAACAGGAAATGTCAGTGCCCCGATGTCAGGACTAATAGGCAGGTCATTGATTTATGGCCACAAAGTCTGTGCTCTTTACTTCACACACATGGTTTATGGATCCCTGAATGCCTGGCTGTTCTTAAAGCAAAGAAAATAACAATTCTGCCACATATTCGCAGAAATCCATAGACTGGTATAAGAAGGGAAAACTTGTTGAGGGATCTGAGAAGTGCACTGGAGATTTAGGTCTCCTGGAATGACATGATTAGGGTTAGTTTTAATTACAGCCTCCTTTTTATTCTTTCTAGAAAGCCACCACGGTGAGAGAACAGAGGGCCATTAAGACACTAAACAGCTTCTTTCCGGGACAGCTTTGTTTGAAGAGCACCATTCACCATGAAGACTACAACAAAAAGAACAAAAGGTAGATGTCTCCCATGCCCACCCTTGGTTTTATTTTAGTCTGCTTGTCATCGTACAGGTTACAGAACACATTGCTTGTTTTGTCACAACATATGCTAATCTTGTGTCCCCAAGGATGGTTATTTTTATATATGGGAACAATAAAGATCTAGCATATAAAATTATCACAAGATCATTTTCTGACCTGCCTAGTTATAGAAAGGAATGGTTGTCTACCAAAATGCCAAACCGATCTAGAAACAGTCAGTTGTCCGAATTTGGGATCTATAGAAATAAAGCAGAAAATGGGTGTCTTGTGTGTTTTGAATGCAACACCACAGTTTTTCCCAGAGGCTTAAAAATTAATGCAACGGCGCCTAAAGTGTTGCTTTTAAAGAGACAGCAACCTGATAAGTCGCTCTAAAGGGTGCTTTACACGCTGTGACATCGCTAGCGATCTCGTTAGCATCTGTGATCTAGCGTGTCACATCGCTATCTGCCGAGATCGCACATAGGTCATTTTTATAGTGCCGGTGGCATGTGCGATCTTGGTAGATCGCATCTGCGATCTAGCGTGTCACATCGTTAACAAGATCGCTAGCGATGTCGCAGCGTGTAAAGGCCCAGTCACACACAACGACTTACCAGCGATCCCGAAAACGATGCGACCTGATAGAGATCGCTGGTAAGTCGCTGGGAGGTCGCAGGTGAGATGTCACACTGTCAGATCTTACCAGCGATGCAGGAACAATACAGGTCGCAGTAGCGACCTGTATAACGATCTCAGCAGTCACTGTGACCCTGTCACACAGCGTCAAACACAGCGATGTGTCCTGCCCAGCAGGACATCGCCTTTGAAGAAAATGGCCTTGACCATTCTGCAATGACTAGAGATCTCACAGCAGGGGCCTGATCGCTGGTAGATGTCACACATAACAAGGTCGCTAACGGGATCGCTACTGCGTCACAGAAACCGTGACTCAGCTGCGATCTCGCTAGCGATCTCGTTATGTGTGACGGTACCTTAAAGCACCCTTAAGGCCCTGTGCGCACACTGCGGTTTTTGCCACGGTTTTCGCAGCAGAAAAGGTGCGGTTTTTGTTCCTAACCTTGCTGCAGTCTTTCCCCAGCAAAACTTATGGGAAAAAAAAATACTGTGCACACACTACGTTTTTTTTTTGTTTTTTTTTTTACCTCTAGGTTTTGCTGCAGAATTTCTGCAGCAAAAAGAATAAGCATGTCACTTCTTTTCCACAGGTATCTGCGTTTTTTGCCATAGATAATGGATAAAAAAACAGAGGGACCAACCCGCGGCAAAACCACGGGTGCGTTATTACTGCGGTTTTTGCAGTAGTCTGCCAGAGAGTCCAAATTTTTGTTAAGAAAAAGTTATTTCTCAGTGCGCACATGGCCTTAAGTCTGTATCTATAGAACGGCTTTCAACAACCAGTGCACAAGTAACTGGGGCCTTATGAAGATTGCTTCACAGTAAGATTGCTCTGGCCGTATGGACAACTAGTACAGTCTGACTGTGAGGCAGGTTTCATAATTCAGGCTTTTGATCTTTCAGCACACACATATTTTTTTGAGATATATAAATATTAGATTCCCCTATTAGATCTCTGACCAGTGTGAGGTGATTACTAAGGGCCACTAAAGACTGTTTTGTTGG